>NC_041335.1:2047508-2362508 GCF_004354835.1 Perca flavescens
GATCAATCATCAAGCCAGAATCAAGCATGCCTGTTTAGAGGGCTACCAGAACACTTCCTACACTGTCCACTTTGAACAGCTTGAAAAGACTCCTTACTGATAAATTCATTGGTGTAGTGCAACGTTTTTCTGTCATTGAAACATCTCACCGCTGATGAGGTAGAATCAGGGAGTATCCGAAACAGTTTTATACGAGTTAAGAAAGCGGCTGAAGATATTACGACTAAAATCAGTGCTATGTATGACTCTATGATAGGGGACGGCGTTGTCAAAATAGCGAAATTAGAGATTGGGGACTATTGGCGCGATTTATATGCAAGAAAAAAAACTAACAGTGTGAAAATATGGGGAATTGTTTAGGTGTAATGTATAACCATATCAATGGCGATATCACGTGTCGCATTTATCTGGTATTTTAGATCATGCCATTGCTAATAATGTGAGCGGCGTTGAAAAATACCAATGTAAGAGTGCTGATGTAGATCGTACAGTTGTGAGTAGGTTAGAAAAACTGATGGTGATTGTAAAGACAACATAATACCCTCCTTGGGAGGATCTGCTGCAGATGTTATTATCAATGTTAATGACACGTGAGAGTATAGTGGAAACATTTTGTGGCGTCATAGCCAACATTACATAATTTTAAGATGCTGAAAGTTTATCACCTACTTACTATGTATACAATGCTTGTAGATACAGTGAGTTTGTATGTGCAAGAAAAACAGTATACTGATGTCTTGCAGGATTTGCAAAAACTGAATATATTCATAATCAGTAAAAAGCGATGTATCCGTATTAGCCAATATGCTGTCTATGATAGAATGAGTTTCACTGTCTTCATAACTGTACTATGTATGGATGTGTGAGAGTTTTTGTAAAAAATAAATAAATAAAAGAATGACATAACTCTAATGGGTTCACTTGTGTTTTAAATGAATCATGGAGAAGGTTATGCACAAGATATACTATGATCCGTCCCACCCAGGAGGGTTGGGAGGAGTGCAGCGACTTCGTGATTCCGTCAAAAGAATGCACTGGCTTGTCTCCAACTATACCCACGGTTAAAAAGTTTCTGCTGAGGCAGGATGCGTATACACTGCACGCTCCTGCATTGAAACACTTCCCAAGAAACAGAGTGATTGTTAATGGTATCGACAAGCAATTCCAAGCTGATTTGGTCGATATGTCTGAATATTCATCGGAAAAGCGATAATGTGCATTATTTATTGACATGTATTGATGTGTTTTCTAAATATGCCTGGGTAATATGTCTTAAAAACAAATCGGGTCCTATTGTGACAAGTGCCTTTAAGGAAATATTGGAACAAGGACGCATACCCCAAACTCAAACAGGCGCTGGAAAAGAATTTTATAATAAGGTTTTCAAAAATTGATGACACAGTATAAAATTCACCATTTTTCACATCGAATGAAATAAAAAGCAAGTGTTGTTGAGCGTTTCAATAGGACTTTCAAAACCAGAATGTGGAGATATTTAACGGCTGTTAACTCACGCCGCTATATTGAGGTAGTACAAGATATGGTTGCTGCTTACAACTCTGCATACCATAGGTCAATAAAAATGGCTCCGTCCTCCGTATGTAAAGACAATGAGAAAACTGTCTTTAACACTCTGTACAAACTGAAACCACATGGAGCGGTGCTGTTTAAATTTCAGATGGGGGACACCGTTAGGATATCAAAGCACAGAGGCATTTTTTAGTAAAGGTTACCAACAGACCTTTACAGATGAGTTTTTTACAATATCAAAATGTATGGGTAGAACTCCTCCTGTTTACATACTGAAAGACAATAGTGGGGAGCTGGTGACAGGTACCTTTTTACGAAGCAGAGTTACAGGCTGTAATTGTAGACAAAAACCAAGTGTTTAAAATTGAAAAAGTGCTGTCTCGAAAGGAAATAGGCCGTAAAAAGCTTGTACTTGTGAAATGGCTAGGATGGCCTGAGAAATTCAATTCATGGATCTCTGAAAAAAGACATAGTTGATGCAAGATAAAGAGAGGGTCAGTCTTGTAATATTAGTCATTGTGGTTTGTTAGTGAAAGGTGTTGGAGCTATGAATAAGAACGGATTTTTTATTCGCTGCCTAGTAATTCCTCACAATTAGTTTATCAAATAATAAGATTTGGCAATTCAGAACAAAACTGGCTAAACCGATCATATTACAAACACCGTATGAAGTTGGTCTTATTGAAATTCAATACCCCAGGATCTGGAATAGTTTCACGAGCGATGCCAAGATTGATTTCATCGACACAGCGAAAATGTACAACAAGACAAGGCTAACAGTTGGTTCTTATAATACAATCGCCAGCATTGTTAATGAATATAATATGAAATGTGCTGCTAACACAGCCCTAGCCCACATAACTATGAGCCACAACCCTATCACTAATAAGATTCTTTTCACGGGAGGAGACGGATGGAATATTGTGTTTAGGGGCGTCTGGCCGAAATTCTTGGGTTCATACCAGACTCTGTGTTCAAATACACATTGGCCCCATTTAAAATGTTCAGCTCCACACCCGGCCGACATCCATGGGGGTCGTTATAATATATTTATTTATAGTGACATTGTGGACTACCAGCTAGTCGGTGATAGTCATGTACCCTGCTCCGTTGTATAAATATCTCTGATGAGAACAAAGCATGCCCACTCTGAGTTCGACAGTCCTCACTACACCTCGTTGTCACGCTCGACTATTACTGATATTCAGATAGAACTACGAGGCGATCAGAACCAACACATCCCTTTCTCATACGGAAAAGTAATTGTCAAACTACATTTTAGACCTGTGAAACATCATTAAAATGATGAGGAAAGCGTACACAGCCGATGATGGAAGATATATGCACTATTACATGAATCAAGCTGGTGGAGAGTTGCGGGTTTCATAGGCTCCAGCACACAATATGGTCATGGATTAGGGGGATATTCAGAAATTTATTTCGAATGGCTGTTCCACTTTTAAAAAGGGTTTAATATAGCCAAACCCCATCTGAAAACAGCAGCAAGTGGTTTTATTGGCGATGTTGTGACTAATGTTAGGAGCCGTGGCATCCAGACAACAGGGCAATGGGCTCATGGTGTACAGGCATAAGCATTAAAAAGAAGCCCGCCAGGATGTGGGCGTAGCCGGACTGTGAACAAAAAGCATAAAAACACCACCAAAAACGAAGAATTCTCAAAAAAGCATCTGTCAGTAGGCGCAGAGCTCCGAAGCAGCTCTCTGTCCCCTGACAAAAGACATATTTTAATTTTACAGAATCAATCATGGCGTTTATTCATAATCAGTCCGAAGAGTGTGTGAAGACCGAATTGGACCTGTTTACAGTACCGTACACACAAACATCTATCGAAAAATCTACATTTGTAGAAATCCCACCAATGTCAGCTCTAACGGACGGTGGTCCTATTGAATTTTTCATTTCGGCTAGCGGGGAGGATTATCTCGACCTTAACGATTCATACTTGTATACACGTGTAAGGATTACAAACCCTGATGGCACATTGTTGGCTACTTGCGCCGATGTAGGTTTTATAAACTATCCTGGATGCAGTCTTTTTCACAAGTAGATATAATGTTGGGTGATAGACTGATCACACAGTCTTCAAATACGTATCCTTATCGATCCGTTATAGAATGTCTTCTGAATTATGGAAAGGACACATTGGCTCGCAATTTAGCACAGGGCTATTTTGTAAGGACACAGCGGGCAAAATGGATGAGACCTCTATCACAGGCGATAATTTGGGGTTGACACAAAGGGGTGAATACACATCCGAAAGCCGTATTGTTGAATTAATAGCACCAGTACCACGAATTTGTTTTTCAAGAAAAATTGTTGCTAAATGGTGTGGACATGTCTCTGAAATTCATCGTTCAAAAGATGACTTTGCACTAATGACCCCTGGAAATGTCAATTCGCTGTGAAAATAATGTCTGCTAGTCTATTTGTCAAGAAAATATCAGTGGCACCAACTGTTAGACTAGCTCATAGTCGGGCCCCTACAGCATACTAATGCAAAATATGCTATTGACAGAGTAGCTCTAAAACCTTCTCAATACCTACAGGCACGTGTTTGCAACCAAGAAAACCTATTCATAGGACAGATTCCTAAATTTGTAGTCATAGCTTTAAGTGAATAATGAAGCATACACAGGTTCGTATGCCCATAACCCCTTTAATTTTGGAAACTATAATACAGAATTTATTAGCCTTTATGCGATGGACAGCCTCACCCAGCCCGTCCTTTTCAGCCCCTTTTTCAAAGAGGGCAATATGTCTGGGAATATTATCAACTGGTTGAACCTGGCGGTGGGGGCTCAGGGAAATGTTTCACTGATTAAGAGCAGTAACGTTAAAATTGGAAGTTCGGTTCAGAAATCCACTTCTAGGACTGTGACCCTTATCTGCTATTCAGTTTTTGACTCTGTAATCCAATAGGACTTGCCGTCTGTTAAACACGATATTTCGATTGCAGGTCAAAAGCTGAATAACAGGCTATCTAAAATGGATGTTCTGAACCCGGACTTACCGCTCAACAGTGAAACATTCTGATATTTTCTTGACAAATTCAACTAGTTGACATTATTTTCACAGCCCTCTTTGAAAAGGGGCTGAAAAGGCTTTTGGGTGAATCAAGACAGTCCACAAATAGCAACAAATTTCTTATTATACAAATTAAGGGTACTGGTGCTATTAATTATCTACGGCTATGATGTTTAGGAATCTGTCCCTTTGGTTTTCTTTGGTTGCAAAACACGTATCGCCTGTAGGTATTGAGAGGTCAATAGCATCCATTTTGCCCGTTGGTGTCCTTGACAAATAGACTAGCAGACATTATTTTCACAGCGAATTGACATTTGTGTCCTTAGGCAAATTCAGAAGACATTCAGAGAACGGATCGATTTAGCAACAATTTTTTGAAAACAAATCTGTGTACTGGTGTCTATTAATCACCAACATTGGCTGGATGTGTATTCACTTTGTGAAAAAGACTGCATTATCGATAGTTTATAAAGGTCTCAATCCTTGCCCGCTGTGTAGCCACAAAACAATGCCATCAGGGTTTGTATGTGTCCTTTCCATAATTCAGAAGACGTTAAGGTCGATCATCCTACGCTTTGAAGACTGTGTGGATCAGTCTATCACCCAACATTATATCTACTTGTGAAAAAGACTGCATCCAGGATAGTTTATAAACCTACATCGTAGATTTTTCAATGTGCTATAGATGTTTGTGTGCATGAATCGGATAATCCTCCTAAATAGGTCCAATTCGACCACCGTCCCTTAGGACTGGGATTATGAATGTAACGCCTATGTTTGATTCTGTAAATGTAAACAGGTCCATGTCTTTTGTCAGGGACAGATTATGAATAAACGCTGATTGATTCCAAAATTAAATATGTCTTTGCTTCGCCTACAGACAGATGCTGTCACCGACAGATTTTTGAGAATTCCTTCGCTTTTTGGTGTTTTTATGCTTTTTGTTCACAGTCCGGCTACGCCCATATCCTGGCGGGCTTCTTTTAATGCTTTTAAGTGCCTGTACACATGAGCCCATTGCCCTGTTGTCTGATGCCACCACGCTCCTAACATTAGTCACAACATCGCCAATAAAACCACTTTGCTGTTGTTTTCAGATGGGGTTTGGCTATATTAAAACCCCTTTTTAAAAGTGAACAGCCATTCGAAATAAATTTCCGAATATCCCCCTAATCCATGACCATATTAGGTGCTGGAGCCTATGAAACCCGGCAACTCTCTCCACCAGCTTGATTCATGTAATAGTGCATATATCTTCCATCATCGGCTGTGTACGCCTCATCATTTTTAATGATGTTTCACAGGTCTAAAATGTAGTTTGACAATTACTTTTCCGTATGAGAAAGGGATGTGTTGGTTCTGATCGTCTCGTAGTTCTATCTGAATATCAGTAATAGTCGAGCGTGACAACGAGGTGTAGTGAGGACTGGGTCGTAACTCAGAGTGGGCATCGCTTGTTCTCATCAGAGATATTTATACAACGGAGCAGGGGTTTTGACTATCACCCGACTAGCTGGTAGTCCACAATGTCACTATAAATAAATATATTATAACGACCCCATGGATGTCGGCCGGGTGTGGAGCTGAACATTTTAAATGGGGCCAATGTGTATTTCTAACACAGAGTCTGGTATGAACCCAAGAATTTCGCCAGACGTCCCTAAACACAATATTCCATCCGTCTCCTCCCGTGAAAAGAATCTTATTAGTGATAGGGTTGTGGCTCATAGTTATGTGGGCTGGGGCTGTGTTAGCAGCACATTTCATATTATATTCATTAACAATGCTGGCGATTGTATTATAAGAACCAACTGTTAGCCTTGTCTTGTTGTACATTTTCGTTTTAGGTATCGATGAAATCAATCTTGGCATCGCTTCTCGGTGAAACTATTCCAGATCCTGGGGTATTGAATTTCAATAAGACCAACTTCATACACGGTGTTTGTAATATGATCGGTTTAGCCAGTTTTGTTCTGAATTGCCAAATCTTATTATTTGGATAAACTAATTGTGAGGAATTACTAGGCAGCGTAACAAAAATCCGTTCTTATTCATAGCTCCAACACCTTTCACTAACAAACCACAATGACTAATATTACAAGACTGACCCCTCTCTTTATCTTGCATCAACTATGTCTTTTTCAGAGATCCATGAATTGAATTTCTCAGGCCATCCTAGCCATTTCACAAGTACAAGCTTTTTACGGCCTATTTCCTTTCGAGACAGCACTTTCTCAATTTTAAACACTTGGTTTTTGTCTACAATTACAGCCTGTAACTCTGCTTCGTAAAAGGTACCTGTCACCAGCTCCCCACTATTGTCTTTCAGTATGTAAACAGGAGGAGTTCTACCTATACATTTTGATATTGTAAAAAACTCATCTGTAAAGGTCTGTTGGTAACCTTTACGAAAAATGCCTCTGTGCTTTGATATCCTAACGGTGTCCCCATCTGAAATTTAAACAGCACCGTTCCATGTGGTTTCAGTTTGTACAGAGTGTTAAAGACAGTTTTCTCATTGTCTTTACATACGGAGGACGGAGCCATTTTTATTGACCTATGGTATGCAGAGTTGTAAGCAGCAACCATATCTTGTACTACCTCAATATAGCGGCGTGAGTTAACAGCCGTTAAATATCTCCACATTCTGGTTTTGAAAGTCCTATTGAAACGTTCAACAACACTTGCTTTTATTTCATTCGATGTGGAAAAATGGTGAATTTTATACTGTGTCATCAATTTTTGAAAAACCTTATTATAAAATTCTTTTCCAGCGTCTGTTTGGAGCTTCTGGGGCGTCCTTGTTCCAATATTTCCTTAAAGGCACTTGTCACAATAGGACCCGATTTGTTTTTAAGACATATTACCCAGGCATATTTAGAAAACACATCAATACATGTCAATAAATAATGCACATTATCGTTTTCCGATGAATATTCAGACATATCGACCAAATCAGCTTGGAATTGCTTGTCGATACCATTAACAATCACTCTGTTTCTTGGGAAGTGTTTCAATGCAGGAGCGTGCAGTGTATACGCATCCTGCCTCAGCAGAAACTTTTTAACCGTGGGTATAGTTGGAGACAAGCCAGTGCATTCTTTGACGGAATCACGAAGCCGCTGCACTCCTCCCAACCCTCCTGGGTGGGACGGATCATAGTATATCTTGTGCATAACCTTCTCCATGATTCATTTAAAACACAAGTGAACCCATTAGAGTTATGTCATTCTTTTTATTTATTTATTTTTTTACAAAACACTCTCACACATCCATACATAGTACAGTTATGAAGACAGTGAAACTCATTCTATCATAGACAGCATATTGGCTAATACGGATACATCGCTTTTACTGATTATGAATATATTCAGTTTTTGCAAATCCTGCAAGACATCAGTATACTGTTTTTCTTGCACATACAAACTCACTGTATCTACAAGCATTGTATACATAGTAAGTAGGTGATAAACTTTCAGCATCTTAAAATTGCGTGTAATGTTGGCTATGACGTCACAAAATGTTTCCACTATACTCTCACGTGTCATTAACATTGATAATAACATCTGCAGCAGATCCTCCCAAGGAGGGGTATTATGTTGTCTTCTTACAATCACCATCAGTTTTTCTAACCTACTCACAACTGTACGATCTACATCAGCACTCTTACATTGGTATTTTTCAACGTCGTTCACATTATTAGCAATGGCATGATCTAAAATACCAGATAAATGCGATACGTGATATCGCTCATTGATATGGTTATACATTACACCTAAACAATTCCCCATATTTTCACACTGTTAGTTTTTTTTTCTTGCATATAAATCGCGCCAATAGTCCCCAATCTCTCTAATTTCGGCTATTTTGACAACGTCGTCCCTATCATAGAGTCATACATAGCACTGATTTTAGTCGTAACATCTTCAGCCGTTTTCAACTCGTACAAAACTGTTTCGGATACTCCCCTGATTCTACCCTCATCAGCGGTGAGATGTTTCAAGGACAGAAAACGTTGCACTACACCAATGAATTTATCAGTAAGGAGTCTTTTCATAAGCTGTTCAAAGTGGACAGTGTAGAAGTGTTCTGGTAGCCCCTCTAAACAGGCATGCTGATTCTGGCTTGGATGATTGATCTGACAGCCCGAACAAAGCTCTTCCAAATACTTGTAAAGAACAATGTTAAGAAGATGTAGAGACGCTGTTTTAACGCTATCTATAAACAAAGATGACACCACCCCATCCGTCTGATCAGGCGCCTCTGTGTCCGAACAATCAGCAACACCTCCCTGTTGTAATGTAGCATATGTTGAGGGGGTTGTTTGATATGCACATGTCTGAGGGGGAAGTGCCCCAAACAATAGAGATGGTGGCAGGGGAGGTGTAGGTGGGGATGGTAGGAAGTGTTCCGGCGATAGAGGTGGCGATGATGACGATGATGAAAGGGATTGAGGAGATCCGGATGCCTTTAGGGGTGCAAATAGCCCAGGGGTGTTAGGAGGCGTACCTGTGGGGGGTCGAATGAAACCACTCCAGATCCTCTGGGAAGAAAAAAAAATAACACATTACAATCACAGTAACAAAAAAAAAATAAAAATAAAATCATTTTAACTATTTTGGGCAAATAATTAGCACCTTAAAAAATAGACCCACCATTTTGCTAGTCTTTGTGTCTGATGATTTTAGGTCTATAGAGGTTCCGTGGCAGGGGTAGAGACTGTTGGTCAGTGTTCCCAAATATCAATCTTTTTTCTTATGTTCTCATAAGAACTCCTTATTTTGTCTCTTCTGATGACATAGTCGATGGTATCAAACTGTTTCTTCAAAATCTCCCAGTCACACCATTGTATAAAGAACACATTTTTAAACCATTTGTTGTATTCATCGTTAGATACAGGATACGGTTTTAACTTCCATTCTTCATGACCACGGGCAGCAACTAACTTCTCCCTTTCACTGCACAAGCTAAGGAAAATAAAATCCTCTGTAGGTCTAGTGAAACGGTCTGCTTCCACACGATAGATACTGGAGCCATTGCGACTATCCCATTGAGACACATACACCAGCTCAGGTAAGCCCGGATTGTCAAGATCCGGACAGACGACATCACGAAAAAGGCCCCAGTCTTTCACAGAGATTGTACAGGCTGTTTTGGCATTGCTAGATAGTTCCACAGCAACACTAGTGTAAACAGCTAATGTCACGTATCCAGCATTGTAGCGAATTGAATAACTGTATCCGTTGACACCAACATATTCCAGATCAGATGTACATGACTCAGTCATGCTTGTAGGAAAGATCTCCGAACGGAATGGCTTCTTTCTGGGAGCCTGACTCAAACTGCCTGTTGTTCCAGTATTAGGCTCTTCGCATCCCCATAACTCTTCACGGTGGGCTAGGCTCAAACCAAATGTAGTGGGTCCTATTCTAGATGTCTCACCTTCTTCAACAAAAGATGATCCAGATTGTTGTCCAAATGCGTGGAAAGACATGGCTGAAAAACAATTCCTCGTTGCTTGCACCTAGAAGAATTAAAAAGTGAAACTCCAGCTGGCCTTTTGTTGTGGAAAAAACGTGGAAACAAGCTAGCTACCAGAACAGCTAAAAATGGTGGATAAAAAAGTGAGCAGTCAGCCTTGAAACAAGGGGTTTTTAAACACCACAAACCACACCCTGTAGGGCGTTTTTACAACCCACCAATAGCAAACCCTTCTTAACAGCTAACCATTGGTCTATCAGACGTTTTAACACCTTTTTTACAAAATGTAAATAATGCCTCACCCCACCTAAACCATGACGCCAGCTATACCTACGTCATCACATCCGCTAGATGCGTGCGCGCAGTTTCGGCGATTAGATGCACTACCATATTCGGCCACTAGATGGCGCCCGCGAGTACCAGCAACGATTAGATGCAATACCACATTCGGCCACTAGATGGCGCCCGCGGTGTGACGACGTTCGACCGCTACGTCATTACGTTCGCGGTATGCTCGCGCAACTTCGACGATTAGATGCACTACCATATTTGGCCACTAGATGGCGCCCGCGAGTACCAGCAACGATTAGATGCAATACCACATTCGGCCACTAGATGGCGATCGCGAGTACCAACGGTGCACCCGCGACGTTACATGCACGCTCATATGACCAGATTACAGGGTGGGTTTGCGCGTGCGTGTGATGACGTCACACATGCACGCGCAAACCCACCACCTTTATACTACTAGTGACAGTGGATAGACAGGAAAGGTGGGAGAGAGATGGGGGATGACACGCAGCAAAGGGCCGCAGGTTGGACTCAAACCCGGGCCGCTGCAAAGGACTCAGCCTACATGGGGCGCACTTACTGGGGGGAGCTAGAGGTCGCCCATGCAAATTGATTTTTTAATTTTAGTGGTAAATTGTCTGGTAAATATTAAATACATACAACTGATGTAAAATCTAATCCGAACCCAAAATAACACAGTACAGATCTGTTGTACTGTAACCTGTCATCACACTGTAATAACTCTGCAGGGAGGGGGGGGGCACACCTTGTGAAGTGTAATTATGTCCCACTTCTCACTGGCTGCTGGTACTGCTAGACTTTAATTAGCTCCATTCTCCTGACTACAGAGAGATTATGACCAGATGCCTCGAGGCCTAGCCCAGGTGGTTATGGAGAGCAGATTTCAATGAAGAAGAAGAAAAAAAAAAAAAGACTAATTTTTTGGTTCATTACTTCAGAAAGGAGTTCCTGGTGGGTTTAATAAATGTCATTGAGACAAGCAGGCCACCCCATGAGATCTCAGATTTGAAAGTGCCTGATTGTTATGAAAATGACACAGATTTAATCAAGCAGTTTGGATGGTTTCCTGATGACAAAGTGAGCATATGGGCATAATGTGTGGGGTAAACTTATCTAGACAAGGAAACATACTGATTCCTCACGGTTTCCCAAACCCTGTAATGATGTTTTAGTTTATTTGAACCATCTATGGCTTTCTTTAAATTTGTAACATTTTTAAAGGTCCTATGACATGCTGCTTTTTGGATACTTTTATATAGGCCTTAGTGGTCCCCTAATACTGTATCTGAAGTCTCTTTTATATAGACCTTAGTGGTCCCCTAATACTGTATCTGAAGTCTCTTTTATATAGACCTTAGTGGTCCCCTAATACTGTATCTGAAGTCTCTTTTATATAGGCCTTAGTGGTCCCCTAATACTGTATCTGAAGTCTCTTTTATATAGACCTTAGTGGTCCCCTAATACTGTATCTGAAGTCTCTTTTATATAGGCTTTAGTGGTCCCCTAATACTGTATCTGAAGTCTCTTTTATATAGGCCTTAGTGGTCCCCTAATACTGTATCTGAAGTCTCTTTTATATAGACCATAGTGGTCCCCTAATACTGTATCTGAAGTCTCTTTTATATAGACCTTAGTGGTCCCCTAATACTGTATCTGAAGTCTCTTTTATATAGACCTTAGTGGTCCCCTACTGTATCTGAAGTCTCTTTTATATAGACCTTAGTGGTCTCCTAATACTGTATCTGAAGTCTCTTTTATATAGACCTTAGTGGTCCCCTAATACTGTATCTGAAGTCTCTTTTATATAGACCTTAGTCGTCCCCTAATACTGTATCTGAAGTCTCTTTTATATAGACCTTAGTGGTCCCCTAATACTGTATCTGAAGTCTCTTTTATATAGACCTTAGTGGTCTCCTAATACTGTATCTGAAGTCTCTTTTATATAGACCTTAGTGGTCCCCTAATACTGTATCTGAAGTCTCTTTTATATAGACCATAGTGGTCCTCTAATACTGTATCTGAAGTCTTTTTCCCGAAATTCAGCCTTGGTGCAGAATTACAGCCACTAGAGCCAGTCCCACAATGAGCTTTACTTAGGATGTGCCATTTCTGTGTCTGTAGCTTTAAATGCTATTGGGGGGGGGGGGGGGAAGGGAAGGGGGGGTGGCCTTGACCAACTGCCATGCTTCGCTCGTTTGCAAGCCATGATGTCTCTCTCTCTTTCATGGGTGGGCCAAATTCTCTGGGTGGGCAAATCTGAGAAACGGGAAGGAACCTTTCCCCTTATGACGTCATAAAGGGAAGATTCCAGATCGGCTCATCTGAGCTTTCATTTTCTCAAAGGCAGAGCAGGATACCCTGGGCTCGGTTTACACCTATCACCATTTCTAGCCACTGGGGGACCATAGGCAGGCTGGGGGAAGGCATAGTAATGTTAAAAAAAACTCATAAAGTCACATTTCCATGCCATGGGACCTTTAAAGGATTCATTATTCACTCAAACCTTTCAACTGGGAGTTTTTATAATAGTCTAAATGTTGTTTCAGAGGTTAGGGAAATAATTTACTTTATGATGGAAAATGAGAAAATATTAAATAAAGTATAAACAATGGCACCTGAAAACTTCTGAACAAATCAAATTGTATCACTGTGTGCATTAGGAGTGATGCATTCCTCTGATATAAAAAAAAAAATAAAATCTGTCAAACCCCACTCGATAATGTTTAGTTAGAGTCAATGGATTGACATTCCCTTAATCTTCATCTCATATAGATGAGCTGTTAACTTCACAATAGAAAAAATATTAGGAAAGTGAGAATAGAAAAGTTTCAGGCCACGTCAGATGTCAGTGGAACTAGCAGGAGCAGCGGCTGCTAGATAGATTTAATGTAGTATTATATTTGTGGACCGATTTTCCACAGGATAACACTTGCGCCCAATGGAACTTTGAAATGAAAGGCAATGTCCCGGTCTCCTGAGATACTATATCAGCAAAGGCAATGCAGGAGGGGCCGCAGACACATTACAAGATAAACACATATTGACACTTCTGGCAGAATTCATCATTTCTGTCCCCGACCATTTTTCTCTGTTTGCAAATGGAGCCTTGTGGCAAGCGGCATGTTCGTGTTCAGACATTTACAATTATTGAAAAGGTGAAGATATCAACTTCCTATGTTGCTAGTAGATGGGAAAAATGTGTTATGAGGTTAAGCAGCATCAATAGCTGATCCAGTAACGGTAAGAATACATCCAGTTGATTATATTTTATTTCGCAATGGTTATGTAGCTTCCATGTATTATTGGTGATGCTGCAGATAATGTATCTACCCCTCACTACAACATGCTGAGAGCATCTTTTTCATAACTGTTTTCTTTGTCTCTGCAGTTTCTCTCTCTCTCTCTCTCTCTCTCTCTCTCTCTCTCTCTCTCTCTCTCTCTCTCTCTCTATTTATTTTCATTTACAGGTCCTACTGTGTTTTGCTTCCTTTGGTTTTATGTTATTCTCATGAAAACAACACCACACGCAGTGCTATGTACTGTATAATCAACACTAGCACATCCTCGCCTCCTCTCTGCTTAGAGAGAGGCCAGTTCTTTAGATCCTGGAAGCCTTTTTTTCTCCAGAGCAAAGCTACAGAAGCCGGAACTCACAGTAAATTATAAATACGCCATAACCTTTCTCCGTGAACCCTGCCTTTCATCATCCCCCTGTAGTCAGATGGTCCCGGGCAGGCTCAGCTATTGTGAGCTGCCCTGGCTAATTGTTAAACGTGTTCTTGTCAATCAAGCCTAGCCGAAATGGCAACTCCTCAGCCGGCACTACAATGAGCTGCCTGAGCCGCGGTAGCCTTAGAAGTAATTGCCGTCCACTCGCCAGAAGCCCATCTCCATTCCATTAGCGGCTGTACAATATGAATGGTTGCAGTAGGTTGTTGACTGCAGACCTATTGAAGCTTGTGCATGTGCTCAGTAGCCCCTTTTCAGTGGCATGTGTTTCATTTCCACATGGACAGGCCAAACAGGAAGAGAGGTAATTGCATTGGTGACGGCATTGTGTTCGCTGACAGAGAGGCATATTCCCTTCACTTCATCAATCAAAAAGCTATAGTAAATATTCATAGAGAAAACAAACAGAGTCAATGAGGAGATTATGTGTGAGAGCCAAAACAAGTTCATTGTTACACTACTTTATATCCTGCAGTTGTTCCAACTTTATTTAGCTGCTGTAGCTGAATTGATCTCCCTCACGTACTTCATCTAACTCAGTTGCATGGTTTGTTAGGTACATATACTGTAAGCAGCTCTACTGAATGACAAAACGCTGTGTCACCTTGGGGATGCTGTTGGCACATAATACATAATGCTGAGTGGACTCGATGATAATAGAAAAACAACTATCAGACAAAGACACAAGAAGCTAGATGACATTATCGCCAACAATTGTAAACGTCTCTGACGTCAATAAAACATAGCAAACCAAGATCCCTTCTCCGGCCTCCGTTCAAATGCTGTTTTTAAAGGCGGCCGACACTTCAAAGGTGTCGCTGAAGTCATCTTGAGATTTTGAAATGGATGTGGGGATTACGTTAAATGAAGGAGTGAAATCTTTCAAGCACATCTCATTCCAATAAGCCAAAGGAGTGCGTTTAGATTCAGAATGGTTCCACTCGGCTGGAGAGAAACATTTTCTGAATTTAAACGCTAACCAATTCTTCAGCAAGCCCTTCGCTCACATGAAGCGTTAAATTCACCTCAAAGCAGCAGCAAAAGAGATTTACATTTCCCGTATACAGGCTTTAGAGCCTTTGGGTTGGTTGAAGATTTGCATTAAGGGGATTTTTTTTCTCCTCCACTCCCATCTAAGAAACTTTGCAAAGTTTAATCATGGTTTCTGTTGACGCCCCTGGGTTTTGTATCTTAAGCTGCTTCCCCCTGGCTGGGAAACATAAGAACACTTCATCATAAACTGTTCAAGTCTGAATACAGATTTCACAAATCATTGTGACCGGGACTTTACATCTAAAAATTACCCCCTCAAATATTGGATTTGTAATTATGGCTTTTTATGTGGCCTTCTTGGTGTACGACAGCACATGAAAAACCCTCAAGCTTTGAAGGAATGGCTCATTAAAAAGCAACTTTTCTTGCCACAATTCACCGAGCAATTTCATCTTCTGATTAACACAGTGGCTTTTAATTTAGTTTAAGAAAAGAAAAAGAGTATACATTTTATTGAATATAATTGAATAAGTCTCTTTCCAATCAAAATGCATTGTAACAGCAGCATGGGTAACCATCTGTGGTCCTTACCCGCATGCCGAGCTCGATGTTCTCGCCTCCATAGACCTCCATGCCAGGATCCAGCAGACCAATCTCGCCAAAGTATTCCCGGTCAACCACAAAGGAGCAGCCGATCATAGCTGGAGTTCTGGATCAGCAAGGAAAGACAGCATCTTTTGAATATTATTATCCAGCCACTAAACTTTTATATACCCACAGAGAATGTGTACATTGAGATAATTTCTGTACTGTATTTATGCTCTATCTTTTTATGGGCATTAAGGTGGGTATGAGCACTGTAATTTCCATTCTTAGGGATGAAATAAACTTGACTTGAATGCTAAAATATTCAATGTAATCAAAGCAGAAGGCATCCCAGGTCTGCAAAGTTATGTTGTGCCTTCCTTTGACCAGAGAGACCAGAGTGGTCATCAGTCCAGCTCAGCCTGGTTTGGTTTAAAAATGCAGCCACTGCGTGTGTAGTGCAACTTTAAAGCAGCAATAATTCATCTATTGGCAAACATTCATTTGGTGTTGTGTTTCTGATCACCTGACAAATCTAACTCCAATATTCACTCTCTTTTTTAGCTCTTTATACTTCCCACCAAGAAATATCTCTCTCTAGCTGCTAAATGCTCCACGATGTGTGCCGTTTGGTGCTGGGAAGGTAGCGTACAGAGGGTTTATCAGAGCTTCTTTTTTTACTGAAAACAGCTGCCTGCTGTGGCTGGAAATGAAGTTGATGAAAGTGGTGAAAGTGAACCAAAACAGTAAAGTAAACCAAAAAATGTAATTTTTGAATCAAATGCTCTGTATCACTTAGGGGAAACTGCAGAGTAGGTGGGTTATTCTCTGTGGGTTCATCATGAGCTACACCCTTCATATTACACATCATTTGATACATTGTTAATATAAAAACATTAATTAGTGCAGTTTTAATATTTAGATGAAATAAAAAGTAGTACAAGTACTGTCAAATAAAGAGAAGGAAACTAAACATAACCCTAGCCCTATCCCCAATCCCAGTCCAGTCCAACAAACTGCATTAACATTGTGAGATGCCTTGGTGGAGGTCTGCGCTCTCAGAGTGCCCTTCTAGTTATGATTTAGTATAAAAAACTAAATCTACTTTTAAAACTAGTGCAACTTGAAAACACTCAAGTTCAGCTGGTAGAGCAAGAGATAGATAGTGTTTTTTTCACAAAACAAAGTGGTTACTTTCCACCTTTACTGAAAGAAATGGTCCCACTTTAGCTGCTATCCCCTCAGGGCTGCTTTTTACTACTATTATCTGTCAGGTCTTAAGTGCTCTGGGAAAAAGCTCCACAAAAAGCACTACATTCATACGCAGTACTGAGCTGCGTTATTTGTTTCTCTAAAGTGACCAATGAGTGGCTTTATTCTTCTTTCTTAACACTCGTGTTGTCCTCGGGTCACATTTGACCCATTTTCAAAGTTTCTATATCAGTTACTCAATCAAAATCAAATTTCCCAAAAATGACATGGATGGTTCCAAACGCTTGTTGATGATCACTAATTTCATGGTCTACCCGGGTCAAAATCTGTGATCATCCATAAATATATGTTCCTCTGACCCTAACTATTTGTCAAAACAAAAATTAGACATCATTTCATGTAAATGAGTTTATTGGCCATCAATTCCAAAAATAAGTGCAATACAAGGGTCAAATGCCGCCCGGGGTACGTTCACCATATATTGTTACACACATGTACAAAAGAGGCATATGTGCGTGTGCCCCTTCAGTTTGAGAGCCATGGCAGTAGTAAGTACTCAAAGTGGAAAGCTGCATTAGGATTCATTGACTCTGTATTAAAAGAGTGCACTGAGCCATACTGTATGTGAGCCAGGTGCTTTTAGGTTTTGACCCCACATAAAACACTGTGGCCCATCACCACGCAGAGTTATTTCGAAAATCCTTCATCAGTAGATGAATAAGTCTCTGGTGCACGGATGGATGTAAACCCGCATGTACCATTATATTTCCAGATAAAGCTTTCCTACCATTGTTGCTGACATAAATCTTTATGATTTGACATTCGTAGTACGTGTTGTATGCGTAGTGCCAAATTGATGCAAGTCGCTCAAAATAATACAGTTTAAAGAAAAAACAGCTTGTTGAAAGTGCTCTCGTTGTGCTTTATGGTGATTACGGATTAAAAGTTCCTCCTTGTGGCATAAAGAGTGTCAAAATATTACTTGTTACCATATAAGACTTATGGTAACACTTTAGTAGTACTCTTATTCTCATTATTTATGTGACATCCAACTAGAGTGTCAAATACTTCTTAGTGGAAAATAAATACTTACTGTACATTAATGCTGAGGATGTCTTTAGCTAATTATTCTATATACCTTTGTTCCTCACTAGAAAGTAACTTTTGTTAAAACAACCCATGCTTGCTGACTCATATACTCTTATTGCCAGACGTAGCCTCATACAGTCTTTGTTAAATTATAAGGCCATGACAGGGAGGTTTTCAAGTGCCATTATTTGCACTCACTGTGCAGATAAAAAGACAGACGCAGCACACACTCAGCCTCGTTTACCTCATCCTTTCTCCTCTCCTGACACACAGTGCAAACTTTGTGCAGCTCTCTTTGAGTGTTCTCTTTAAAATAAGCTTCCTGGCAATGTAAACGCTGTCTGTTTCGGTACAGAATCAGCACCTTAAGTCAGATGCACGTGATGATGAAGCTGAACCACATTTGTTATGTTTGTGATGCTTTTTAGCACCATAAGTCTGACTGATAAGTCTAAACTTCAGTGGGTAATGTAAAGGGAAAAGAAAAAAGAAGAAATTATAGCAAAGTTTGGTGCCTCTCTCATTTGTCTGGGGTGCATGGTGATCAAACATGCAATATGAAGGCATTAAAAAAGTAATTCCCCTACTAGAGCCAATGAACTGAATTTAAATGAGTAATTAGAGGCAGCTGTTCCTCCAAAAATACCAGAAAATAGAGAGGCTGAATGCTATGCATGTCCACTTCTGGTTTCAAGAATCAAACAGCGCCGGTTTCAATCTGACTCGCAATTTTTTTAACAGTATTCAACAATCAGACAAAGAGAAATCAATCATAGAAGAGCCAGAGGTACCAGCTTCTCCATCGACTAAAACGTTCAATAGGCTTTGATGCAGCACAGCTACTGTTTCTGCTCTGTGTGTGCCTTCAATCACTTGGCTGTGAAATACAACACAGTCTCGAGTGGCTTTTTTGAAATATTTCGTAAGTGGGAATGGCACACCCAGCCATTGTTCTCTCTCTGTCACCACCTTTTAGTGCTCTGGCTCTTTGTACCTACATGTATACAGCACAGAGAAGTCACTTCAAACAGCAACATAAAGAACGTGTGTTCGAGAAAAACAAGAGGAAATTAGAAGAGTGTGTCACTAACTTCTGGATTACAGTAGATACCACAGATTAATGGTGGAATTTTCCAGTGGGTTTCTCATTTAATGTCATTAGGTTTAGGTTATTTTTAGTGTGCAGATGGTGCGCCTGCAGGGTTTATCCGCCCCTCCCACCCCTTAACTTTGCCCCCCCCAGAATATTTGCTTGCAGTATGCAATATGAACATCTGATACATATATGCAATTTGGCAAGATAAAGACTTTTATCATAGATTGCTTACTTGTCTTCCAGATGAAGACACTGCTTTTTGAACCTGGCATGTGGCTTTTCTGTGACCTCACATTTCAAATGGTATGACTGATGCATCAAGTAAGGAATGAGAGGAAAATTAATGAAATGTCATAATTTTGTATGAAATATTTTTTTCAAAGTAATAATTTGACTTATCATAATCATCTTAAATCACATTATATTAAAAACTCTTTTAAAGGATATATCATTCATAGCTACTATTAATAAACATAGCCATACTTGATGACAAAATACTTCACTGGACTTTGACATATTATCCTTAATTTGTTAAATCATGTGTGTGTCATTTGTTGTGTGCATCATTTATTGTTACACCTGTTTAAAGTGCAGTGAACTTTATTATCTATGGAAAGCATATACTCCTATTTGCCTTGTTGAAGTATCCATATAACAGTAAATTGCAGAAACTATTGTAAGTGTATCTGTTGCATACTCATGTCTGATTCTCATATTTTCTTTGCCCAAAAGTGATTTAAACTGCGGCCAGAGCAGATGACAATCTCAAGAAATTATACAGATGTTTGTTGTGGGCCTTCCTATAAAGCTATTCTCTTATCAAAAATACATGGCTTTCCACTTAGGAAACAGCGTCCATGTGGTTTTCTTTGAATATTTCAGGTTTTTGTTCAAACCACCACATGGTGGACAGTTTCAATACCATCCTATTCTGTCCTGTCAATAATCACTGTACATAAGTTTCCAAAGCAAAAACATCTTTCTGTCAAATCTCCAAAGATGGTTGCAATCCAGAGTGTGGCAGTTTTGTGCCTTCTTGTTCCTTTTTACTCGCCTTGTTGTTGAATGTGTCTAAGCCAGAAAAGGCTTTGAGACTGAGCTCTGAATGGCCACAAAGCGTCTGTTGTTGATGGGCAGAAACCTTGAGGAAACAAGTGGGAGAATGATTTCCAATAGAAATCCACACAGCCAACACACTTCAGCTGGCCCTTGAGGCAATCTGTCCATTTGCGGGGAAACACGAACCAGCTCTGCAGTGTATGAGGCTGTTCTATCTTTCTTCTATCCCACGTCTAGTACTTTATGCTCAATAATACATGGTTTTTCATCAGTATTTAGGTCCACGCTATAAAAGTTATCACTTTGTTTGTTTGTATAAAAGCAACTGTATCAAATTAAACCTTGATTGCTTAGCCTTTGATGGACCAAGCGAGGAAATGAAACTGCTTTGGAATTCAGTTTTTATTGCCCTTGGTCAAAATCCAACAGCATGTGTGAATATTTAAGCTTTATAAGTTTGGAATATTAGAAGACCTTCTATTAAGAAGCATCAGTATGTTTCATGTTTGCAGTTTAGTTAAAATGCAGCAGTCAAGGCTTTCAGTGATACAAATCAAAAAATGTAGCTTATTCTGATTCCAGCAACTGTTCAATTTGCCAATGGGTTTAGAATCGACGGACAGACTTACTGATTCATTTTAAAGCATGACAAGGGCAATCCTAAAATACTGCAGGCCCTTGAAGTCCCCATTTGCATTTGTTGCCTCAGACCCTCAGTTAGGCTTCTTAAATCCTTGCCATGTCTGTTCTTGATACTAAAGTTCAGCCTTTTGGCTCTGGAACAACCTGGCAGAGAAACTTATGCTACAGTAGTGTGATTGCTTTTACTTTTATTTTTGCTGTCTGATTATGCTCTCTGTCCTTGTCCTTGATCTTGTGGCATCTTTTTTTGTACTAATTAATACATCAAATTCAAGGCACGTTGCGCCCGTTGGCACGTTCCACATCTCACTTGTCTCAAAACTAAAGAAAATTTCTTCTGATTTAGCGGTGAGGTTGCTAAATGTAGTCACCGAACCAGTCAAAACTGGTTGCATCTGGTCACTTATTAGGTGAGTCACATCTTCATGTATAATGAATTTTAAAGTAGATTATTTTAGAGTTGGGTTGATTTCCGGTGTACCAGGCTAAACTGGTTGGATTTTATGCTAACCGGTTGAATTGGCATTTGTCACTCTGACACTTTCTGGCAAATTAAATAGTGTGTTGACGACATCACGGCACTAAATCCAATTTCTACTGCAAGCAGTATTGGGCAGTAGGGTTACTAGTTTAACTACTTCTCAGTAGCGTTGCCGTTTTCTTAATCAAATAGGTCTTTTATTGATCTAGTAGTAGCGTCCACCTAAGCTACATTTCCCCGAGCATGCTGAAGCTCAACTGCAGCTGAGCTTTCTGCTGCAGTCTGAAATATAACTGCTGAGGATCACTGACACCACCGACGCACAAGAACGTGTATGCAGTTACCCTCACCTTTATAGTGAGTTTCAGCAAATTGTTTAGCTGTCGGGCCCACAACTTTACTGTCCTTTTTCACTCTCATATTCATTTCAGACTCATTTTCAGCCACCGGTGTTCTCAGAAAAAAAATTCTAAAAACCCACTGTACACTCCCTGCTCAGCACCAAACACTAGACAGAAATGGTTAGCCACTAGCTGGTGAACAAAATGAGTATTTGTAAGCTAAAGAGTCAGATTCCCTCACGGGTTGGTAGAGGCCTAAAGCAGGTGGGCATGAACACGACTCCAAATGAATGATAATGTTGCTCTGTAACTTCTGGATGTGTAAATATGCAACTGTTTGCTAACATGTTTGCCATATCAACTTAAAAAATGAAAAGCCCTATTTTAACGATCAAAGCGCACGGCATGTACAAATCAACTTTTGCTTGTTTAATGGCGGAAAAAAGGGTTCATGCGTCAGGTGCATGGTTCTAAAGGGTTGTACTTAGTGTCTTCATTAATCATAGGTGTGTTTTGGGCGTAACATGCAATAAACCAATCAGTCATCTCCCATTCCCTTTAAAAGCCAGGCGTGTTTGTACCTTGGCGCATTGCTATTATGATGGAGGATGTGCTAAATGGGAAGGAAAGATTTTCAGGAGCAGAAACTGATCTGCTCATGCGTGAACTGAAAGCGCGGTGCTAACCATCATCACCTGTAGCTAATACACTGACTATCGATAAGTACTTCATACAATCCCACTTCAAAAAAGCCAAACTATCCCTTTAACCGTGCACCTGAGAGGCAGCTACAGTTTTTTTGTTAAAAGGGCATTTTAGGCATGACCATATTTGCTATGTGCATACTGCACCTATCTTTATCTGTTCTTTTCTCTCTCTTATTTTCCCTCACTTACTCTAGGATCAAGCCCAACCAGAGATATTGAATAGTATCGACGAGTATTAATAAAAGACATCACATCCATTTTTGCCACTACCCCTCTCTTTCTGGTTTTGAACACATTCCAGTTACTGCTATCTCCCTGTCTCTCTGTTGTTGTGCCTTCATGTTCAGCCATGCTGCCGTGGCAACAAAATCATGGTAACGTTCTCTTCTGAATGATCTAAGATTTTCTTAATGTTATCGCAGTGCTATCCCATTCTGATCTGAGCACTCAAGAGAAGCTGCGTGGTGGGCTGCTTGCTCCAGGATCTGGTACTGTATCACACATCCAAAATGTGACTTCTCTAATATTCTCCACGCTCCAAAACATGGAATGGACAAATAGCAGGTAAACATCCAATGATACATAGTCAGGTCAACACTTTATGCAGATATACCCAGAAGTAACATAATCCCACTCTGGTTTTCTGGTAGACTTTTAAAACGACTTTCATTCAATATATTCAGACTTTCATTCCATATATTCAGACTTTCATTCCATATATTCAGACTTTCATTCCATATATTCCCACTTTCATTCAATATATTCACACTTTCAGTCAATATATTCAAGGTTTCCATTTCTATGCAACACCATACTCCTGAGCTCTTTCTCAATCAATTAAAGGCCAATATGAGTTGCCCAGGGATGCATATAATCAATTCTGGGATTATACAGAAACATTGTGAATACAATGGTATGCCCTGCTCATATAAAACACACAATTACACTAATGACACTGCATCGCTGTGTCCTTTGTGATCCTGCATCAAAATGAATATATGCGTTATGGTAATTAGACGGCTTTGTACAAGAAGCCTTTATTTGTGTGTTTGGGTGGCACGTCAGACCACAGAGCACCTTAGTTTGATGGTTCCACACATGAATAAATCATATCTTGAGCCTATCCATATTTCATTAATTTATCCTCATCTATAATGGACGCTGTTCGCCAGCCGAGGGCCTCACCTGATAGGGGCCGTCTCATCGCCCTTGTCCAGCCACTCCTGTGGAGGAATGATGTACATACACCACAGCCCCCAGTTATAGCCATGGGCGGCGTTGGCGTACTGCTGCACCTCAAACGTGTTGTACTTGATGTTGTCTATGGCGGGCAGAATGATGCGGGTGTGATCCTCCTTCATCCGGGTCAGAATAGGTTCAGCCCTTTGGACAAGAAGAGAGGCAAAAGTTAAGAGCAGACTTTCTGAGTTAAGTATGCAGGAGCTTCATTGCACCGTTGCAAAAGGTGAAGAAAGACAGTGAGACGGGAACAGTCTGCTACAGGGCAAATAATAAAGCTGTGCATATTTTCCATTCTGCCCCTGTAAAGGTTTGAAGTATTAATAATGCAACAATGTTAGAATGAATAAAACTTGAATGTAAACCTAATGTGGTAGAAGCTGTGAATGTGGTTTTACAGAATCGATGTGCAGGAAATCAACCCAAATATTTTTCAAACATACTGTAGACCCCGATTCCATGAAACGATGCCAGCTATGGATGACTGCAAATGTCGTCTTAACTTTCACTCCAGCGCCACATTTACATGGGTTTTTCAGCGAAGATGCAGTCTGTTGAATCAGCATCTATTCAACATTCAAAACGACTGCCAGGATCCGCTTCCCTCCACCGTTTATGATGTGAATGTCTTGCAAAAATGAATTTTCCGCAGAGCAACAAATAATATCATATCATATTTTATATCTCCTACTCATGAAAAACGAAATGTCAAAATGTGACACTTATCCCGGTGAGAGACTTGATAAGAGGTAAAACCTGATAAAGCAAAACACATCAGGTGAAAAGAGAGGCTTAAGTCTGCTCCTGGGAATGTGAGGGGTTGCAAGTTAGTTTGTGAAAAAAGGCCTTGCTATGAGCGCTTGCTAGACTCTCATGGCTTTTGCTCTGAGGCAGCTTTGGCTGGCACACATTTTTTTTTTTAGAGAATAATAAGTGGAGAGCAGGGGCCATATCACAAAACATCTCAAGGCAAAAAGTAGCTCTTAACATGCCAATTTGGGAGAAACACCTCAAAATTATTACCCTATCAGTCCACGCTTTAATACTTTAATAAAGATTTTTGTCTTAGCTCATGTAGCATTTTAGCACCAGCTCCTGAGCCTGTGGAAGGTTAGGGGTAGGCAAGAGGACTCATAAGTCACTAAGAACGACTCACAAACAGTCCTGAAAGTGGCTTCGGATGGCAGTTCGTCTAGTAACTGGGTCAATAGTTTTAAAGACGTTGACATTTTAAAAATAAATGTATAACATGTATTTGACTACGTTGATAACAGAAGAGCTACTACAGTATTCCTCCCTCTAGCCATTGGGCAGAATTATACTTTATATCAAACCCTATATGCCTTCTTTAGATGCCACGGTGCTACAGTTAATTTCCTATAAATGTACACAAGCTATAACAAAGAATGCTATGCTAAACTAAGCTAATTGCCTCTGGGCTCCAGCTTACACAACGTTAGCTTGGTATGCTATCGATCTTCTCACCTAACTCCAAGGGAAGCATATCATTTCTCAAAACCATACCTTTAACTCTGATTTTCTCATTAATTTTAACCTTAAAGACAGGGTTATTAACCAGTTGAGATGCTGTCTCTTTGTCTAACCTATGGATGAACAAAATGCTCATTACAGTTTTGTGTCTTTGTTTACCTCAGAGTATCTTGTTTAGAGACAGTATGTGTGTATTAGTATAACTAATGTAACATGTGAGTTGTTTTCGTTTTAGCTACACACCTTTTGGGGGACTGTATTTTTCACCACTATACTACACAGACCAAACCCCCCCAAACCAATCATAAGACGAGACATCATCCAAAGCAAGAGTATTAACCCAACTTTTACATTACATTACATTTAAAGTTGTCTCCATTGCTTAGAGTAAAAGCTGCTCTCAGCAGTTTTGTTAATAGGGCCTAAGAGGCAACACTTAGCTACCGTAGGATCTTTAGTGCCATCTAGGAGGAATGGGTTTCCGTTGATGCCACACACAGTAAAGCTCCCTCTGCTATTTAAAGCCTTGGCCAAGGGCAACATGGTCTTGAGCTCCATATGGCAGAGTGACACTGAAATGCTGCTGGCACTGGCTACATTTGTATAATCTTCTCATGCTGAGAGATGATCTCCACCATATCTTCAAAGCAAGTCTTCATACGCTCAATTCTTCAAATGATATATTTATAAATTTATGTGTGGAAAAAAATAGGTTCCTATTATAAAATGATAACTGTATCTCTCCAGAACACTTCTACACTCCAACTTTTGGTCTATCTCCCCTCCCACTGACTCTCTGTCTGTCTTCACCTGGATCCCCTCCCTCCTCCCATCTACTTCTCTTCAAAAGGGGATACCCATTTATCTTTGAAAAAGCTAAATGGCTACTTTTAACATGAAGGTAGGGGACAGAAAGTAAGGAGAGAATGGATCGAAATTGGACACTATGGGATGTGAGTAAAATGATGAAATAATACTTAGAAATTGAATTTAATGATGCGAGAATGTTTGATAAAAGTACAACAGCCACCATTCTGAGAAGCTGGCAGTGGCTCATTCTGACTTTTCTCCAAAGTATATTACCTGTCCCAGACACATGTTTGAAAGTTATGTTTTCTCCTTCAATATGAAATATAAGATCAGATAAGATAAGATAAGCCTTTATGGTCTCCTATAGGAGAAATTCATCTTGGGCATTCGATAGAAACAAAATGGCGACACATCACGCATAACACACAATAAACATACAGTTTATGACAAAGAACCTATTACAAGTAAAAAAATACACCCAGTGGGCATTTTATTAGGTACACCCGTACAATCTATTGCAATCAATCCAACAGCTGCGCCATAAATTCTACCTTAACAAAGGTTATAATGTTCATATAATGTTTTTGTTGACATTGTCAAAATGTGCAAAATCATTTCTATGTTCATCACATTATACTGAGGAGTTTCTATATTTTTGACATTCCATTTAAATACATGATACATCTTAATATAATACAGTCCAGTACAACGCCAATCACTAACTGTGACCTCAATGCAAAAACATAATTGACTTCAAATCCATGATAGTGTCAAAAAACCCTAATAAAAGTAGACTTTATGGCAGAACAGATGTATTGGAGTGCATGAGATTGTACAGGTGTGCCTAAAGTGGTCCCCAAGTGTAAGGTCATCAAAATTCCCTTGGTTAGATGTCTTCACCTGCTCCAACAAATCTTTGCTCCAACAAATCAATTTTACTTTAATCTCGAATTAGTCAACACATTTGCATTCTAAATATAAAAGGCAACAACACACCAACCAGGGACCACTAAAGACCAGATAGCTGCCTGTAGTGTACAGCAGGGGCAGGGCTGGGGCTCAGCACAAACCTAGAGGGGTCCAGGGGCATGCTCAGGGGAGATTTTTCAAGTCATTTCAGATAATAGAATGCCTAAAATGTGTACATAATATGGGAAATAAATGAAAAAATCATCCTGTTGATCCTACATCCTATTTTGTATCTAATTGTTCTCCAACTGTCTCTGCAACATTTTGAAACTAGAGCACAACAAATGTTGAGGATAACTCATTTTCACTCCTGCCACCTAAAATGGAGGCCAAAATTGTCTAATGTTACTATTTTTATTTATTGTTAGGCTACATAGGTAGGGTACGAATTTGGCGTAAACAGCATTACTAATCTTGAAACCTATTTTTGTTACACAATGCTAGAGTAGATGCCACACAATGAATGTTGCTCTTGCTAGCTGGCCTGGGTGACCACTGCATACATTTCCTAGCTTACAATTTCAAATTTGTGCAATTTGTTTGGTTTTCAGTTTTTAATTAAAAGAAAAATGGATTGCAGAGTTGTTGATAATCATAAGCGAGTAATGATGCCTAAATGGTGCTTATTCACTGTACATATAGACCATGTACAGATTTGCAGCAAGGCTGAGTAGCGCAGAGTTACACAGCACTTTTACATTCTTTTTCACCCCCAAAACCTGTGTCATAACACATTTCACACTTGGATTTTGAGAGTGAATAGCTTCCACATCCACACAGACTACATTCATTGGTGTAAAGCGGAGACTGCAGACTGTGATCAACCCAAACAGCCACACTTTTACTGTCAATGAAAATGCACTGATTTTGACTCCCACAGTTATGACAGTGTCACTAGAGACAGATTAGCCTACATACAAACAAAACAAAGCAAATTAGAAAACTAGCCATATTCACACATCACCATATGGAAAATGTAAAGATGTGTCGATGTCTGCCAGATATTCTCTTTAATGGAAAACAATAAAATAGATGTGACGGTTAGACTTTAGAAATAACTTTCTGAAGATAAATGACCTGAATTATTTGTTCGGTTTTTACCGCTGAAGGTTGCAATATAATGAATTCCTTTTAAAAACCTTTTGATGTTTCAAAGCCATCTGACAGTTAACTCAAATGAGTCATTCCACTGCTCAAAAAAGACAAAAGACAGCTTGCTAACCTGAAGGCCAACATATCATGTTTAGCATGCTAATACGTGCTGGAATAAAGACTACTTTAAACCTTTAGACAGGATCGGTTAATGTAGCAGTGTTTCTGATGTTGTCAGCTGAGGTGTTGCTGCTACTGAATCTCCTTCTACACTCCCTAACCTTCAGGAGCTCTCGCTACCATCCCAGCATCTTCCACTCATCTTCCTGTGTCCTTGAGAACCCCCCTCCTCCAAAAAAAAAACAGAGTGCGCCAGCAGCTCCTGTACCTCAGGGATCCATGAGGCTGATAAGATAGAGATGCTCTGGAAATGAGGACACATCTGGTTTTGACAGACGAGCCTGTGTCATTGCTCTTCCTGTATCTGCCATTTTATCAGCATAACACTGAGAGGGTTATTCATCCACATCGGCCCAAATCATTCGCTGTTCCATATTACAATAGGATTTCCCCCCCTTCCAGCGATGACTCATCCGATATTATGAATACATGTTGACAACCGCCATTGCATTCTGCTCCGCCATGCCATTTTTTGTCGTGGTTCACATTGAAGCAGGAGCTCCTTTGATTTATTAACTCTTCGTGGCTGACTGTTTGTCTTTTTTAATAGCCAGTACCCTGGTGGAGCTTCCCATCAGGCTGTGCACACATTTCGCAGAATTAAGCAAACAGTACGCCGTGTTACAAGCCAGGATAAATATCACTGTACAATCGCAATTTTGATCTGCTTTAATCACCCTGAGAGAATGTTTCACTCTGTGTTCTACCTCAGTGCTGACACAAACACCCTGCAGCTCTCTCCTTTGAGATTACATTTTTATTTAGAATTTCCAGATCATCCATCTATTATGTGTAACCACTTTGTCTCATTCAGGGTCGCGGAGGAGGCTCGTCCCAGTTGACATTGGGCAAAATGCGGGGTATACACTGGAATGGTCCCCAGTTTATCACAGGGCTGACACCTAGAGACAGACAACCATCCATTCACATTCACACCTACAGACAATTTAAGTCAACATTAATAAACCTGCATGTCTTGGACTGTGGGAGTGAACTGGAGAAAACCAAAGCCCAAGCCAGACCAACAAGTTCCATCCTGGAACAATTTCCAGATCAACAGATCTCAAATAGTTAATGACTCAAAAGCAGCAGATTATCAGATAATGGAATCTAACTGTGCTCAGAATCATGCCCCAGAGAGCAGCAGGGCCTTCAGTGCCTAAAATAAGATATCCTTTAATTCTGCATTGGACTTAGCGCAGTAGAATATGTAAGCTAATCATGCAGGAAAAAATGTAATTTTGGTATAATGTAGCTTTCATGGATGACCCGAATAATTAATGTGAGAGCATGCATAAGAATAGCACAGCAAATTGAGAAGAGTGTTTAGGAGAACCAAAAATATCTTTATGAAAAGTTAATTTAACTCTGGTTTGATTAAATTAACTATATGTCAACAAAAACATTGATGTTAAAACACAGTGTCAAGGTTGTTTTCTTTAAATTAACTCTGACAATGTTGCCATGAGGATATTACCTCCTAACCTGGCCATGACACCACCAATTAGTCTTCTGAGTGTTAACGTTATATATTTTAAGAAAAGACAGAAATTAATTGATCCCAGAGGGGACATTAACATGTACAGTACCTTGATGCAGACACTCAACTTGATCTTGCTTGGTGTGATATGTACCTGCTGTATCTCACTAGAAGTTAAATAAATATGTCTTTGTTGCTAGCTTACTGCTAAAAGCCTTATCTATAACAATTAGTTATTTAAACACTTTCTGACTCTATCATCAAGTAAATCTGGATATTTTAAAGTTTGATAGTTTGCACAACTTTGTCAGTTTGTATATTGAATCAGATAGCAAAAGGCTCTCTTAACATCTCTATACAGAAATAACCTCAGGACTTATTTTATGTTTCTTCTAGGCTTTCCTGTATTAATTATGCTGTCAGAAAGCTAACTATCTCTGAATTTACTCTAATGCATACAGGTGATGCCAGGTGATGACAAGTTTGGAGGAATGATGCAGAAATATGTTGAGGTTCCACAGAGCAATGGATTTAAGTGAAATCATGGAGGCAATGAATACAATTAAATTAATGTATACTGGTACATGTAGATGGGTGGATTTGTATTAATGTGATTCTACATATGCACGCTCATACAGATTTGTTTCTGTATATAAGTGAAGAACATCTTCGTTTATCTTTTTTTAAATTGTTAAAAAAACAAAAAACGTTTCCTCATTTACACATGCAGGGCTGCAATGCCATGATAAACATTGCCACATGTTTTTTTTTTGTGGTGTATGTTTAATAATGTTTTGCAGATTTTACTGTATGTTTACTTTGTTACTAAATGAACAGGTTCATGAACATCTAATATAGCTAATGCACATCACTGTCACACCTGGAGAGCACTGTGAGGGTCATGATTTCCAGTGCTTTCAATACAATTCAACCATCACGTTGACCCCCACCTGACTGCATGGACCATCAACTACCTCACTGACAGACCACAGTATGTGAGACTCCAGGACTGTGTGTCTGATGTGGTGATGAGCAGCACAGGAGCACCCCAGGGTGCAGTGCTCGGACCTTTTCTCTTCACCGTGTATACAGCGGACCTCAGGCACAATATAAGCATCTGTTCTCTGATGATACTGCCATTGTTGGGAGGGTATCAGAGGAGAATGACCAGGAATACCGGGAGGCCATCTGTGATTTTGTCAACTGGTGTGAGTCAAACCACCTTCACATCAACACCAGCAAGACAGATATATATATATATATATATACACACACTGTATATGCATGCTGTATATTACCTGTATGTATGTAATAGAGGTGTTTAAAGTGTACATATTACTATTATTACTCTTATTTTTTTGATTATTATATTTTTTATATATTTTTTCCATTTCTATTTAATGTGTATTTTTACCTATTCTGTTGTGATTTTTTTGAGCTGCTGTAACAAGGGAATTTCCCCATTGTGGGATCAATAAAGTCTATCATATGTTATCTTATGGCTTTGTCTGACTATATTTATTTCTGTGTGGACTCTGTAATGCCCACAGAGACCTACAAAGTATATTTTAATAATAAACCTTGGGTGTCTGGCAAATTAAAGAAATGTAACTACTACTGCTACGTACGAAACTTAAGTTATATAACAAACTTACTTATTTGAACCCAAACCATGATTTTTTTTATACCTAACCACGTGTTTAAAACTGCAACCACTTCATAACATGCACCTGTTGCTGGTACGAGCATGTGTAATCAGGGAGAAAATATGTTTCCCTCCAAACGTAATTAAGAGTGCAGTTTACATAACATCATCTTTTTAGGAGACAGGGTTGCAGCTGGAGTCAACACCTTTATGGATAGCACTTACATTGAGGGAGTTTATTTCTAAATGCACATTAGTTTTGAGAACACTAAATAACTATGAGGATTGTTAAATATTAACCACACACTGAGTCAATAGTTACTGTGTTGAAATACCAACACTTCAAAAAGAGTTACATTATCACTGTGGTGTGTTAAATGAACTCTGATAGTGTTCATGTAGGTTTGCTGTGTATACGTGACACACACATGTCAGTGTGGTGTGTCTTTGAGAAGAATCTAAGCCTGCAGTGCCTCGAGCCATTTGTAAGCGCATTAAATCTCTGGAAATGTGAGGCCATCCATAATCATCCTCCTGCCTGGCTGTTTCACAGAGCAGCTCAGACATGTACATGCAGAGCACATATTAATATAGGCCAGTCTCCTGCCTCCCATAAAAAAATGCAGATATCTAAAGAAAGTAAAAAGGTACCCATGCAGAATCTCAATTAATTATGGCGTAAGGGCTATTTGAAGTAGAGAGTGAGTTGCAGAAGCATGAACTGGAAAAGGTTTCTACTGTGCAATGTTAGATCCCACACTACTTCTATATGCATTTGCTCAGGATGTGGTTGATATGATACAAATGTAAAGGTGGCATAAATCTCTGTCTTTTCTGTGGTTTTGGAGATCTGCCTGGGCGGTGCTCTGTGAAGCACTAAGTATGGCTGCAGCTTTCTTTCTCGTCTCCAGACAGATATAAACACTGAGGCACCGCCAGACACAGTGAGCAAGAGTAAAGACCTGATTTACTTTGGCTAGAAAAATATTTCCTCAGCCTTCAAGACCTCTGAAATTTATGTACCATTGGATTTTATATATTACCACTCCACCTGCATGGCATTATAAGCAGATATAGCTCCATGATATTAACAAAAGGAACTGATATCAAATATGGATGTGCCAAATATTACATAATTTATAATTATAGGAGGCGGAGGTTGGTTTTTATCCCTTTCTTACTTTTATGAATTCCACCAGTTTTATTCTTAGATAAACTCACCAGGTCACATAGCAGCAGAGCATTCCCCATTCATCAAAGTGTTGCATTCTGAAGCATGCATTTCATTACAACCTCCCTGCAATGACAATCTTATCTCCAGCACACACTCAGCGGGGAGCGGCTGCAACACTTCTAATCATTAATCGTTACTAACCTGAGATTGCAACTGTGCAGGGACTTCAAAAACCAAATAAATGTCAATTTCCCTGCACTCCCCTCTGCAGCTGCATGATAGCATACAGTCCTAATTACAACACGCTAACCATTTCCTGCCATTCATCCTGTGTATTTACAGAGCATGCAAAGGGAAACAGGTCCTGTTTGGAGCGGAAAGGACAACCGTTGTCTCAAGGATGGATGGATATAAAGTGTTAGAGATGGATTATGAACATTGAGCTGATGCAATACCGCCTTAATGATAGGCAATGATTTCATATCCTCATATTAAAGCAGAGCAAAGCCATGGAAACTGACTGATTCCATCACTGCTCTGGTGGGAACCGCTTGCTTCTTAACTCCTCATAAACCAACATGGTGTAAAGGAATGGGAAACAGCTGTCAAGTGCACTGTACAGTATGGTACAATTATGTTTGCGTTAACAGTAATACGAAGCAGCATTACTTTTCAGCTGCAAATGTTACAGCACCCCAGGTGGAATGCCATGCCGATGAATCACAGCACTGCAGCTAAGAGCTGGCAGCATTGTCTCTGGCTCCGTATGCATAGGCATTGTGTACAAGGTCATTGAGGGAGACTCGCCACAACATCTAGATACCATCCATCTCACTTATCACTTGAATGTGCAATGGTGAATAATCATATTATGATAAATAGGGGGCTTCTTCCATTGTAGCAAATAGATAGTGTAGATACCATGAGTCAATCAATCTGAATAAAGGAGCAGCACAGAATGTTTGCAGACATACAGTAGATAATTACACACACACACACACACACACACACACACACACACACACACACACATCTAAGCAGCACGAAGAAGGTTCTCGAAGATGCCTGTCATCTCCTGCATTGCTATATCGCTTTGACCAGCACCTACCTGTAGAAAAACCACAGGGATTCTGCTCTACTTTTCATCGACTCCTGTAAATAAAACCTCACGCAAAAGCAAATCAAAAACGGCGAGAAAAAAAAGAAAAATAAAGGCAGCGGGTTATCAAAGGAACACGGAGGAGAGTATGTGGGTGAGGGTGTGTGGGGGGGAAACAGAAGAGAGAGGTGTGAGAAATTCATACGATGGCAGCAGGTGAACTAACTCAAAGGAAATTTCCCGACACAGCCTCGGCATGTAGAACAAGGGGGGGTGATGGCATAGCACAAGAAGTGAGGAGGAGGAAACCTATATGGAGGTGAATGGGTTATGTGGGGGCATGAAAGGCTTGTCTATTTTTTAGCAAGAACCGATGAGGAAACAGATGAGGGATCCACCAGGGTATCAATTATCATCAGTATTGCACCTAGGCAATGATGCAACTTTCTCCCTGAGTGCCGTTTGTTGGCTACGTGTGTAGTAGGCAGTGTAGAGAGAGGCAATCTCAATGTACATCAAATCACTACAAGGGTTACAAGGTCAATGTGTTTGGTGGGAGATGGCTGACTAATACAAGCAGGGTGATGCTCAGACTGTGCTTTCATGTCATCTTAACAAACCAGAGACAGGGACCCTCTTTAGTACTATACCAGTTAATAAAACACACATAAAGCTTGCTTTCAATGTCGGTATCCTGTTTTCAAGGAGGCATGATGTGTGAGCATGGCAGTATTTGGTACAGTATAACGCAATGGTAGTATCTGAATTGGTTTATTTCACATACATATCTGTATTGGTATTGTATTCGTATTTATACCGAAAGTGAGCATGTTATATAGTTTTCTATTGTCATTTGTAATCCTTATACACATACATATATACATACATATACACATATATATGTATATATATATATATATATATATATATATATATATATATATATATATATATATATATATATATATATATATATATATATATATATATATATATATATTTATATTAAGATGCTCACAAAATATACATAATAGCCTAAATTAATCAAATTAGTCATGATTTGTATTAAATCCACATTCAAAAAAAAATGTAAATGTAAAATAAAAGCTGTTTATCTGTTAATGCTCCAGGTGGAAATGGGACAAATATTCTTGAGTGGAGTGATACTGAATCTTAATCCGAATGTGCATACACACATTTGTGAATGTATCCATAAGTCTTTGTGTATTTTGAAAATATAATCCAAAAACTGAGACGGTTATAATTCACCACGCACAATATTGCTACGAAATGGTTCCCATAAAAAGCTATTGACAAAAATATGATTCACGTTTGAGACGGTACCTAAATTCAGCTCCTTAGTTTTTGTCTACTGTTAAAGTGCTCATGTTATGCTCATTTTCAGCTTCATAATTGTATTTAGAGGTTGTACCAGAATACGTTTGTGTTTTAATTTTCAGAAAACACCATATATTTGTTGTACCGCACATTGCTGCAGCTCCTCTTTTCACCCTGTGTGTTGAGCTCTGTTTTAGCTACAGAGTGAGGCATCTCACTTCTGTTCCATCTTTGTTGGGAGTCGCACATGCTCAGTACCTAGGTAAGGACTACTAGCCAGTCAGAAGCAGAGTATGAGGGCGTGCCCTGACAGTACCTAGGTAAGGACTACGAGCCAGTCAGAAGCAGAGTATGAGGGCGTGCCCAGACAGTACCTAGGTAAGGACTACTAGCCAGTCAGAAGCAGAGTATGAGGGTGTGTCCTGACAGTACCTAGGTAAGGGCTACTAGCCAGTCAGAAGCAGAGTATGAGGGCGTGCCCTGACAGTACCTAGGTAAGGACTACTAGCCAGTCAGAAGCAGAGTATGAGGGCGTGCCCTGACAGTACCTAGGTAAGGACTACTAGCCAGTCAGAAGCAGAGTATGAGGGCGTGCCACGCTAGCAGCTAGGCGAGCATTATAACGTGTGTTACAAAGTGACCACGTTGGTCTCTGAAGTAAAGGCTGGACTACAATAGAGCTGTTTGGAGCAGTTTGTGAACAGTGTTTTCTGTTGGAGATGGTAAGTCCCTTTGGGGGGGACTTTGGGATTTTTCACTTTGTAAACCTATAACATGCACAAAAAAGATATATAACACAGTAAAGGAAAGGGGAAAAGCCAAAAAGTCTCGCAAAGGGCAAGGGCTTCAATATCGGATCACAAGGTAAAAATAACAACTGCACAAGTTATGACTCTAAGAAGTGTGATGTTTAAGGCATATCGTTTGACAGCAGTGGGGGTAAAAACAAGAAAGGTTACAGAAATAATTCTGCTGCTTATGCTTTTTTGTATGTGTTGCGCAAAAGAAGTATTAATATTTGTTTACATCCCTGGTATCTAGTTAGCCAATAGAGGCTGAACTGCATCTAGGGACACTGTAAACAATTTATAAGTGGAACATATCTCTGTGCTATCCTCCTCCATCCCTCCTCTTCTTCCTTCATCGCTCCATGTCCCTCACCTGCGTCCCAGGCAGCTTCCCAGGGAACAAAAGCTACACATCATCTTCAAACACTGACAGCATGACAGGCTCAAATTATGTGCCAATTACATCTATTTGAGTGACTTGTTTGCTGGTAAACTTAAGCAGCATGCAGACATTGGACTGAGACCCCCAGAAGTAATTTCATATCGCAAAATAAGCCCAGAGCCTGCAGGTAAAATGATGTTGAAATGCTCAACATTTTGTGCTACCTCTTTAATTACACTCACTCACGCCTTCAACACTGTTTGTCTCTCTCTCTCTTGTCATAATTTGCTGGACAGGTACTGTCATTTAAATTGGGCTGTGTTTTTATTCAGCTCTAACCAAAGCCTTTTACTCACAATTTAAAGAGGAGATGCAAGAGAGGAAATCTTATTATATATTATAATAATATATACACTAATATAGATATATTATAATCTTTAGCACCTTTATCTATCTATCTTATTAACGATAAACCCTTACTAATAATAAGGGTAAATGTGCTGAAAAGTGCTGTCTCAGTTAGAATTGACCTGCCACTATAGTATGAAACTGCTTGGGTTAGACTAAACTGTATATTTCAATAATAATAATAATAATAATAATAATAATAATCTTACATGACATGTTTCTGTACTGCTAACATGAAAAGCAAACCACAAAGACAGAGGTGAGAAAGGACAGAGAAACAGCTCAGACCTTCTCATGTTAAACATGACCTTTTCTTACCAGCCAGTGTTAAACTCGACGTGGGCATCAAAGAAGCCGACGACAGGAGCCGTGGCCGCGTTCCAGCCGTGTATTCTGGCTCGGATCAGGCCCTCCCGCTTGCTGTTCCTCACGATCTTTACCAGGCCTGGGTAGCGTTTGTTCACATACTGGTCCAAGTTGTATTTCAGCTCCACTGAAAGAGAGCAAATTAGAGAAAATATATCAGATGACAGTGTGAGGACATTAACCATAAAGCTGTAGCAAATGATAATGTGTTTCCAAGATGGTTTTGGTTTAACTTGCCTTGAGTCTTTATGTCAGGATTGTAATAAAAATGAGTGTTATTAGCTATTTAGCTGAGCCCCGTCACATGTTTCTTTAACCAAATCCAAAGCCTCCAGACCCACACCACACGTCTTTGGTATTCAACACGTGGAGAAATAGAAAATGAGACAAGCAGCTAGTCTATGGTTTGGAGGTATAGGAACATCAATACCTAGCTTAAAGTGCTCATATTATGCTCATTTTCAGGTTCATAATTGTATTTATAGGTTGTACCAGAAAAGGTTTACATGGTTTAATTTTCAAAAAACACCATATTTTTGTTGTACTGCACATTGCTGCAGCTCCTCTTTTCACCCTGTGTGTTGAGCTCTGTTTTAGCTACAGAGTGAGGCATCTCACTTCGGTTCCATCTTTGTTGGGAGTCGCACATGCGCAGTAGCTAGGTAAGGACTACTAGCCAGTCAGAAGCAAAGTATGAGGGCGTGCCCTGACAGTACCTAGGTAAGGACGACTAGCCAGTCAGAAGCAGAGTATGAGGGCGTGCCCTGACAGTACCTAGGTAAGGACGACTAGCCAGTCAGAAGCAGAGTATGAGGGTGTGCCCTGACAGTACCTAGGTAAGGACTACTAGCCAGTCAGAAGCAGAGTATGAGGGCGTGCCCTGACAGTACCTAGGTAAGGACGACTAGCCAGTAAGAAGCAGAGTATGAGGGCGTGCCCTGACAGTACCTAGGTAAGGACGACTAGCCAGTCAGAAGCAGAGTATGAGGGTGTGCCCTGACAGTACCTAGGTAAGGACTACTAGCCAGTCAGAAGCAGAGTATGAGGGCGTGCCCTGACAGTACCTAGGTAAGGACGACTAGCCAGTCAGAAGCAGAGTATGAGGGCGTGCCCTGACAGTACCTAGATAAGGACTACTAGCCAGTCAGAAGCAGAGTATGAGGGCATGCCCTGACAGTACCTAGGTAAGGACTACTAGCCAGTCAGAAGCAGAGTATGAGGGCGTGCCATGGTAGCAGCTAGGTGAGCATTATAACTAGGCTAGTGACAAATGGTCAAAAAGGGCTTTAGTCTTTGAGATACCCCTACCGGAGGTAGAACTAAACCCAACAATGTTTTTCCTCATCTCTAAGGTCTCCCATATATGAAATGGATTCTTGGCTAGAAATATTTTACTGCTAATATTGTTAAATTAACAGTCAGGGAGTTGCTTTACCTTCTGGAAAAGACAGGATGTGAATAGGTTAATGTATGGAATAAATAGAGACATATAAACACATACCTAAAATAGGCGAACATGCAAAAAATGAATATCTATGCAGAATGGTTTAATTTACTTTGTGGTTACTTTGCCAGGGATTATCATAGAAACACGTAATATGGCTTGTTGGAAAGGTGGGGTTGTGCTGAATCCAGCAATACCAAATATGTAAATATAGCATGACAAATCAGGGTGTTCTTTCACTCAATGTATGAGGTGTCCAAAATGAAAGAAAATGGAACACTGACATAATTTAGTCTCAAGTCCAAAGCTTATTATCAGTGGTGAGAAGAATGTTGAGAAATTCAAATATAAGATACATTTCATAATGAAACATTTCATATGGCACCTTATACTATACAGTCCATATGGAAACAAAGATTGAAATCGAAAGATAACACCTTACCATAGCACAAACAGGAGACCAGGAGTCAGGATTGCAGTTTGACCTTAATGAGCCTTTTAATAAAACATAAAACTATAACTTAACACAATACAAATTAAATGACTTAAATCAAACAAATGGCAATCTAACAAAACAAACACTGTGAGGGGGAATGAGCCCACTCCTCACCTCACTGAATCTCAAGCTCTTCTCAGTCTGTTTTTTTTCTAGCAGCAACCATTTGGAACATTAACTGCTTTTGGTAACCATTCTGGGGGTTAGGGAATTTCCAGTGGCCACTTTGGGGAGGTCAGTAAGTCATGAATACCCGACCCGATGGTACCCGACGGGCCGGGCCGGGTTCGGACAGAAATTTAGAAATTATGGTTGGGTTTGGGTCGGGCTCAGTCACGTGTATGTGTGGGTGTGTGTGTGTGTGTGTGTGTGTGTGTGTGTGTGTGTGTGTGGTAAGTGGGCAGAAGATAGATAGAGAAAGAGGAAGCAGACATGTAGCTGCAACCAGAGCATAGTTGTACACAGTGTGTACGGTGTCCGAAATAAACCCCAGACTGAAAGCCAAATTCAGTCATTTGCTCACCAGAAACGGGATTTTAAACCCGACGTTATTCATGTTATAACATCGGCCCTGGGGGTCTGATCACGGTCGGAAACGAAGCAATCAGGAGAGGTTAACCCATTGAACAATTTAACATCTTATTAACGTGCGCTTGTTGGCTTGTTTGCGCTGATGCGCTGATGCGCTCATCTGTTGACATTTCCAAATGTCTTCCTACAGTTGCTTAATAAAAGATTTCCACACAAAAACGAAGACTACACATATCATTAGTATGAGAAAAAAATGAGATTTTAACTGGGTCGGGATCGGGTCGGCCTCGGACACAAATTTCTTAATGCCTGTTCGGGCTCGGGCCGGACTCAATCACGGCTCTGTCGGACGCAGGCCGGGCTCGGATAGAAAAATTCGGCCCGAACAAGACTCTAGTGGTCAGCCCCCCCATGATGTTACAACTGCAACACACGACTGTCACTCATCAGATGCTAAACTGTACCTCAGCTCATCCAGATTGGTACAAGGCTGCCCATCCACCTTTTTCTTTTGGCCATACGGGAGGGCATACCTTCTTCCCACAGCTACCACAGAGTCAAAATGTAGTAATTTCCTGTAACTTACAAAGATGGGTCTTCAGTCTTGTGAGGGCAGCGGCCTTCCCAATTCTGTACAAACTGCTTGTGGTGTTACAACCCATGAGGGCGTGGCATGCAGGTAAACACTCACAAAGCACTGCTCCAATCTTCTGAGCGATCAAACAGATAGGGACGAATCTTTCCTTAAGGCCATGTCCAGAGTGCATAAACACTACTGAGGATCCAAACATCCCTTTGCTTGAATAGTACAGAAGCAAATCTAGTACATCTGTATCATCACATTTGAAAATTAGACGAGAATGTGACTGTGCAAGATGTATTGCATGTAACACCAGCCTTGTGTCAGCCACCTCCTGGTCACTATAAAGATCTGTCAAGCAGTCAATGCCTTACTTGCTAACCCTCTTAACCTCCTGACCATATTCAAAACCACCAGCTAAGATGACAGTGTTCCCTGAAGAACTTCTCGTTGGCCCAGTACTGGTGATGTAGGAGCCTCAGAGGCTAGCTTTATGCTTCTTACTCCTCTTGATAGCGGTTTCCCTTGAAGCAACTGTTGAGATGTTCCCTCTGCATACGCATCTGACTCAGTTAGTATGTCAAAGAGTCCACCATCGCCACTGAGCTTTCCGATGCTTGCTAGGTAAGCCATCGTGATATGCATACCTCCCAGTCTCATTCTGATCTTTCCTTGTAAGGGCGATGGTTTGCTCCACAAGATCTGTTGTGCTTTACTATAAATGGCATGGTTTGCTGTCACAAGAATATATGGTGCTGTCCCAGTTCTGCAGCAAGCTGTACAATTCAGATCATAGTCGTTATAGTGTTTGATAGATTTGACCACCAACACTTAGTCAAAGATCTTGATACACAAAGAAGAGGCACCATTCAAACCAACAGATGAACACATATCATCACAGGACAAACAAGTGTTCCAAACCACAGAAAATACCTCAGGATCAGTGGAAACAAGGCTGCTCTATGTAGCTTTGTCAGCACATACATCACCAGTACTGGGCAAGTGACCACTTTGGGGAGTTCAGCTCCCCATGATGTTACAACTACAACACACCACTGTCACTCATCTGCATTGTCATCAGTGAAATATTTGGACAGTCTGTGAAAGGACAAGAGCAAAACTCTGTGCAGCTCAAGCCCACTGAAAGACACTGGCATTTGGTGGCATCGTTGCAGTTTCCGTCTTTACAGTAGAGGTGGGTGATGTCTCTAACTTCTTTAGGTGCTGGTGCCTTCTGGAACCTCACAGGTTCAATGCACCCATCTTCTCTGAGCCTCCATCCTCTACCAACTGGGTTCCAGAGAAGAGGTTTGACCAGGTGGCTGTGACGCCACATTATGGTTTGGTAGAAGGCACTAACAAGTGCTTAGAGCCTTGTTAGAGCCTTGTACCAAACAGTAGTGTGGCGTCACAGCCACCTGGTCAAACCTCTTCTCTGGAACCCAGATGAGTGACAGTGGTGTGTTGCAGTTGTAACATCATGGGGGGCTGACCTTCCCAAAGTGGCCACTGGAGATGCCCTAACCCCCAGAATGGTTACCAAAAGCAGTTAATGTTCCAAATGGTTGCTGCTAGAAAAAAACAGACTGAGAAGAACTTGAGATTCAGTGAGGTGAGGAGTGGGCTCATTCCCCACAGTGTTTGTTTTGTTAGATTGACATTTGTTTGATTTAAGACAGTCATTTAATTTGTATTGTGTTAAGTTATAGTTTTATTTTTTATTAAAAGGCTCATTAAGGTCATTTCTATGATAATCCCTGGCAAAGTAACCACAAAGTAAATGAAACCATTCTGCATAGATATTCATTTTTTGCATGTTCGCCTATTTTAGGTATGTGTTTATAGGTCTCTATTTATTCCATACATTAAGATATTCACATCCTTTCTTTTCCAGAAGGTAACGCAACTTCCTGACTACAAACATGCCAAGTGTCAAAGCTCTCAGAGCTTGTGCGATTGATCTGCATTAGTTTCTATGCCTTAACTCCCATACGGACAGGCTATATTTTAGTCCTTTTTTGGTTTTGGGGTGCATAACAACATCTGTTAATTTAACAATCTTAGCAGTAAAATATTTTTAGCCAAGAATCCATTTCATATATGGGAGACCTTAGAGATGAGGAAAAACATTGTTTAGTTTAGTTCTACCTCCGGTAGGGGTATCTCAAGAATTTGGGGGCATTGTCACTAGCCTAAACGTGTGTTACAAAGTGACGCATGTCTCTGAAGTAAAGGCTGGACTACAATAGACCTGTTTGGAGCAGTTTGTGAACAGTGTTTTCTGTTGGAGATGGGAAGTCCCTTTCGGGTAGACTTTGGGATTTTTCACTTTGTAACACACTATAACATGCACAAAAAAGATATATAACACAATAAAGGAAAGGGAAAAAACATAATATGAGCACTTTAATATTAGCCCCGCTTACTGCACACAGTAACTCAGCACTCAGTAGTCTTGCAGAAAGCCACACCCTCCAATTCTGATTCCTGGCTTATAAGTGGCTAACGTTAGCATGCCAGCTAAGTTAAGTCGACACAAAATATAATTAAGACAATTTGGGAGTTACATGTCTCCTCTTTTTGGAAGGGGCTAGTCACTCGCCAAACGCCTCCACCCCCTGTGTTAACCTAACAGTGGTTTCAGATCAATTGCACGGGCTGCGTGCGCCAAATATAGAGCACAAAACAGCCAACTAAGATGCTACAGACAACACCTGAATGTAAATATTCTCAATATCAATTTTCTAACCTCTCTGATATATTTTTCCATGCTTGACAGTTTTTACTCAAATCTTTGTATAATCGCAGAGTAAAAGGTTTACATGCCCACCATTCCCATAGTAAATTGGCGCAACGTCTACCTGCTGTCAACGCCACAATCGCGTGTTGTGGAGTATTTGGGTCAATATGGTACAAACAAACGGAACCCCCACAATGTTGCTGAAACTTATTAGTAATTGTGGTGTCCCTTTACAGTACTCATTACAGCAAATAGTAATCACATTACTTTAACGCATTATTAAGTAATGCATAAGTGCCCAACACTGATGGTAGGCCTAAACTGTTTTTTAGCGACCCATTACTGCTTTATAAAAGGATATCAAACTGATGAGAACAGTAAAAAGTCTACCGAGGACTCATGTATTTTTTGCCGAAAACAGTTTTGATCTTTTGCAACTTAGATGTGTTTATAACTTATAGATTGTATCAAATCCAACTAAATCATGAAAAGCAGCTTTCATTTCATTATGCCAACAGAGACAACCTTTAAGGTGAAACAGGTTGCTGTATAGTGTGACTACTGTATCTAATGCATTCCACTACTGACGCCTTTATTCCAGCTGTATCATAACATCTGTCCTCCTCTGCTCTCTCAGACGAGTTTGGCTGTCATGACTGAAAAAAAAGTTTTCTAGATAAACAGCCAGTTGAACAAATTGCTGTCTGGGTTTCATTGGAGGATAGATGGCTGTTTGAGCTTCTCCTCTGGGTTACTGCTGAGCGTTCCACTTTCTAAGGGAGAGATTAATAGGGACGCTTGTGGCACACCGTCTCTGAACAGCATCCACACCTAGCTTTTGACTGTGGCTCGCAACATAAATTAGTCAGTGAAAGTAGAAAAATGGCAGTCTAATCCCGTCTGTGTGACTGAGGAGAGGCAGTGAGTGGAGGGATTGTCAGGAGTCTTTTTCTAGCTGAAGGTCTTAACATAGAGTGGTAGCTGCTGCAGGGAGAGAGAGTGAATTTAGAAGCAGTGACCCTTGAAGCAATCGGGTGTTAGCATTTGACACCAGATTAAAGCAACCACTGATGGGAACTTTCTGTTTCTGTCTGTTTTCTTTTGTGTTTAACATGAACAAATGGGCAGCAGGGTGGCTCGAGTAGTTTAACACTGTATCAGAATTAAAGTAGGTAGCAGATTTGAAACTGGCGGGCAGCTGGCTGCAGCATTTCTGTGTGGACTTTGTATGTTCCCCTCGTGTCTTTGTGTTTTTTCTTCCACTGTTCAAAGACATGCTGCCTGTAGATGTAGTTGAATGTGTCGGTCTAATATTACTGGTGTAAAGTAAAGCTTGCACTTTGATGCATCAGTATCAAGAATCTAATGAGGTGTCATATGATAATATAGCAGTCAAAAGGGGCATATTTTCTGTGGAACAATTACTTTTACTTTTGATACTCTAAGTACATTGTGCTGATACATTTTCTGAAATGTTGTTAAGTTTTAGTAAGTACTCCACTACTCTACTAATATAAAGTGACGATGTCATATTTAGGCACGGAGATAATGTTCTTTTATCCAAAGTAAACCTGGTGTTGGGTGACTTCTTCCACCCACAAGAAGTTACAAATCAAAAGAAAAGCAAAAATATAACAAAAATATTTAGTGTCCTAAATGGCAGTTCCATCCAGAGAGATCTGGACTCATCAAAGCTAGACCTTTCCTCTTTCATCTCTTCGGCATAAAGCACCTCAGAGCTGTGGGTACAAATGAGCACGCTGTTAGCATTTAGTATTAATGTCACGTTAGATCATTTTGGAATTTTGCGGTTCAACTTTACTGCGTTCCCATCAGTCAATGATAGAAGCTGCATTGCACCTCTCTGAAGGTCCAGGGACCTTTGCAGTTTAGTTCTGTTTGCACTGCTGAAGGTTTTGAACATGAGAAATGCTTCTGCTGCTGTGCATCAATAAAAGTGTTACATACTTATTTGCAAGTGCTGACAACTTTGTTTGCTAATTTGTTGATTTTAGGGTTGGCACCCATTATACTCTATACCAGATATCTTCAACAGGGGGTCACGGACCCCAAGGGGGTCCTCAGTGTTGCTGCAGGGGAGCCACCAAATTATTTTTCAAAAAAAAAAAAAAAAAAAAAAAAAATATATATATATATATATATATATATATATATATATATATATATATATATATATATATATATATAATAATAAAATGTATGAAAATATACATTAACATGAATCCAACATTATTTGTAAAAACATTGATGATAGGCTTACATTGATAGATAAGGTAGCCATCTTCAGATACAGTTTAGCTTAAATATTCACTGTGCCACATTTTAACATGTTAACAACATAAAACATGATGTAGAAATACATGAATATGTCAATTATTATTTTAATAACTTATTATTGTATGCAACTTAAAAAGGTATGTGTAAAGGCTCTAGGCTACCCTGTACGTTATTGTAGGTCCAATATGCAACTCAATTTTATACATTATGTGAAGTAGGGGGTCCCTGCTCCGTCAAGGGGTCCTTGGCCTAAAAAGCGTTGAAGACCCCTGCTCCATATCATTATACAATATAAATATGAGCTGTGCACGACAGTTCTTTTGTTTGAGGTTTTGAACCTGTGCAATGGGTCTCCTTCATCATCGGCCTACCCTGCAGCTACAATATGATAAAAACTATTAGAGAGTAATAATTACTGGGCTTTGCTGGGAAGGAGAAAAGTTATGGGCCTCCCTCTGATCCTAGCAAATAAAACATTGGACTGCATCCATGGGAGGAGAGTTATGGAGCAGGGAATACATTGTAAAGGACTAGCAGTGAAACATAGCTGAGGATAAATAACTATCCATCATACTATGAATTTAAAATGAATCCTTAGTAGACGCGAGGAGCACCATTCATTCCTCTGGCGATGTGGGAGATTATGGAAGCCACTGTGTTAGAGATAAATAGTAGAGAGGTATTGAACATGCTTCTGGTTATTTAAACTGTGCTAAGGCCCTAGAGTTCACTTACATGCTGCAAAGCCTGAATTATATCCTCCCACATGCTGACTCCTACAGGTTCACTAACTAGCCACATACCTGTATTCGGTCCAGCAGGATCAGTCTCAAAACGTGTGTTTACAAAAATCATATTTTTATAACGGAGGATTTATGGATTCGTCTCAGACACTGATACGGAACCAGGTCCGACATTGATTGTGTTCATCAATCCCAAGAAGACTAGCGAAGTTACCTAATGGGTAAACTGGCTCACCGCAAGTAATGTGATGTTCATTCAATATTCAAAAACATTGTAGCCAAAAGTAAAATGATACTCCTCATCCTGGCATAACATCCACATGCTGTGCGGCAGTATAAGCCCTTCACTATGAGTGGGGAACATTTTGGCAGTAGTCCTGTGCATTGCGGGAATAATCTGTGCAGCGGCATATCAGCAAAATGGAGGTTATCCACCACTCGCACATTTATTGGAAACAGCACGATACCTACTCTTAACAATGTCACATCCACTTCATTTAAAATTCTGCTCCGGCAACAATACGCTTGATTTTTCTCTGAATCACTGACAGATGAAAACAACCATCAGGGATACACTCTCTAAACTGAAATACATTCTTTTCCTCTGCTCTCTTGTTTCATCACTCCTCATCAGTGTTTTTACTATATTAATTCTAATGCTAGCTGATTGTGTTACCTGTGCTATAGATGTAGACATACTATGCACTGATGTTTGACTGCTAGCATCATCAAAACTAAGCAAAATTGGACCAAATGAAGATCAGTGTATCGTAAATAGAAACTAAATTGTTTCTTGCAAGTGTCAGAATGTGTCAGACAAATTTCCTGCAGTATGTTAATGTGCAAATCCTCCAATCTTTAATCAGATTTAGCCTATGCAATGTTTAAAGTAGTTCAGCTTCACTTGAGATTATTAATGCAAGCTGTACTTAACTGGTCCTTCGTTTATATCCTGTTTTCATTATATGAATCATTAAGTTATCAATTTGGTGGAGGTATTTGCTGGAATTGAGTCCTGTAGGGCTCATTAAGCCTTTTCTTGCCGCTAACACGGCAAACAACAATGACATTGGAGTTGTCCTGCCACACACACACACACACACACACACACACACACACACACACACCCCCCTCATCACTGGAATGTGACTTTAGTTCCGAACGCTGGAACCAGTGCTGTGAATAAACCTCTCAGCCACCAATAAATGTCAGCGGCTGTCCCAGCTAAGGTAATGTGTCACGGCAACAAGGCAAACATGCTTCCTGTGCTTGATTTATTATGCCAGGAGTGAGCGTGGTTGTACCTCCACTCATCTCACTGAGCCTTGTTTAAATGAGAGGGGACCAACAGAGCCATCCAGAAAAGGTCATGCAGTCCAGCCTGCATGTTAATTGTCTAATGCCACAGCAGACAGGCTCCCAGGAAACAGCTCACACTTCTGCACAAATCATCATCACCGTTTGGTAAACATACAGTAAGAGCCGCCGACGGATGTGTCGACTCCCAGACACTGACCTGATTTGACCTTATATTAAACATGCACGGCTGGACCCCGACAACATCAACACCTAATAGTCATGTACCGTGATGTCAGTGATGAGCTTAGCGTCCCGTTTTCACTCGCTGCTGTTTTGGACACCGCTTGTACTTCAGTTTCAATTTGTTACTTCCTCTGGCTGGAGACAACTTTATCTTAACAGCTCTGATGAGTTTCCATGCCTGAGGTGTTATTGTAGCAAATTTGGTGAATCTCCATGGTTTAATTAATGTGAATGGGCTGCCAACTTTGTGGTTTAAATATCAGGATATCAGACAGTCATGTTATTTGCTGATGAAGGTGGTAACTTATAGTCAAAAACTCCATTCAAAGCAGGAAAAACTCACATTTAAATGTGAATATTCTTGCATTGCTTAGTTATTCATTGTTCAGTTGTACTTGTCTCTAAATAAATATGGTGTAGTAAAAATATGATATATAAATAAGATAGCTAGCAATTAAAAAAATATCAGAGATGTAGAAATACACATGTGTATACACATACCCATTAGAGGTTAGATTCTCTGCCTTAGCTGGAACTGGACCAACATTTCCTGCCACTATCCTCGGGCCGGGCCCTTGATCAAGCATTTTTAAACATTACTTTATTAGCCTAATTGGGTGGGGAGAAAGCTATGCCATAATCATGCGCAGCGTCTCCTCCACCCGCATGCATCACACTGGGCCTGCTGGGCTGTATGGTGGAGCTTAAGTGCAACATGGAGCTTGAAGATGTAAAGAAAAAAAAACAAACAGGAGAATTAGCCTACCTTTATGCAAGTTTGAAGTTAAGTCCAAGGTATGGAACCATTTTAAACAAGTTGTTGGCAGTGACAACATATGTGTTGGCTTTGTCGAGTGCATTAAGTGCGGCACGCTGCTCGCCTATGACAGCAAAAAAAAAACGGAGACGACACATGAAGCAGGCTCGCCATGGCAGAAAAGATGATAGTCAGCCTTCAAGGTCTCCAAGCATACCCCTTCTAAACAGATTTCTGCAGTTCAAACAACTTGGAATTGTAGTTGAGAACGTCAGTTATAACGGCCCACGTATTAAAAAAAAAATTGGGGGTTTAAATTGGGCATACATACATACATAATTACAGTTAATGTGTCGGGCCGGGCCGGGCTCGGACACAACGTGCACAGTGGCTTGGGTAGGGTCGGGCTTGATTTTTCGGGCCTGATCTAAGCTCTAATACCCATACATATACATATATCATATGCACACATACTGTATGTTCCACATTGTCTCAGTTCACAGTGTGGTGTTTGATATACAGTAAGAATATTGATTATAGCAGCTTTAAAGAATTTCAGAGTTTTCTGCTGATAAATAATCGGTTATATTTCATTATAGATCTTAGTGAAAGTTTTTGTTATCATGAAAGTATAGATGCCATTTCTTTTTTATCATGCAATAATAGCATGTTATTCTCTCTTGACATGCTTTAAAGTCAGTGTTAGTGATTTTTGGAGCGTGCATTGCTTTAAATTCTTATTTTTATTTATGTTTTCTGCTGTATGAAGGATGTTTTATTCTATTATCTTTCCTGACTCTTGTTATGTGAAGCACAGTGGTCAACTTCTGTTGTGTTTACTTGTGCTATACAAATAAATGAAATTAAATTTTAACAGGGGCCATTATTTGCCCTTATTAATTTAGCCTCCAATTCCTGTATTTTGTGTTTTTTGTTTTGTGTCTGTTGTTATGTGTTGGTATGTTTTTCGTGATGTTATCTGTCCCCGTTTGTACTTGTATATGATACTTTTTATTTTGCTGTCCATCTTGACCAGGACCTTTCTGGTTAAAGGAATACGCCACCATTTGTTGAAATAGGGTTATTCACCGTCTCCTCTATATTTATATAGGTGGGCAGACGCATTTTTGTCTCAGTGCATGTATTGTCTTAGTCTGGAAGCGCCGCTGCTAGCTTACCTTAGCGTAGTGAATGGAATCCTATGCCCAAGTAGCAGTGCTTCGGCTGTAGCCTACTTCCACCCAATATAGTCTCAATTCAATATCTGCCTAGGAAATCATCTAGTCTTAATCTGCAGTACTATTTGTACTTGTGAATATGCAGGCCACAAGTAATAAGTAATAATAATAAGTAATTAGGTTTTGTATTTGTTGGGTCACTTTTACTCACGACATGCTAACTGGCAACATAGGATTTCATTCACTATGGTAAGCTAAGCTAGCGGCGGCGCTGCCAGACTAAAACAATGCATGCACGGAGACAAAAATGCGTTTGCCCACCTATATAAATATAGAGGAGACGGTGAATAACCCTATTTCAAGAAACGGTGGCGTATTCCTTTAACTAAAAGGATGGAAAATATTAAACATTAAATACGCTACTATACCACTGCAGTATTTATAGTGAAAGTAGGGTTGTCCTTCAAAAATCTATTTCAGGAAAACCCTTGTGAGAGTCAAAATGCATGAGACGGACTGACATAATGAGGGGAGGGGTCGGCTGGCTTTTCTTGTCTGTTGACTGGCTTTTAACGGCTCCTTGTTTAAAGGGAGGCAGTTAGAGCCTCAGCGGGGAGCGGAGATGTGCCAGTTGTGACTCCTGCTCGGCCTTCTTTCAGTATGTTATTCATGCGCCCTTTTCCACTGCCAGCCTGAGGGAGGCAGGCCTGTTACTCTGTGCCAAGTGAAGGAGGGCCAAGTGTCGTTTGGAATCTAGTTCATTGTCCCTCCCTCTCCAAACGGGAAAGCTTTTGGGATGTGGAGCTGAGCATTGTCAGCTGCTGTGGGCGTCATGGTGTGGCGGTAAGTGAAGCATTTCCCCACATCGCCATGGAGACAGTAGTATGCAGCAGAATAGAGAAGGACAAGACAAATCCCATCCCTTCTCTTTCCTCCTTTTTTAAGCTATTTTAAAACCCGTTGTTCAACAGTCCACCCTCGGGGGTTCTCTATCCCTTCAACTGTTACCCACTTAAACCACACACACACACACACACACACACAAAACTATAGCATAACAAACATCACACCAAGCCCTTTCTGTATGAAGTCTTAGTTCACGTTCCACCCAGGGAGTCATGATAAATAGGGTGACTGTCTCTACTGAATAAGCAAACCTCAAGCATTAGACAATGATAAACTGCAGGTTCTACAGGTGGCACAATTTAAAGTCTGAGAGGATACACTTTTAGATGAGAAACAATTAAATATTATACAAAAAGAAAATGATCAGAAAGACACTGCATCAAACCTCCAAAGCGACTGGCAAGAACTGAGTGACTACCATCAATTAATGTCCCGCAGAGCATATACAGTAAGACACCAGGGATTAAAGACTTGTTGCAAGGAAGTCATTCGGTTACACTTTACTCAAAGGTATCTACATAAGAGTGACATGACACTGTCATGAACGTGTCATAAACATTATAAACAAGTCATAAACGTATGACATAACGCGTCTTTTAGTAAGTGTCATTCGGTTTTTGTCATGACAAGTTATGGTTATGGTTAGGGTTAGAGTTAGGGTTAGGGTTAGGGTTCATGTGTCATGACTGTGTCTTGACAGTGTCTCTTATGTAGATACCTTCAAGTAAAGTGTTACCAGTCATTCTTTAAGTGGTGATCCTTTCATGTTTTCATCCTGTTCATGAAGCTGCCAAAGGTCTTACCGCTGTCACTGTTGTCGTCCACCAGGATGATCTCCTTGAGCACGTGTGCGGGGGTGTGGTTGACCACGCTGTGGACGGAGCGCAGGATCACTGACAGGGCCTCGTTCACGAAGATGAAGACCACTGAGATCTGGGGAAGGTCCTCTGCGTACGTCAGCTGCTTACACCTGTTCAGATACAATACAGTTAACATAATTAGCCAGCGCTCAAACTAGCTGGACTCTGTTTGCATATCATTCATTGAGAAAAACATGTATATAGCTTAATGCCTCAACTGACTAGAAATGCTGTATGTATACTCATTGGCTTTCTTGCTGAGATAGATGAGAAGATTGATAACACTAATATCAATCTTCTCAGGTAACTCTCCGCAAGATCTATGTCTTGAATCACAGGTTTACAAATCACAGCTATACAAAAAGGTTGTGTAATTATTCCAGTCCAGTCCCAGTCTTACCTGGACACCCTGGACCTTTCTAAAAGATCCCTGAAACTGAAATCGTATTAATAAAGTCTTTATGGCACCTAGAAAACCCCTCATGAACACCTCAAGGACCTCTGTGTGACCACCAACCCACTTTGATTGCAACAGTACAAACCTTTCTCACAGCGGACATTTTTGACAGGTGTAACTAATAACATTAATGCTTGCTTTATTTCCATCCAGGTGTGCAGTAGCAGGGCCCTGGAGCTGGCACACCTGCAGTAAATGGGATGCAGACGTAATTATTGTGATTAGTTACACCTGTTTGAAACGTTCACCTAGAAAGGCTTATAATGGGTTGAGAAATCAGCCTCATCCTTCTACTGGTTGGAGTTTAAGGTGCTTTTTCCTCTAAGAAATTGAGTAAAACGTTCAGTTTTAAGTTCCCAGAGTGTTTCCATGGGGCATACAGTACTGCACAGACTTATATTTCACTCTATTAAACAAAGGGACGTTTCCTGGATAACTTTTCCTCAGTGCACCAAACCAACAAGGCAAAAAATAGCACAACTAAGCACAACTAAGATATCATTTGAAGGCCCACATCCATCTGATGGTGAAGCTGCAGTTCCCAGACCTGGATTCTCTATACTGTACTGCGACTACAGTTGAAGTATATCCACCATACTGAAACTTTATGCTGAGCAAAAAGTACATTTCTCCAGGGTCAGGAGAAGAACGTATGTATTTTCATGGTTTGACAGGTAGTAATATTTGGTAGCACCCACTATACTTGCCATTATGAAGACAGAGAATATAAGACCATATCATGTTTACAACAGTCTTCAAAAAAAGTATGTTTATATCATTTTAATTTGCATTAGCAGATACATTTAGTAGAAAACGTAATCCTTAAAAACATAATGGGAAAAACATATCTACAAACTGTTCACTGCCAAAACAAAATGTTTAGACTGCACATTATCACTGTCAATGTACTGTGTATATTTTCCCAACAATGTCAAAGATGTGCTTAAACTTCTGTGAAGTTTAAGAATGTCATAATTCCTGGATAGAAGAAGAAAAAAAGCTGCCAGTGATCGTCCAGGTAAAAATGACTGTTTACCCTTAGAGACCCACCATTTGTCTTTTTTAGGGTGGGGTGGGGGGCGGGGGGGACAGGGGAGCTTTAGGGGGAGATAGCAGGTCAACAGCTATCTCACATAGAGTTTCCACATAGAAGTGGTATGCATCATCTGAAAGCTGGGAACCTGAAGATGAATGAGATGCAGCTCAGCACTGTATGTCAACTTTATCTAGTCATAAATCTGTAACACACATTGTGTTTTGGTTAGGCACCTGCACTGTCTTCCATTACTAATGGTCACATAGAGAAGCCAGATCCTGTCACAGTGGTAAATGCAGCAGATTACAGGCAGCCAAGAGCCAAATTGGGTTCATCCTCAACTGCTAGGGGAAGTCAATCAGCGCAGACAAGACAGAATGAGGCTAGATGTGGAGAAGTCCAACACTGAGTGATTAATCGTTTTCAAATCAAATCGCGATTTAAAAAGAATGCGATTAGCTAATTGTGAAGACCGCCATTAATCGAATGTGAAATGTTTAGTTAAATGTTTGGTGTTTGACATCAAACATTGGATTTAACATTTTTTATTCCTCTTTTCATTATTATATAATTTAATATATATTTCATAAGATAAATGCTGGAATAATGTTACATACCACATATTGTTTACAGAAATGTATTTTTTTTATTACTTTATTTAGCATGATCATAGAAGGTGCAGCAAAAAAAAAAATCAAATCGTAATCTAATATCTGGCAGGAAAATGCAATTACATTTTTTTCCCCTAAATTGTTCAGCCCTAATGCCTTTACTGACACAATCAGAAACCTGAATAACGTTAGAATCACCTAAATACATGGAGGTGAATAACCAGGTTTAAGGCCAAATATGATCAAAACCAGGCTAATACTCAAAAAAATCCATCTTGTAACCTGTGAGCTCTCTCACACAGTACATGGACTCCATGGTAACCTGTTGTAAATGTGTGTGATTGGAATCCTTCCTCATGTTGCTACTGACCCAATAAATGAAATGAACTGTACGCTACGCCATGCAAATGAATATACATTACAGTAAATGCACTTGGTGTGTCTAAATGTCTCTCTGAGTGTCACACTCCGTCACAACAATCCTGTTACTCTCCTCCGCTAATCATGTGTCAAACGTCCCCGTCACTTCCAGTAAAATACAGTGTTTTGTCACAGACATACTGTGGCTTTGAAGACAAAGAAATAACAGTGTTGACTGGACGGAAGTACTTAGCTGATTCCTATGGCAACTGTGAACACGCACAAGCACACGCACACACACACAAGCACACGCACACACACACACACACACACACACACACACACACACACACACAGCCAACATCTTGTGAATATTTCCGCGACGCTCCAATTAGCCTCCGAAGGCAACAGCTAAGAAACCCATTTGACTTGCTCCTGCCTTTGTTTCTCCATGTTTTCACATGTCTTATTCAGCAGTGCTGACTCATTATGTAGGGATAATGAGGTGGTTATTGTAATTGTTGTGGTTGAATTATTTACAAGATATTTTGGCTGTACTGAAACACTCGTAGTATTGTTTTTCATTAGAATATCAAATTGACATTAATCAACTATAGTGTAAACAAATCTATGCGTTTCGTTTAGCTTCAATAAATCCTGCCAAACATCAGGGCAGAGTGTTAAAGACAGTGACATATTGCATTTGCCAGGTGAAATACCAGTCAGGCAAGAAATATTAATAAGACACTGTATTGATTTGTCAGAATGTATCAGTCTCACATGCTATCACAGATTATTAGATGTGATAGAGGCAACGAGAGAGGCTGAAATCCAGTCTTGAAAATCTGCACTCGGCATCATTTTTCTATCAAAAATTAGGGATGCTACAGAAAAGATAAATTGTGAAATTGTGGTGTGCTGCATGCCATACTGTCTTATTTCTGCATACTAAAGGACATACACTTATAACCTCAGCTTTATGTAACAGTTTTTCTTTTTTTTTCGGTTGGCTGTGTAGTCATATTTTTAGATATCAAACTTGGCAGTGTTGGTATCAAAGTCAAAATTGTGCTACCTTGAACATGGTTTGTTGAAAGACAGCACGTTCGCTGCTCTTCCACCCTTGCTGTGAGCCCTCTGAGCTCTACCGGTGCCCTGATACCCCGGTGAACTGCCATGTCAGCTTGAGTCAGCAGCATCCATGGGGTCAGATCGCAGGAGGACACTCGCACAGCAGATGTATCCCAGCATGGTGCTAAAGTTACATCCTCCTCTCTCCACCCATCGGAACCCTCTTCCTTCTCTACAGCCGCTGGTGCGTGTGTGCGTGAGCGTGTGTGTGTGTGTGTGTGTGTGTTAGCAGGTTCTCACCTTTCAACAATGAGAATTGGCAAGAGCAATTATGTAGGACGACACAACAGATGGTATCTTATTTACTTGTGAAATTATATAGTAAATGCTTTGCATAGCACCATAAAATACAATTGTTTCCTTTCCTTCTGGGCTTTACTTTACATTTTATACTTTGCACATCTTTCTAATACACCATAACAGGGGAAGGGACTCCTGTCGCATCAACTTCCATCATAAATGAATCCCCCCTGTAATTTGAGCTGGTTGCATTTAATATTAATTTTCTCAGAATTTAAACTTATTCTACTCATGCATGCTATCGCACTCTACTTTGTGTTGTCAGTTAAATTTCTGAACTTTAAAAGTTGAAAGACAACATGATACAGTGTTTATTCTTCTATAAATATAAATAAATATTATCATTGGTCAAGTGTATACTTGTGTATACTAAGTGTACAGACATTGGCATACAGTGAGCATAGTATTACTGTAACCAGACAAGACTGAACAAATTCTTGTTAATTAGCCAGCTACCTGTTAGCAAAAGTTGACTATTTACACATCAAACAGATATTGAACAACATTAGATTTTATTTGTGTCGTGTTTTATCGCCACCAGATAAATGTAAGTCTTATTTTTTTACTTTAACTAGTTGACAAAATTTTTAGGGTGGTTGTTATATAACACAGGTGCCTGAGAAGCGCTCAAATGTCTTTATTCATTTAATTTCTTACATGCCTCCTTAACTTAATATTGGCAGTGATTAATGCATACAGATAACAGTATCACTGGCCAAGTAGGCTGGTGCTTGCTGTGCTGGACTGGGAAAGCTTAATGTCATGCACTGTTATCAATCACTTCCATTACCGCAGCCCACATGCATTTGACAGCAGAGGTAATAAAAGGAAAACTAAGCCACAGAGAGTGTTTATGATGGAGCACGCTGCGTACGTCTATCTATACTTTAAGCCCTGCTCCCGCGCTCTATTCCTAAGAGTAAATGCACAAGTGTTTTGATTGATAACCCCTCCACTGTATCATTCCAGTCCTTTCCCGTGCATTTATGCCCTCCCTCAGCAACTCCTTTGTTCCCTCTCACAGCTTCCTCTATTGCCTCTCTCAATCAGCCTTGCCAGGTCTATAAATACAATGACAAATCTGGCAGTGAGTTTGAGAGGAGAATTTATTTTTTTGCACTCCTTTGCACAGACAAGAAGTGGCAACTGTGCAAAACAAATGAATGTATATTTCACTCCTGTTGGGTTCTACGACTAGTGGAGAGGCTGCGGGTAATGAATACCACCTGAGTAATATCTTGAAAATGTCAGAGGGGGCAAGGCAGCCTCATCGCTTCTAGTTGAGATGTGGTGTGAGGCTGGATTTCAGTGTCGAGATCGTAAAGTGATATTGTAGTTCCATTGCCCTAGTTACTGGATCCAATTTGGGGCATCGCTCAGCCTTAAATTTGTACCTATCTGCAGCCTTGTAAAGCCGTAACAAGATGAGCGATCGACTCATCTGTTTGTAATGGGCCTGAGCTCACTGGCCAGCGCTCATAATTTGACCCGGAACAAGCTTTGACAGAAACAGAGCGCCAAATTAAGATGTATTCCATTCACACCTCCCCTTTTCTCCTCCTTCCCCTCCACCAGCCTGCTGCCCCTGCTGCTCCCTCTGACTTTGTACCCGCCGGCCGCTCTTATTTGCTGTGAAATTTCACATTAACCTCCAATAACCCACGCATTGCAGGCAAGACCAAAGCAACTATCCGATCCGCAAGCACTCCTCTCAGAAAGATAATCGTTTGCCTTGTCATTTCTCCACCCCCCTCCCCCCCATCCAGGAGATAAACCCTAGCACTGGAAAGAGCAACAATTTGCAGCAGGAGCTCCTTCACCGCTGAGACCTTACGATCCCATTCTGCTGTATCAGACGCTTAGGAGATGAGGTAAATCTGTTTCTTTAGCCTCCCGCTCTGGTTATCACCCTCCCACAGGCAGACAAGGGTCCTCAGGCTTAAATATAGTTTTGAGTTTAACTATTTTGGGAAAAATATAAATCAAATCTTCGACAGGGTGACAAAAGAGATACAGGTGCGATTAGGAGTAATTGAATATGAGTCCCCTTGGAGGAGGATAACTGGCGGGTGAAGAGCAGGTTTGATGCCTTGAATTGCATTTTTCTATTTATGAGTGACACGAGACACACTTAACATCCTTTTGTTTGTTTTGTGGGTATCAGTAATCTTACCAGCTCACCTGCCTTTGTTGTTTTTCTCTCCACAGCGGCCCGATGAGATGTTATCATACGTAAGCCTCCCAAGGACAGCGAATGGCAAGCTCTGAGTCGCCATATCGAGCCTACTTAAGTCCCTTGGTCTCTCAGTTAAAAATGACACTTGCAGAAGTGAAGGGCAGAAGAGAGAAATACAGGCTGGCGGGCGGTGAAAGGGGATTATAGGTTTTTTCTCCGAGAGACAATTGTGACCGCAATGATTATGAATTGGTTTTGCTGCAGACAGGCAGGTGTGAAAAGAGGGAGTCTTGAGAATGTGCAGATCGTTCAGTCATGGCGATGGACTTTGCTTCCCTGAAGTCATCAAAGTCCTCTGCTCAATGACTCATGTTCAATTAAAAGCCCATTAGACAGGAAGTGACTGGTTCCTGCATTTAACCTCACTTCTGCAGTGCCGCAGTCACCTTTTTGCCCACAGGACATACTTACAGAATCAGAAATAGAAATCAGTCTTTCATACTGTATGAGGCAGAGAATTGCTTCAAACTGAGCCAAACTGGTTAGGTGTGAAAGCCCCCTGAAAGTCTTCACTAGTGCCACTTCAACATTGCTGGCAGTAACACTGTTGTTCTGGCTCTACATATATTTTCTTTCGCTTGCAGCGCTTGGATGTTTCTCTTTAAAATGCTGCTTCAGTGACGTAACCTGAAAAGGCAACAAAAAAACCAACTATATTTGCACGTTTGTACTGTATTGATTTCTATTGTGCTTATACAAATATATTCAATCTTTATCATAGAGTGTACCTATTGGATGGCTTTCATGGACTGAAGCTTTGCCTTGTTTGACACAACATGTTTTGTTTGCACTCAGAGACTAATGGCCCTATCCTGCACCGGCACAGCGCAGCGCAAATCCCGACGCAAGTGTCTTTGGTAGTTTAAGACGACGCAGTTGTTAATTTCCCGTCCAGCGCCCACGTCGTTTAAATAGCAAATGTACCTGGGCCCATCTGTGCGCCCACGGGCGTGCTGGTCTTACAGGGAGGTGTGTTCAGGTGCATTCTGGGAGTATTGCTATCTTGAGGCAGTGGGAAGTGATCGCGCCATTGACCAACAAAACCTGGTCTAAAGTCAATAACGCAGCATTTCATTGTTATTTTAACAGCAAATTAGTAAAATGCTCCTAGGCTCGTGCACAGGGCACGCACACTATGCTTTTTACACACACAGGGACACACAGCAGCACACACACATGCAGAAGATTACAAATAAAAATATTACGGTGCAAATCCGCCATCATAATAGCAATGCGCCAAGGTTTTTAAAGGGAATGGGAGATGACCCTCTGATTGGTTGATTGCATGTTACGCCCCTAAACACACCTCTGATTAATGAAGACACTAAGTTCAACCCTTTAGAACCATGTGCCCGGCGCACGGATCCTTTTTTCCGCCGTCAAACTAGCAAAAGTGGATTTGGACACGCCCTAAACACACCTGCACCAGGCGCTTCACGCCGTACGCTTAATTCATTAAAATAGGGCCCTCTATATGTTTGTTTATTTGGCTATAAAAAGTATTCTGTAAATCAGAAACATGTGATGTATTATTGCCTGGACATGGAGATAGAGAAGTGTATGATGACAAGGCTGCAGAATCTATCACAGCGTGTGAAAATAGAACTAAATCCATACCCCGAAAACTATCACTTCAGCAAACCCCCAACACTGACTTCCCTTTTGTCTTACTTAGGTCCCTTTGATTAAAAGTTGATTAAAAGAACCCTCCATTCCAGAGGCACTCTCAGCTGACTTTATTAATTAGCAAGCTCCCTTTTTGCTCACCCTCCTCCTCCCCGTTCCACTCTTGTCTAATTTTTCTGGGTGTGAAAAGAGCTCGGAACAAAGCAGCGTGGATGAAATGAATTGTTATCCCCGCTAAAGCCCTCAGAAACCTCTCTTGGCCGTCAGATTTCCTCTCAGTGTGTCTGGCTGTCGCCATTGTTCTTTGACACTGTGTGATATGAATGCCACTGGCAGCCATCTCCTGCACTCCAGCACTCACTGTATCACAGCTGTAGTTCACTTTCTAAATATAAAATGTATTTTAAAAGGGCCATTAAGGCTGCTCGCTGGGTGTCCACTGGGTCTCTTTCATAAAAAATTGTTATTCATGATTCCTTTTATTGCAACTTTTTATTTTTTCATTATAGCTCTCCAACTATCACCATCATCTTGACTTTGTCCTTTCATGTCGGGATTAGGCGTGTCTAAAGTCATTTTCTTTTGTGTGACTCCCCATGGCCGAGGCCCCGAGATGCCCTGTGGCTAAACTGACTGTACTGCATTGACAGACGAGAAAAGGAAGGATTAAGTGGAGTTAGGCAATAAGACAGATGAAGTAAATCAAAAGTATCAAACAGGAAGTAAGTACGGCTTGTGCAGAGGGAGACTCCCAAGGGATCATTACAATGTGTAATGCCAGCCACGTTTTGGTAGCCTCGTGAGCTTGTCTACTTGTACTGTAAGAGGATTTTAGGTGAAGAAACCCCAAACACAACTGTCCTTGAAAAATTTGTAAAACTCTTGACAGAAAAGGAAAAACGCGGTACAGTATAATGGCGCTTTTCCATTACATGGTACCCACTCGCCTCGCTTCGACTCTACTCGCCTTTTTTGGTTTTCCATTACAAAAAAAAGTACCTGGTACCTGCTAACAGGTACTTTTTTTAGCACCTGCTCAGTCGAGGTTCCAAGCGAGCTGAGGCGAGCCGAGAAGGTGACGTGAAACCCTGCAGGCTGCTGATTGGTCAGAAAGAAGCGTCACTGATCACTGCATTGCTAGCGAGAGACGGCATTTTTAAATAGTTTAGCCAGCGGTGTTTTTTTGCTGCCAGAGGCTCCACGCAGAGCTTTCTCCGTAGCATACAAGTAGCCTGATGGTTATACTGGTGCGCTGGTGTGTGCATGTGTGATGTGTGTGTGTCGAGTCGCCGTATGTGTGTGTGTGGGGAGCTAGTGAGCGAGGGAGAAGTGAGAGAGTGACGCCGATTATCTCCGCAGCGAGTAGCGACTCTAGAGTCATATATATGTGACCACGGTGGGAAATCTGGAGCAGTAAACGTTAACTATCTCTTTGATATCATGTTGTTTACGGAGACAGAGAACCAGGAAATGCGTCGGGGATATGTCAATGAGAAAAGCAAGCTACTAAGCCACGCCCACGGCAGTCGCTATGACGACCAGCCACGCTGAGGCAATACTAAAATCTGCAATGGAAAACGGACGCACAGCGAGTAGAGTCGAGTAGAGTCGAGGCGAGTCGAGCAGGTACCATGTAATGGAAAAACGCCATAAGTGTCTTTAAAGTTACTGTATTGCAGTTTATCACAGTATTTCTCCTCAAATACTTTAATGTTTAACTGTCACCCAGCTCTGTTCAAAAGTCTGACTGGAGAAATATCAGATATTGAAGAGGGTACAGTGCCTTTTGTAGTAAAAAGACAATGTCAATTTCAAAAATCTATTCTCACGGAAATGTATCTCTTGTATAATTCTGTCCAGTGTGGTGGAATGATAACATTGTAATATGAGCTTGCAGAGTGGTCAACCAGCAATAAACGCACTATTCAACCTGATCTCACAGAGTTAACGTGAAAAGACCATGACCTCTTAACACCGCATTACGTGGTGGTGGCACGTAATCTGTTAAAATGTTGGCACCACAGGCAATATAACTGCTTGGTTTTGTTTGGGAAAAGATCATGATTTGGGTTTAAATAAGTATGTTTGTTAAGTAACTTAAGTTAAGTATGTTACGTAAATAAGTCAACATTGACTTTTGGTTTCAAACGACCTCCTCCCTGGGCAGACTTTATAACAGGCCTGTGTCGAACCAGGGAATTTCACAACAAGGATCTTAATTGACTTTCCATTGGCATTGTTTCTGTGGTGTTGGCAGGTCATTTTAACACGCTATTTGCCATGCCCAGACATCATGAGGTCATTTCACATATTTCTGTGAGATCAGGATATTGCTGGCACATTTCATAGCGGTCCCTCGAGAGTCTCCCTATTAAGGAGGCACAGAGGAGTAGCAATGCTTCAGTTGACAGTTTTGCATATCTGATATATACATTTATATATGCACATTTCATCAGGGATGCTGGAGCACAAAGACTGCTCTATTGAACACAGCAGGGGTCACAAACAATTTCTCCACAGTCCATCAGCCAGTGGAAATGCTGACGTTACCTGATAACAACAATAATGCAGACGGAAATGAATGCCAAACGTGACAGCAGCGTAATTGTTTGAATTGTCTTTGTAGGCTAAAACCAATTATTATTTTCAATTGGTGAATGTACTGCTCTGTCATGTCATTTTGGGTTGGTGCAAATTTACAACGTGCCATATGTCACTGGGAAGCTGGGGGCGGCCAGTGCAAAACGAATGTCATAAACCGCCAGGTGTACAGGAATGCCCCCCACTGGAAGCCATTAAATTAACAAGGGCGACATTTGCAAGTCTTGAATAAAGATAAAGACATTAGGAAAATATACAGCACCTTCAACTGAAGAGTTAAAAGCTAAGTCGGGGGCCATGTTGCATTGGTCTTAAGAGAACCATCCAGCATTCTGTCCCTGACATCTGGACAAGACACAGCAAACTCAAGAAGGCTCATTTAGTGCATATTCACCACATGCATACTGACAGTTCTTTGTTGGATCACAATCGTTCACACCGCAGCTGCATATATTTAGAAAGAAATATCTGATTCTCTCATATTTATCCTAATGGGAATTAAACCCTGTTGGCGAACTGTGCTTTTCAGACATTATTGATTAGCAAAAGCTTAAAAATAGCATAAGTGTGCCATGCACTTTTGACCTGGTCTGAGTCTGCAGGAAGTTGTTGGTCCTCAACACCACAATTTAACTGCACAGTTTATGATTTCTGGCACACCTTGTACTGAAACTCTGCTTCTATTTTGGCACAGTAAATGTCCTGGAGATTCACCAAAATACAAATAAATGCCATAAAAAAGAAGAAGTGGGGAAAAAAAACACTGTGCGTTTGATGAAAATGCCAGTTCCCTGGAAAAAGTCCCACCGTACATTGTGTACCTTCATAAAAATAGAGCCCATCAACTGCAGCAGGGATTAAACTGGCAAACCTTGCAGTTACAAGTCTCTCTAACATTACACAGCCCTGCCAGGGGGAAACAGGTGTAGAGCTGTAGTTGGAAGGAGAATGTACATGACAGAAAATGAGAAGAAACAGAAGGTAGACATACTTTTTAGGCCTGTAGTCGGGGATGCTCCTGTCCAGGGAGATGCGGTCACTGAGCTGAGCGTTGTAGCCGTACTCCTCATATTTCCCCTCGGCATCATGGCTGTCCTCTCCTAGAGTGGCAGCAGCTCCCCCCTGGCCAAGGCCTCCGGGTCCCTCAACTAGCCCCATGGGCTTTGCCAAACCTGCCAAGCAAATGACATAACAGAGAGACAATCATACAGATGTGAGACAGGTGAGAAGAGAGGCTATGCAGAGGGGCAGCTGATTGACGTTCTCTAGCAGTGTGAGGAGTCTGGTGTGTGGCAGCTCCGAGACCCAGCGGGGCTCATCCACAGGGCATCATTACACTGTCTGTCACTGAAAATGTTGCAAAACACCCACATGGACACAGGTGTCACAGAGTTGAGAGGGCCAGGTAGAGAGAATTTATAGATCACAACTGTAAGCAGGGGTGGGAGTAATTACATGTACTCTCATTACTGTAACTAAGTCATTTTTAAAATGTAAAAAAAAAAAAAAGTGTAATATTACTTTTACTTAAGTTAGTTAAGTTAACTTTATATCAGGCATTGTACTTCGCTACATTTCAAGTCACTTCTGTGACAGATTAAGAAGCAAAGTCACATGGAAAAGTCATGATAAACTGTGTGAGAAAGAAGCTGAAGAGAGTCGCCAAACCAGCAGCTGTGACAGAAAGGAAGCTGCTGCAGGAGACAAAGCTCCATGTTCAGAGAGATAAGACACTCTGGAAAAGAAACAAGTTCTAATTTCAGACCCTCCTTCGTTTTCGGCCGTATAGGTCGTCTGTGCAAGCAGTTTATTACAACTCATATTTACATGTATTGTTAGGCCAGTGAGCGACTGATAAGGAGAAAAGGTCCCATAGGAAACCTTTTTGACATATGGTGAATTAGGTAACACAAAAGTTTCAAATTAATTTTCTTGTGTCTAAGGCTATTTATTTTTATGACCTGACTGCATTTCCAGAGACAAAATGGTAAATACGTAAACCTTTGGATTAAAACATGTCCTACAGGAAACCACCCTATGTTAACTGGGCCCCTAATGACTCTGGCTAATCATAGAAGCATTCTAGAAGCAGTGTGTTGCAACACTGTAACCATGAAGTGGTTATTCAAACAGTGCTTGTGCCATGCAGGTCCTTTTAACCTCACAAAGAATCCCTGAAGAGAGGCCAGATTGCCTACCGTATCTGTGTGCTTAATGGTGAATTAGAGCCATTCAATCATTGGCCAGCCCCGTCACGTTAGGCTTCTTTGGTCTAATAAAACTAACTTCAGCACCAGATTTAATGTGTCGGACTTAAAATACCCCTCTGCTCTCATTAAAATGACTCATGACTGTGATTTAACAAGCCGTCGCTTTGGTATCGTGACAGTGACATTTTCAAACAGGGAAGGAGAAAAATGTGGTACAGTGCCAAAAAAGAAATCTCGGCTGATGGAAGAAAAAATAAAGCCTGTTCACTGATTTAGACCTCTAAGGGACTGTATGCAAATTCTTAGGAGGGGTTGAAACCTATGTATTTAATTCTTATTTTAAAGTAAGACCCTCCCCTTTGACTTTGGAAATAATGCAACGTCATCCTCCCTCATTTCTCAACTCAAAACTAATTTGAAACTTAATATGTTTTCGGGAAATAATTTTACATAGCCCAAATTACATATAAAAAGTAAAAATAGGCACATACACGATTGGTTATGTTGAAAATTGCAAAAACTTAATAAAGGTTGTAAAAATAAATAGAAGAAGAAATTCTGGAAATAGAAACACATTAGCAAATATAATGTATGTTTTATTATTCTGAACATTTCAGCTGCTCTCTATTTTTGATTGACATCTACGGTTTACCACAACTGATAGCCCTGAGACGGGGACATGAGCGTTGTCCTCTGCATATGGGAAAACAAACATTTATGATCCATAGCACACACAAAAGACTTTAGACTATTTTGACGTACTAAACTACGTATATAACTTCTTTTGAGGTCATTCTAAAAAGAAAAGAAATACATAAAATGCAATATCTGTGGCATGGAAAGATAAAATAATTTGTTTTCAGTAAATAGGAAAATACATAACCCATCCCCTTTTTTCAGACCCCGCGCACCCCCAAAATAAGTCTATTGTCAGCTTTATTCATTTCTGTGTCTGCTGACTTGACTATTGTTTGACTATTTAAAATTCCATAAAACTGCAGGATAATGTCACATAATTGGTATGCAAGTCAAGCTTGCAGTGTGGCCTCCACAGAAAAATCGAGCTGCGTCTGTCCTCCAAGTCAACAGATGGACACACAGACAGTAAGTAAACCGCGCATACCAATGAAGAGCTCAGCTCTCAGCTTCACCCCTCCAGGAACTGCGGAGTAATCACCATATTTGGATGGCCTCAAATCCTCGGGTGCTACTGAAGATTTGTAATTGGAGCTGAATGGTTGCAAACTGGCTTCTCCCGCGAGAGGGATTTAGCATGCCCTGCACCAGCCAACGTGGTGGCATTTTGACAAGTATGGGTGGGGTTCACTTCACGGACCAGCCATCTGGCATAGCGGCCCGTGTCACACAATAACACAGATACCCTCCAGAGCCGGAGACTCGAGTCTGGAGGGCCTCTCTGTCTCTGCGTGAGTCTTGGAAGCAGGACAATGCCTGCCAGCTTTGTTTTCTGGTGGCTGCATCATTTTACTTCCCCCTGCCTTTCACATCCTCTGTCTGATTGAAGGAAATTCCATTAAGGGATGAGAGACCTGAAAATCGGATCCACTGCTGTCTGTCTGAAGCACCTAAACATACATTTAAAGATTCTTCAGAAGCAATCTCATGATGGAGAGTTTGTATTTGTAATGTGAAAACATTTGCAAGGTTCTGTTTTTATGTAGCTGCTGACCTGTTCTGATGACGAGTGGGAGGTTATTTGAGGTAGTTACATTGCTCTGCCTAGCTCTGATTTATCTTTGTTTTCTCCATTTGGTCTTTTCATCTTGTGATATTTGGGTGGAAGAAAGCAGAATTGAATATGCATACATTTGTCAATAGCAAAATGCTTCTTTCACACAGCAACATTTTGTTTTCCAAAAATGGATAGCGTACAAACAAAAATAGAAGCTTTTAATACGTTTCTTGAAAGGAAGAATTGGACCATGTACGTCTGTGGGCAGAGTGTAACACGGTGGAGATTAAGAGCTCTATTCCCACGGCAACTGAATGAGTTAAAAATGTATGTTCACATGATCCTGTGAGGTACTTTGTATAAAAGCATCCAGCAAGTGGGCTGTTATGTTCTGGTCCGAAAAAGATGACAATGACTAAAGGCCCACGCTGCTCACTGTTGTAGTGCTATGACTAAGATAGCTACAAATGCAAAGTCATTCTCCGAAAGAGCACCTTAGCACATCCAAAGCAAGATGAGGATCCTTGTGATGTCAGGTGCCAATTTGAATCTCATTGTGGCTGAGTATACATCTGTCTCAGTGCTCCTTCCTCACATCCATTTGTCCAAATCCTTCTGACATGATACATGAAACCCATAACAGCTATAAATTATACAGCAACTACCAGAATGTGTCTGATTTGGCCTTTAAAAGACAGAGTCTCAAATTCAGAGACGGACCCATTTTTGATGAATGATTTAAGAGCAAGAGTGGATTTATGCACGTCCAAAGTTCTGAATATTGATGGGGAGGGGAGGTTGGGAGATTCAGCGATCTCTTCAAGAAGAGGAAAATAACTTGATCTAGAGAGGTTTAAAGCCTTCAAAGGCCAAAACAAATCTATGAAATATTGAGAGCTGGGAGAGGAGCTGCATTAATCCTCGCACTGCCACTCATAACAGCAGCAGGCATGTCAGGAAGATAACAACTCTGATTTGAAAATTGGTAGCATGAGACCCCCAAATTTTCTCTAAACAATGGATTGTTATCCTTGTGCAAAATGTAAGCCCTGTGAGAGCACAACAAATATGGAGCTGCTATCTGTATCTGTTCATTTCACACAAATTAGCTGCATTCTGTTATTGGGAATTGTCTACTGCCTCCCTTTTCTATGTCCAATTCTTTTATTTTCTTCATATGTGTATGAGTTAAGCTGTTCACAGACTGCACAAAATAACATCATATTTAAAATATGGACCTCAATTATTCAGATAAAGCAGTGGTATGTTATTGTGCCATGTTGCTTGATAAAGAATCAAGCATATGGCAGGATATCAAAAAAAAAGTGTTTACAAAGAAAATGAGTAAGCTACTGAGAAAATGGGGCTCTCTTGGCCATTTGCATGCACTTTTAAGATGGTCCCTAAATTCAGTTCATCATCCTGTCCACTGTCAAGTTCAAGGTTTTTCGTCTTTGTGCCAGGCTTAAATATTGCATCATGAGGTGTAAATAGCATCTGTGAAGAATTAGTCAAGCTTTATCCTGCATTGCACAACAAATGTTGTATGATTGATTATCATTATTATGGACATGGATTATAAACATACCAAATATCAAATGTATCGCCTGTATTTCTTCGAAATCAACATAGGTCTTTCAGACCAAACACGGTTTGGCCGAGCTCACCTACGGCATGCTGCTTCCGTGCCAACGCAGCGAAACGCTGTCATGGCGCAGCGCAAGCCACTGAAAACAATGGCTTTCAGTCAGAGTGCAGCGCTGCCGTTGCCGCTTTTGAACTGAAAGGCAAGAACCAGTTCTAAGGAGCACCTTTTTGTGTGATTTCTATGCCAAATTATGTGTGAAAGTCGATCTGGTTACAGGTCAATTTAGCAGAGAAAAAAACATTACTGCATAAATTCTGTTGCCATTTGCATCTGTTGAGAATGCATAATCTGTTCCTATCTGAATAATGTATTTGTATTTGGTTGCATCCTTAGTACTGTGTAACGGTGCAGTGTAAACATTTCCAAACACTTCTGTTCCATTTTGTCGAAATTCTCAAAAGAAACATGGATAAACAATCAGAGGCAATTAAAATCCATCATCAATTATCCAGGCTGGCATGCGGGCCTCTTTGTCCCTCCTTCATTGGATGTCATCATTAAATGTTGGTAATGTAATCACTGCATGACTCTAGGCCAACAGTGTAAAGATGAATGCTCGCTCCATCTGAGATTGCCATTATTGTCTGTGGCTGACTGCTGATTGTCAGGTTAGCTGCTGAATCCATTATCATGATTCCTCAAGGCTGAGCAGAATTGATCCTTATCTGACTCTGAAACTGTTTTGGCGACCAGAGCCTCATCTGCATATCATTATTGGAATATATATTTCATCAGGCTTCGCCGTGCTTCTCTGCATCCGCATCCATTACACACCGCACAACAACATATAGGCGCGCACCGCGATGTGTATCATTAAGATACAGTCAGAGCATCAAGTGTGTGTCAGCGTGGAAGAGAGAGAGAGAGTGTGACATTTCTCGTTTCTCATCAAGTCTTTTCCCCAGCAGGCTTAGCATATAAACAGCGTTGGTTTCTTTTATAATTGGGCATTATAGATAAGAAGCATATCTGGTGCTGCAGCTGGGCCTGTGAGGCTGCCATCCCATCAGCACCTACGCACCTGGGAGAAGGCCGGGAGTGACATGCATTGCTGATGACAACAGCCTCACTAGGACCATGAGCTGAGGGACAACAGCCAAGCAGAGGAGTGAACTGAATAGTAGCATATACTCTTGCTTATAGCATTATCTGTTTATTAAGAAGCTAATTTTTTAGAGCATTTCTGCTGCGAGTGACAAAATAGTAGAAGAAGAGAGGCAATGAAAAGAAGGTCAGGTAGTTTCATCTGAGTCTAATCCAATTTACAGTCAATCTGACCGTGAGACCATCAGAATGAAAATGATACACAATGTTGTTTTTTATTTATTAGATGTTTTTGTACTTAGTCTTGCAATAGATCGTTCGCCATACCCAGGCAGGGCAGGCTGTTGAGCTTTGGATATCTCCACATGTTGAAGTGGTGTGCATGGGGCTGTGGTAATATTTAAAGAGCTTAGAAGGTGATGTTTTTTAAGTGTAAAAGTGTTATATTATAATAAAATACCTTACATTTCTCCTTATCATACAATGACTATGATCACTGCAACACATGAACAATGCTGCTTCTTTATTTCTTAATCACTTAATCTATTCATGGAGGTAATGTTAGCATAGCTAGCTATATCTGATACAATCTGTAGCAACAGCTGAGGGCTGCCAGCCAGAAATGAGAAGCCTGCTCTTGTCTACCTGAAATCAAGGACCCATTGTTACCACCTTGTTTTCACCTCTGTGTGTCCGGCGTGTGCGTGTGTGCGCGCGCGTGTGTGTGTGTGTGTGTGTGTGTGTGTGTGTGTGTGTTTGTGTGCGTGCGTGTGTGTGTGTATATCATGGCAAAATGTGGTGGAGACACCTACTGTAGCAGGAGCTACCAGAGATGAGGTTTTGAGTGCTTTGCCATGTGTTTAAATGTCAAGATTTTGTCATCACGATAGCGCTGCAACCGTGCAAGATGCAGTAAGGGCTCCTGCACACTGCCTGCGTGGCGTGAGCGTGTCAGCTGCGTGGCGTGTCCGTTTTTACTTCGGCTCCCATGGTAACAGGTTAGAGCTTGCACACTGCCTGCGTGACACGCACGTCTCAAAACGCGTGCATGCTAGAAATAGGACCAACGCCTATTTTTAATGTGACACGCAAGTGTGTTGGAAGCGTTTCCAGGCAAAATAGAATAGGAAAAGATGTCATTTTGACACAAATACATTTAATTAATGGCATTTAATAATGACGTTTATTTCATTTTATCAATGGGAAACATACATGTGTACAGACAAGGCCGCGTCAGACACGTTTCTGGTGTGCAAAGACATAGAAAACTCCATGCAGCCGCCATGCAACTGACACGCAACAGAAACGCCACGCTCACGCGGCCTTACTAAACTTTACAGGTGTGTAGTTGAGATCAAAATGAAGAACAAGTCGAAAATGGGTGTGGTCTGAGCATAGGGTGCGGAAGTCGGGGGGTTGGAAGTAGAGAAGGGGCTGGTTTGATCCCATCGCAAGATGGTCTCTAGTTTCAAAAATGACTTCAAGTGGTAAATATGCCACCGTTATTATTGTGTATATATACAGAAAGCTTGAAAGAAGTAGCAACAGTAACGGAGGCGGGCAGGGCCTAGCAAACAGTTGATTCATTCTTGAATCATGTTTTCTCTGCACTAACACATTATGTTGGATATCCACAGCTTAGTTCAAAATGTCCATATTAATATCGACCTTCAAAATCCTTAGCAGACAAACTGTAGTGTTAAAAATGTTCATTTTTTTTCTTTCTACATAATGGCAGCTGATCCTATTTGTGTTTAGTGTTCATTTAGGCCAGTCAGACGCAGCGGGCTTCAGCAGGTAAGTACCGGCAAAGGAGGTATTTGCTTCTTCTAATGCACTACTTTGGGTCAAATCGCAGCTTCATAAGCTTGTTAACAAGCTTAAAACCCCCTCATCTGATTACCCAATGACGGTGGCTTCCACAGCAGAGCAGTGCTGCTGATAACCATCATGTTGCTCATTTCTGCGCAGAATGGGCTGCTGATAAAGCTTGACCGTTGTTTTCTTGTTGGGAGTCTGGTGACCATCCATCAGGCAACTATAAAAAAGGAATTTAGCAACTTGTTTATGTCCTTCAAATCTAATTGAACCTTGCTGCAGCTCCTGTGGCATGCCATTGGTAGGCAATAAACAACAGGGGAAATGGGCAATTACTTCATAACACTGCCGGACATGGTAATAGTTATTGGCGCGCTCCTCTCACCATAGTTATTCCCAATGGCCACAGAATACAATTTGTGGTCAGTGCACGATTTCGAAAAATGGGTAGCGACCTGGGATATGAGGATATGATTAAGTACGCCATTAAAGAGCTCAAGACAAATCATGGAGGGATTGTGACAGCCAGCGAACGTCTCCAGCCTGTGTGCACTCCTGGGTACACACTGCTGATGTCAAAGAAAAAATATGTAACTGCAATTAATTCCTTTTACTGTTTCAGACGTGTATTGGGTGGAAAGACAAATGTGCATGTAGAGTGTATTTGCAAGTTGTAAATTTGATTTTGTCAGGCTCAGGTTGAACAACTGGATTGGATGAATTAATGAATTCAAAAGCTCAATTTAGAACTTAGTTCAGCCTGACACCGAATGGAGTTATTACAGAGTTTAATGAATTAATTTACCTGGGTTCAAGATGCTTTATTCTCTTGTATTCCTATGTTAACTGGAAAGGCAGGCAACTGGGCCAGCTTTGCACTTAGTTCATTGCTTGTTCCTCTCTTCCCCAGCTATATAAGGATTAACCGTGCTTCAAGAGGGAGTCAGTCAAAATACCAGTTAAACTTTTACGGAGCCCCGGAAAGGTCACGGTGAATTTTTTCAGGGAACTACTTTTGCATTACCTCGCAATATGTTTTGCGTTCCCTCGCAATGTGTTTTGTATAATCCGTTTGGCATTCCCTCGCAAAACATTTCTTCTTCCATTCCGTCTGAGCCACGTGTCTATTTCCACTCAGCTGCCCAGCGCAATAAATCCACTCGTTGCATTTGTCTTTGAGCTGGGAATTATGCTGATATACTGCTCAGTGGGCACATTCATATCTTATAATCAACAGCCTATTTCTTAAATGTATAAAAAAGAGAATGTGCGATGTCAGAGATTTGCATGATGTGGAGATGAACAAACCCTGAATTATTAGAGAATCTGCAGCCCCCTAGTAGTGTTACAAAGAGAGAACGTTAGTTCAGGGACAAAAAACCCCGTAAAAATACAGCCTGCACTGTGGTTACAATCAACCATGGCTACAACCCTTCCGGTCGCCTATATGTTCATTTTCTACCTGTAATGGTCCATATTCCTGTACAGTGTGGGACTAATCCATTTAATCACATCAGATTTAAATTAACATTTACATCACGGTCTGATTTCTGCATATGGGCTGTAAGGGACGTGTGAAGTAGCAACCAGATGTGACCTGATGTGATTTGACTTAGTTTACGACAGTTTTCCAAGAAAGAGAAACTTAAATAAAGGCCAAATTAATGTGTTGTCTTCTGAGCTCTCAGGGTTTTTTCTGACTTAAGGCTATGCCTGATATGGCATTACATTCTTATAATAACAGCCTGCTGTCTAATTAAGCTATATGCCCAGGTTGGTAAAAGCGGTGTCTACAATTTGGTAACATGGCATCTACTGTAACACATATGGAATCTAATAGCATTGTATTTGATTTCAAATTAGATAAAATGGTGTCTTATGATAATTTCCAAATATTAGGATATGTGGTTTCTAATTTAGGTGGTGTCTAAATAGGTTATATCTGTACGTGTTTGTTTACTGTCTGATAAAGAACATATTGGTTATTTGTCTAATTTGATACAACCATATAAATAAAATGGACAAATGCTACGACTTAGCAAAACATGAGCGAGGCCAGTATAAAGCTCTGAGGAGAGCTGCAGAGTCTCTGGTAATTCAATCAGTGTTGGTTCATCGCCACATACTTTACACACACTTTATCTTTTCATAGGTATTGATTGTCAAACAGATATGAATGTACCAATTGAGCAGTATATCAACATTCCCAACTCAAAGTGAAATTCGACGAGCTGATCCATATTGTGGCGTTGCGCTGGGCAGCTGAGTGGGAATAGACCCTTGTCTCCGGAATGGAAGAAGAAAAGTATTGCAATTTAACACAAAACATATTGCGAGGTAACGCAAAAGCAGTCCCCTGAAAAAATCTTGCCGTGACCTTTCCGGGGCTCCGTAAACATTAACAAATAAAAAAACTCTGCAAATTCATGTTTTAAAATCCACGTACTCAAAATTGGCATGAGCCAAATAGATGCTATGCATATACAATTTCAGCTTGGACGACCCATTGCATAATCTGACATATAAATATTTATTAATTAGATAAGTCATTCTTTTTCCTCCAGTCCTGAAAGAGTTTTGCAGACAAAGTGTGTTTCTGTCCCACAGCAGTGACACTGTGTGGGGTTGTATTGTCTCTATAAGAGGCAGAGAGGATGCATTGTACTGTTTGAGAGGCAATGCCTGCTGGCTGGATGCCTGATGCCAAGCATAACTCAGAGTGACAGAGTGACCCTCAAATAGCTGCCGAAGCTCTGGCGTAATAACAAGATCATGCAGAAACAGTCCACAGTCGCACTCTTTTGGGGGCCAAAAGCTGTGAAACATCTTTAGCTACTGACTGTTGAGCAAGCTGTCAAATGGACTGCCAGGAAACTTTTTCTTTCTACCATTTCATTACAACCAGTTAGAATTAGATACTGTATATTCAACAATAAAAGGGGCATCTCTACAGCCAACAGTGGGCAACTCACACCAAAAGATTCTAGATTTATAAATAGCATTAAAAGGTAAGAGGAAAATATGTATTTTTGATTTGGAGGTGATCTGTCCCTTTAAATCAGTATTGAGATATCTGTAGTCTGGATCGATGACGGTTCGGTTTTAACCGGAACCTCTGAGCAACAATACACGCTGAAAATGGCAAGTTTTGAGGAAAGTTTGGATCGTGAAACAAGGCCGGCCTGCTTGGTTTTTTCGGTGAATGATTGTTAAAATTTCGAAAAAAATATGTTTACGCATTTACTATCTAACTGGGACATTTCGGGACTGATTGGCGGGGATTTGCTATGGACATAATGCAGACGGTGATACACTGGTAAGAGCCAATGAGATTTGACCATGTGTCCAGCTAATATAAATAGGTCACGTTACTGTATTGTGTGAACAGTTAACTTCCCCTGCAGCGCTGTGGAGATAGGTCTGGCAGTGCGAGACATATCTGTGACCTCTACTGGTGACCAGCATTAATACACCAACACAAGCTGAACCCGCCTCCTCCTACACAGTCCCCATCCCTAACAGCCCCAATTCAGCCAGAGCTGTAGTTATTTACACAGATGATGAAGCCACACTTCCCCAGGAGAACAGTAAGCTAGTGAATAGAAATCGACATTACTGATAGATTAGAAAATCAATCAGTAACAACATGCTCAGGAGTCACATTCCACCATGCTGATTTCTCATTATTTGGCTTGGGAACAAGACGTTTTTGTTTTTTTTGTCACTGGTTCAAAATCACATCCCTCATTACCGCCGAGTGAATAGGTTGGAGGTTTAACAACCACTGAGTCATTGCTACTGATCAACAAGCCAATCAACCCTTCCTGCACATGCATTACAATCTGTTTGTGCTGTATTTAATTACAGCATTCCTGTGGCTTTCTCATACAACACCACTGACATTGAAGCATGCCACCAAAGCAGTGTGAGGGAATGTTTTTTTGTGATCCCACTTAGTCAACATAGTCAACATCCTGTGAGTGAGCACTGTGCAGGCCAAAAAAAATACACAAAAAAAAATGTGCGTCCTTCATTACAACCATGCTTGCTAAAAGTCAGTGAGCACCTATCCAACATTTTCTTTCTGTCGGTGCCCCTGCTTCAAATGTTATCAGCAGACTGAATGGGCATCGTCATTTGTTTTTTGTAATGTGTGTACTTTTAATGTAGTTTGTGTATCTTTAATGTGTAAAGATTACAACAAGTTGATATAAAAAATGAATCGCGATGCATTTTTTAAACGGCCTAGGGCGTAATGTAGGTTTGATTTCACGTGTTTGACTTCAGACCTCACTACATGCTCTCAGTTTGTTCATTTGAAGAGATTTGTGTCTATTTAGTTATTTGTTTAAAAAAATCTAATTATTCATTTTTCATTTCATTTTTGTTATTTAAAATAAATTAAAAACAATTCCAGTTGCACTTTTGATAAGAGGACACATGTTTTGCACAATTTATATAAATAAAGGAATTGTTTTCAGTCATTTCTCTGCAGCTCACTCTGAATGAGCTAAATCAATCGATTTTAAGGTAATGTTACTTGTTTTGAAGGCATTACACGGATTGGCCCCTTTATATTTCTAATCCCCTTGCCCTACATCACTCCTCCAGGAACCTAAGATGGTCTAATTAGTTCCTTTTAGCTGTTCCACAGTCTCGGATGAAAATAAAGGGTGATCGTGCCTTCTCCGTTGTGGCCCCGAGACTCTTGAACAAACTTCCCATTCTTATTAGATCCTCCTCTACAGCCGAGATCTTTAAGTCTCGTCTTAAAACACATTTTTATTCTTTGGCGTATGATTTAGTTTAGGGACATTTGTATAGAAGTGTGTTGTTTGTATAATGTTCATTGTGTCTATATTTTTATTCTCTTTCTTTTGTTTTTATAACATAATATAACTTTGTACAGCACTTTCTTCAGCCTAGGTTGGTTTTAAATGTGCTCTATTAATAAATTGACTTGACTTGAATTGACTGTTAAAAACCCCCTGAGATAATCGTATTGTTAACTTAAAATGGTGAATTGTATTGAATTGTATGTTGAGTGTATCGTTAAATTAAACTCTGATGTAACTACTGTCTCTTTATTCATCATAATGAGTTATAAACTCGGAATACCTCATGTATACTGTATCCAGGCCAGTCTTTTCAAGCATCTGTATGAATGAAGTCTTGGACATCACTTGTGGTTGTGTGGCTTTCCCACAGGAGATAAGGAACATGAATAAGACAGTCGTATGTAACCTGATTTTAATGGTTGCTCTTCTGCTGAGGAGACCAAATCTGCCCCACAGACTAATGGCCGTGTAATGAAATACAAGTCTGTCAGTCCGTTATAGAGCCATTACATTAGACTTCAAAACTCAGACAGCTTGTTAAAGCTGATATGTTTCACCAGCAGTGCCTCCAGTCAAATGAGCTGCAGCTGAGATACAGAGTGGGATTCTATACAGAACTACGGACATCAACACTTAAAGCATAAGTTTATGTGAAGTTTACAACAAGTCAATTATGGGTTAGGGGTCTGGTAGGCTGTTAAAGTAACAGCCCAGTAAAGTCTATCAACACAAACAGCACTCTACATCAGCACATAGACCAAGTATTGTATTGCACTGAAATGCATCCCCCTGCTTCATTAGCTACTTAACAAGTAAGGTTAGTGCTTTGGACGGGTTGACAGGGTTGCACTGCTTTATCAAAGAAATGAGGCTAAGGGCTAACAGGAAAATATGCATGAGTCATGCTTCAGGTCTACGGAAAACTCACACCAGTGGATGCAGCCTGTGCACCTTTGGGATTCTGTCCCTGTCAGTTTGGCCAAACAAGCCATAACAAAGTGCTCTACATTGCACAAGGACTGCCTAATTATGGGGTATAGGCGCAATTTGCAAAGTGTTTCGTTTGCAGTGGCCATGATTTGCTTCTTTATGATGATGACTTCTGTACCACTAAGTCACAGATTTTGCTATTGACATAATCAAGCCGTTTCCTACCGTTTAGCTGATTGTAGACCACATCCTCCAGCCTCTCCAGCCTCTGGAGAATAGACTGCCTGTCCACCAAGTTGGAAACTTTGCCATTCCTGGCTCGCAGCCTCTGGTCAGACATACGCCCTATCTGGATGAGCTCCTCGGATCGGTCCTGGATCCTGCAGTAGACCGAGAACAGGATAATCCCCACGAACACAAAAATGTTGACGGTCAGCAAAGTTTTGATTTTGCGTGCCACAGCCATGAAAGAGAATATTGTCCGGCTGACACAGTCAAGCCCAGCAGCTGTCCATGTGCGGTGGCCTGCTTTACCACCTTACTGTGTGTTTACAGGAGGAGGGTTTTCTGCTCGGAGGGGGGGGGGGGGAGAGAGAGAGAGAAGGTCAACTCGTGGAGACCCGAGGAGCTGACGGATCCGTTCAGCACCACGGACAGCTCGCGAGGCTGCGCTCACTTCTTTAGCGGGGCATCGCACCCGTCACACTGGGAGCCGAGGTGGGGGAGGCTGCTGGCGGCCACGGCGCTCAGCTCCAGCCGGGGAGAGATGGGTTATTATTTTATTATGGAGCTTCACTAGCCGAGAAACAGCTGCACGCGCTCTGTCGTCGTTTGAGCTACATATCACGAGCGACAACTGCCGCCAGGGAAGGCATTCATCCTCTACAACAGCCCACGGCACTTGCAAACCAGCTTTCCTTCGCCAACGCGATAAGCAGCCAGTTCCTCAGCCCCGATAGGTCTCGTCCATCTTACAGGAGATGCGCTGCAATAACCGCTCGCATCGAAGCATCCTCCCGCTACCACTGCTTCGCTGTGGCATCTCCCTTTTCAAGTGCGTTGTGCTCTCTCGATCCGTCTCGCTCTGCGAATAGAAACCCAAGGAGCTTATGTCCAGAGAATGTGTGCTAGTTTCTGAAACAAGGCGGCGTTGCTCTCTCTCTCTCTCTCTCTCTCTCTCTCTCTCTCTCTCTCTCTCTCTCTCTTTCTCTCTTTCCCTTTTTTTTTGTTTGTTTCGTCAGTCCCTTGTTGTTTCCCGTGTCGGCGGTGCAGGGTAGGGTGAGTTGAGAGCAGATTTGCCCTCAGATGCGGCGGGAGAGATGCAGCCGGGCTCTCGCATGATGTCTCTCTCCTCTCTCCTCCCCAGCCCCTCCGCTCTCTCAGCCGGGGAGGGAGAGCAGAGCCGCCGCTGCGTCCTGACGTCCACAGGCTCGATCATGAATATTCACGAGCTGTGTTATTTAGGCTCGCAGGATCGAATCAACAGCACGACTCTGAAAGCAGCTAATACTTCCACTTCGTAGCAGCCTTCCCCCCGCCTCAGCTAGTCAACTGTGAAAATGCAACTGTGCGTGCATGTGTTAACAGATTTTTGCTATTTGATCCGTAATGCGAAGGTTATATATGATTTATTTGTTGTGTTCCAACGTGAGTATTCCCTCTTATGCTTTTCTGGTTTACGTCTTCCAGATGAAATCAATTCTGCTTTCCTGAGAGCGGATTCAAGAGTTTTTTTTTTTAATCCTCTCGGAAATCAGTTTTAGAGTTGCAGAGAAGTGGTGCACTGTGGCGTTGAGTGTGCTCTATGAAGTGCACGACCTCATCATTTATGATCAAGATACACATTTACCATGCTCAAGAGCGCTGCATGTCCTATCATCAATTTTTATGATTGTAGCCCATGTGCTTTTTCTCCAGCCCTGCAAGCTGTTGTGTTTCTCAGCCCTGTATGACAATTAGGTTTGAAAAAACTGGCTTTTGTATGCAGTGTTTGATTAGGATTCCTGCTGCACATGAGCCCCATCACAAAAGGTGCCGATTTAACACAAGGTCTGCAGAAACACACAGACTTTTGGGAAATCACCGTTACAGCCACCTCAGCCACCACGCAGGCCTCGGCACAGCTGCTTATACAGCAGCTACAGTATGACTGCCACCTACGCTCCTCTGTAAGACTCTCTGAAGACTTCTGTTCTGTTTTCTGCATTCAGCACCCTGCAGCAGGCCCCTGTGACTGCAGACAGTGGCACTCAAGTGTTTTAACCACATTAACCTGGGTCACTGCCAGCTGCACCTTATTCATCCCGCTCAGTGTTTCTATATAAGCCACTTGAACATATTCAGTGGAGGATGCAGGCTGGATGGAACTGTGTGCATCTGAACTGCTGTGATATCTACAGCCATGTTCTCACCAGATCTGTGCTCACAGGAAACATAAAGTAGTAGCTTCCACAATGACTATCCTGCAAACAGTGGAAGTCAGTCAAAATGTGTGTATAAATCAGTTTGCTATGTACTGTATTAAGTAGTGTGTTAATAATGTTAACAAATGCACCTAAAGTATTTTTTTTGTATCATGATTCCATTTTCCCATCCCTTTCTGCAGTCCCAAAACATGTCAAAGTGATAATCAAATTCATATTTTCTTATTATTGAAACAAAGAAACAAAGGCATTTGAAGATAATTCTGAAACACCCTTTTAGCCTCCAAGTCTGGAGTAAACTTACGGTGTGAGGAGTTTACAAACCAAGTACAGGTACCATCTTCTTAGCAGTTGTATTGAAGAATAAAGACCAGGACATTTAGCATGTAAACAAACCCATCTAGACATTTGTCTGTATGTTTTTAAGATGCCAAATGTGCTAGCTGACTACCTTATTTGCTATCTAGTCTGCAAAATTAAATTAGTACTTTTTCCACAGCAGATGTTTGCTAGCTTGTACAGTAAGCCAAGGTGTAGGACGCAAATTTGAATTGACTAGAATAGTATAGGCATGTCCTGCCCTACTCTGCCTTCCACTGCCTCTGACTGGTTTACCCTGATATTCTTACCTAACCCTAACCAATCTCACTTTTCATGCCTAAACCTAACGCAACCAACGAAGGCTTTGAGTACTAGCCAATCAGAGGCAGAGTAGGGTGGGTCATGCCTTAGCCATCCTAGGAAATGCAAATTTGCATGTGGGACAATGGGTCCATGCTAGAAGACAAGAAAGAGTTTTCACCTCTCTTTTTGTGTTATTATGTCTCAGGATGTTGTACCAAATAAGATAAAATAAAAAATAAATACATCTCCATTTTTATTTCTGAATTAATAAGTAATTTCCAAAGCTGGCGAACCTGTTAGCAAACAGTTGCCATAGTTTACACATAGCAGATATGGGGCAACATTAGCCTTCATTTGGAGTCATGTTTCAGGAGACCTGATGAATGTAAGTCACTCTCGCTCTGTTTTGGTCTCCACCAACACTGGAGAAAAAGATCAGGCTCTCCAGCAGCTAAACCCACCGCTATGTTCACCGGCTAGTCGCTAACGTTTGATGGTAAAAGGTTCCATAGTGTTGAGTAACTGCACAGTCAGGTGATAATTCTCTGTGGGTTCATCACTATGAACGACACCTTTTATGTTGCACATAGCCATTTGATTTATTGTTATTATAAAAAATATTGATAAGTGCAGCATTAATATGTGATATGAGATAATATCAAAGATGATATTGACTACTGTAAATCCCAAGGTAAGTGCTCTGTTGGGGACCATTTAGTCTTGCTACACTCTGGGGATTTTAGTACACTGTGCATTCTCTTCAGCTGAAGCTGCTCTTCACTGTCTGGTTCACAAGAGGCCAACATGGCCGGGCAGAGTGAATGTGTTCAGACAAGATGCTATTAAGCAAGGACAGCCAGGAGTCAACAGATCACACACATCCCCTGCATTGCAGAAATACATTTAACAGCAGAGTGCAAGATCAAAATAACTTTTAACGTTTATTTAACATTTCATCCAGGTTTCAACTAACCACAAGCCAACTTTTGTGCCCTTGCCTTTCTTATAGGCAAGTAGGAAGGAGTAGAATAGAAAATGTACTACTGGATGTGTTGATAGAATTTAATGAAAGAAAGACCTTGTGGTGTCTTTAAAAGTAAATTAGTTTGTATTCAGCAAAATACGTCTTGCTACCACAAAGGAAAATATGCAATATTTTAAAAATAAATTATTAAAGCGTGTCGATCATTAAAAATACGCAAGGTTGTTTTGTCCTTAGAGAAAGAATTGTATCCTCCATTTGTTTTTCACGCAGCCTAATATGCATAACGTTTTGGCATAAACACCAACAATCTAACTCACCACAGGCCACATCAAGGTCAGTGTGTGAAGAAACCAGCAACTGACAAATCTGGTGTAGCAGGAACAGCGGTACTGATGTAGCTGAGCAAATAACCCATGTTAGTCCCTGATCAGCTAAAATGCAGACTTGCTGTGACGCTTTCAGAATAAAGCACCCACTCCAAGAAACTCGTTGGTCACTAATGTAGTGCTGTCAGCTGGCCTGACAGAGCTAAGTTCATACATTATCACTTTGACCCCCCAGGCGAACAGCTAAGCCCCAGTTCTGTCTTCCTTAACTTAGCTCATTCACATTCCCCCTCCAGCCACCTCTCCTCACTGCTCTGCTGCGGGAGCTGTTGATTTGCCTCATGTCTTAACTAAATTAGAATAATAACCCTGCAGACTGGAATATGTGGTTTTAAGCACTGGGCACATTTTTACATGTTTTTAGTTTTTGTTCAACATAGATGGAAGCAACACTGCGGGCCAGCATCTGAATGTTTATCAGAGCTGGGGCCTCATTAAGACACAATGTGCTTCTTGACCTTGGCAGACAACTGTGGCTGTACCCGTGATGCATCCCTCAGTGGCATCACAATCACAAATGCAAAGTGTTTTTTTTCTCAAGTGGGGACATGGCCAATATTGATGTTAATGAGACGGAGACAGTAGCAGCATGGGTTTGGTACACATGGTGTCAAACAAAACAGTGACTGGATTTATCAGTGTAAGAACTATCAAACATTAAGCTGGGGACTGAGCACATCACATATAAAATGTCAAAATGAATGATTTGATCTATCAATATGTACATAAGCCTGGATTCTCAATGTGTTTGTATTAATGGAGACGAGCTCTCCAGACGCCCCCAAATGTTGCTTGATTTATGGCAGAAGCAATTACATCTTGCCAGTGTACCCATGCTTGATGGGCGAATCGGTGCAGGTAATTAAAAAGAATAATGAAACAGGGAGCCAAGGGAATGAATCCCTGCATCAAAAAATCTAATCAAAGATAAATGGACTATCCATATTACCTCGTCATTATGCCAGAAAGATTATTGTTTTAAATCCCTGTGTGCACCAGCTATGGACTCTTTCTCAAACAAAAGCCATTACTCTGCTGACACCTCCGACTTGTTTGCAGACTGATTGATATGCCGTGGCTTGTAAGCATTCCGCCAGTTTATGTTTTCAATTTCTGGGGGAGACAATGGATGCAGGTATTTCATACTGAGAAAGAAAAACAGCTATTGATGGATTTACAAAAGAATCCAGAAATGTGATTTTAAAATGCACCCAAAAGCACATATTTGAGCTCAGACAGAGACACACACACACACACCCACCCACCCACACACACACACACACACACACACACACACACACACACACACACACACACACACACACACACACACACACACACACACACACACACACTGTAAGAAATTATTCTGTGGTCATGTAGATTTGAATTCATGTATTTAGGTAAAATATATTCAATATGATTGTGTTTTTGATTTTGAGGCCAATATTTAATTAAATTTCAAATAAAAATGTTTGGAATAAAATCCACCCATTGTAGTTAAATAACTACTAGTTACTCAATTATATATCATTGATATGTAGAATTAAATTAATTTTTATTAGTACTATTTACACATTAGGGAGTTTATCGGTTTCAAATCAACTCAATATTTTTGTTTAGGTTATAATTAGTTCTATAATGTTTTCTATTGGAATCTACTCATATTAAATGGATAACTATTAATGGTCTCATTTAATTAATATTTACTCAATACCAAACCATGTGAAATTTTATTAATAATATTGCTTGTAATCTGTTGCCTCATTTTTATTGAGTAGATATGGTGTATTTTTTCTTACAGTGCATAAATAAATACATGGAGCTATATGCGTTGGCTAATTCAATTGGCGCATTAAAGTGCATTGATGGAACTGTTGTTAGGATTTCTATACTGTCAATGCTGAACCCTTTAAAGCGGAATCAGCTGTAATTACAAGCAAATCCTCTGCTCAACTTAGAAATATATTTGCAAGCAGTGCTGAGTAGCATAAGAAGGCAGTAGAGCATACAGACTGAACTAGCACATCACATTTATGATGTATATACTGTAATAATAGCATGCCTAAAAAGTGAAATGAAGAAATTGTAGTCCTATATTGACTTGAGTTACCAGTTCAACATTTTTGTGGAAAAAAGATTTTTGCTTTCTTGATGAATGTCACATGAGAAGATTGATGTCACTTTAATGTCTGTATGCTAAATATGAAGTTAATGCCAAGAGACAGTTTGCTTAGCGTAGGACAAACACTGAAAACAGCTACCCTGGCTCTGTCCAAACATAAATAAATGGCCTACAGCACCTCTAACGCTCACTAAATAATACGTCATATCTCATTTGTATAAAAAACCAAAATGTTAAAATGGCAAGTTGTGGTTTTACAGGGAGTATGCTTCTGTCTGGTTGCAGTGACTTATTGCCTGGCAACCTCACGGTGATTAGAAGAGATAACATGGTAATTAGGGAGCTTTAGAGGTACCTGAAGGTGTATTTTTCAACATTGGATGGAGCCAAGCTAGCTGTTTAACACTTCTTCCAGTCGTAATGCTAAACTAAACTAGCCACCGGCTGGATGTAGCTCCATACTTAGCATGCAGAGAGTGGTATCGATTATCTAATTCTCAGCAAAAAAAGAAAAATAGATTATTTCCCAAAATAACAAAAACTATTACTTTAAGGACAATTTATTTGTAGCTGGCCAAAGCCAGCTACAAATAAATTCTCAAAATAACTAGGATCTCATTCCCAGTGTTAACCTACAATATATATATGCATTTTTTTAGATCATTTTTTGGGCATTTTAGGCCTTTATTTCTATAGGACAGCTTAGACTTGAAAGGGGAGAGAGAGAAGGAAGGACATGCAGCAAAGGGCCACAGGTTGGAGTCAAACCCTCTGCCTGTGGTTTCACCAAACTCTGGCATGGTGTGATATGCGTTAAACTGAGAGGCCCCATTTTGTACAACACAACTCACACAATATAGATGACAATAGACACTGTTTCAGCTTTCATTTTTGATGCTTTGTTTAGACAACAAAGTGTTAGCTGGGTTGAGCTCTAGGTATCGGGGCCCGAAAGCGTACGGTCCCACTCGGTAGAAGGCAGCGGACTCAAAGCTGCTGATTCAGTCCACTTTCCTCCTGTCTGTCAGCATCCAATGTCTCAGCCAACGCTCTAATCACAGCGGCAATCACAGAGCTAGGCGCTAATCAGCCAGCACAAACACGCACACACATACAAGCCTGCATGCATGCGCATACAAACCAGTGTCTGGTTAAGTTTGTTTCAACACGTCCTCGTTCAGGCACATGGTAAACATTGTGAATAGGTTTGGGTTTGTCGTTTGACCCATCCATCCATCCGTCCATCCCGAACTCCCTCCCTCTGCAGATTTTGATAGCAAAAGTATTGGTGAAAAAGCAATCGTAATCTGGGAGACAAATGTTTCCCTCAAAACGGAGAATGCAGTTTAGTTGTATGGGAACGTAATTTTGAGAAGACATTGCTGCATCAAGTGAAGACACTCCTCAAAACATACAGTAGGAGCCCACTGACGCCCACGCTCTCCTCACAAACCTACTAATCCCTGCAGCCAGCGTTCACTCCAAAAAGAACAAAGTCGTTGTTGGCAGCGGGGATCAAAGCATGCAGACGGCCAGACTGGATCGGAGCAGATCAACATGATCATTGTTAAGCTAATGTCACCGCCCGAAAACCAGCCGCCGGATCCAAGCGTTCGCTAGCTGCTTTGGGTGAAGATATCATGCTTTACATCCCCTTACTGCCAGGGATAAAATGATGCTGTGTGGTCAGAATGGGTTTGATATGTAAGTCTTCTGCCATTTTCCAGGAAAGAAAAAAGTAGAAAAGTGGAGGGAGCAGACATCAAAGCAGCACGACGAGCCCCTCCTTTTAAAGGCCGCTTTTGCTCAATTGTAATTAAAGATAGAGAAGAAGGCTAGCAGTATGTCTCCCAGAGAAAATAATTATATGGTTCTGCCAGTGAAGAAGATGGCGGGTGTAGAGAGGAAAGGGGGCTGTGCAGTGGTTGAGGTGTGAGTGGAAGGAGGGGAAGCCACTGGGGATTGCAGCGGCTGAGGTCGAAGCGGGTGCAGGGGACTGTGGGTCATCGCTCGTCTTCGCACTGCTCTCCATTTAAAATCACTCAACAGACACACACACACACGCCACACACACACACACACACACACACACACACACACACGCACACACACACACTCCCTGATGGCTGATTAGAGGGCAGAAACAGAGAAAAAGAAGTTGGGGGTTGGGTGTGTGTGGGTGGAGGGTCCTCCCCCCAGAGGCTAGTCAGAGTGTAATATTTGAGCGAGACGTAGGATGAAATTATGCTCTGCCAGTTAAAGATGTATTTATCATCACATACTGGAGCTGGGAAACAACTATTTTTTTTTTTTTTTTTTTTTTTGATTTTCTAAACACCATCAGCGAGCAGGGATTTGTCTATTTGGCAACAACAACATCATGGAGAATCACAACACACACTGAAGCTAATTTCATGTGTTTGTGGCTTTGATTTGTCATTTGATGTCTTTGGAGCATAACAAGATAGTGGGCCATGACAGTACCCATAATGAGAATGCAGCCGGATAGTGATCCATGATGGAAACCAGTTAGGCAGTGGAGCAGGATGGTGATCCATCAGGCAGACAACCTCCAGCCAGGATCAGTACAGATTAGAGCTTGTGCATTTCATGTTGCATACTAGAAATAAAACAAAGAAAGACATAGAAACACACACAATAAATAGTATAACTAAGGCTTGCCTATTTATTCTACTACCACTTTGTTGAGATTTGTTCTGTTACAGGATATAAAATGTCAAAAGGTTTATGTGCACTCCTGTAATACATGTAGCATGCATGTATGCCCCATACTGCCCTTCACATTAGTCTAATAAATGTAGTATGCATCTGTGCCCCGCACTGCCCTTCACATTAGTTTGACATTTTGGGAACACGCATTCTTTTCTTGCAGAGAGTTAAATGAGCAGATCAATACCCCTCTCATGTCTGTGTGCTAGATACGAAGCTACAGCTACATAAAATATAAAATGAAGTTACCCCTTGTTTAAATTAGCGTGGATATATGGTTAAACATAATTTGCTTTGCCAGTGTATCGCCGTGTGTACTTCGTCCTCAGCAATCCCCACCAATCCCCACCAATCAGCCCCAAAAAGTCCCAGTTAGATAGTAGATGCCGTAAACATATTCTTTACAATAATCCACCAAGCGAACTAAGCAGGCATGCCTGTTTCTGCCATGTTTCCTGTATCGAAGGGATTTTAAGAACGGCAACATACAGAGAGTGGAAGGAGAGGGACATCTGTCAGGCTTTATCCTGGAAATGTACTTGCGTTGATCCAGACTAGATGTGACCAGACTTAAAAAATGACAAACCACATTTTTGCAGGGTTTACATGTTGGACTATTTTTTGCGTAGGAGCAGTGGCTTTCTGAAATCCCCATTGGTTTCCCGACAACCTCAGAGAGGACAAGACTTCAAGATGGTGCTGGTAGGTGAATTTGCTACTTGTTAGCTGACACAGCCAGGCTAGCTTTTTCTCTCTGTCCCAGTTCTTATGCTGAGCTAAGCTAAGCTAACCAGCAGCTGGCTGTAGCCATATATTTGGTGGACAGATGTAAGAGTGATATTTTTAACTCTCAGCAAGAAGGCGAATAAGCACTTTTCCAAAAAATGTCAAACTATTGCTTTAAATGCCTCCCTGAGGGTACAGCAATACGAATAAAATAGTCATTGAAGGCAATAAAAGAAGGACAAAAGTGTAGTACATGCAGGTGTGGTAATAATCTGACAGAATCAATAAGAGAATCATCACATGAACTCTTGAATAAAAACTGCTTTTAGTCACTTGCAGCACCATTAAAATGAATGTCATTGTCCATTAAAGCATTTTTAAGTGGAAAGTCTAAAGTTCTTTTGTCATGAAAATCAAATGAGAAAAGTTTTTTTCTGATATACACAGCACCTGAAAAAGGGTTCAGATGAAATGAAAAGACAAAAGGAGGGAAATGGATCTTGAGAACGTACAAAAACATCACAAATGATCCTCCCAGGTATTGAGTCATTTCATATGCTGTCCTTTGTTATGGAGAATCCTCATGGAATGAGAGCTACTGGGGTTTCAGATTGATTTTCATTACATTGAAACTCAAATAACAGTCCTCTGTTGTTCCGTTTTTTTTTTTTCCAGCATGACAAAGCGTGTTTGAACTACAGATTAGTGACGGGGCGAAAATGAACAAACAAATCTTGTTTCTGTCAAGAGTGCTCATGAATTCCCAGACTTCTTCCAGTCATACTGCCCACGCACTCGCTGTCATCGTACGTTTCTGCTCACGCTGCCTGCACGGTGGTGCACTCGCTCAAAACATAAGAATCATTGTCACGAACAAGGACATCAATGAGTGACTCGAGTAGAGACAGCCTTGGAGATTATCACTGAACAGGATCAAATGAACCGTTCTCCCTAACTGGGAGCCTACCTAAATTCAAGGGGGATGCTTGCATTCCTTTTAATGCATTGATACATCAAAATGTATGTCGGTAATGCATTGAAGAGAAAGGTGCATGTGCTATACAGGGTGTCACAGAGAAACGGATGCTGTATCAATTCTCGAAAGGTTCGAAACATTTACACGTATCAACTTGATATGCATTGCAAATCACTACTACAGATTGGTTGCCTACTCCATTTTTTAGCCGTGGCATCTATTTTATGCGGAAGAGTAAGAAAGTCAATTGAAAGTTAATTCCAATGTGTTTGATTAATGGGCACTGGAGGATGCACTCTAATCTGTGCACTGTTCAACTGTTCCATTTCAAGCCACACGCAGGTAATTATTCCCTGCTTTCTCCTGGAGTAAATGTTTTTGTTGAACCTTCCCCTCCGCTGACAGCGGTTGTCTTGTTTCTAGGCATCTTCCAAAAAATGGATGGTAGGTAATATTCTGGTGGTCTAGAGTGTTTTTATTCCACCATAATTATACAAATGGGAGCAAACTTGGTACTGAAAAATGTGAATTCATTTTAGCCGTCAACACAGGCTGCAGGTGTTGCTGGAGTCTTAATCTACAGTACAGGTGATCAAATTGGGATTTTGCAGGTTATGTGAGTCAAATTGACTGAGTTTGGTAACCTGCTTTCCTGTCATACGTTTTGGTGAAGCACAAAGAAATAGCAATGTTCTGTGGTGACTGATAGCAGATCACAGTTTTCAGGTGTTCTAACCTGCAAACAGATCATGTCTGAAAACAAACAGGGAAGCAAATGTGACGACACATACGCCACAATAAAAGGACATTTGTTTCATTTAAGTGATTAATTACTTAACCAAGGTCATCTTACTGAGCAGTTGTATTAACTGGAATCAAGAGTCACATGTTTGTTATGGTAAACATTACTGGGTTACACTTTACTTGAAGGTATCTACATAAGAGTGACATACAGTACATAAGAGTGACATGACACTGTCATGTCACTCTTATGTAGATACCTTCAAGTAAAGTGTTACCCAGCCATTACTGTTTAGTAGTGCTGTCAGTTAAACGCGTTATTAACGCGTTAACGCAAACCCATTTTAACGGCGTACATTTTTTATCGCGAGATTAACGTTCTTTTTGGCCTAGCAAACTTTGTAGTTTTTTTCACATGCTGTTGCAACAACTAGTAATGTTAGAAAAACTACAACACCACACCGGATCTAGCTAGACCTGGAAACACAACAACAGGCACGCCGCACACACTGGTTTGGGCTCGCAAGCCGGCCAAAGAGTAGCAGGCTAACGGTACGTTTTGAGTGGATTTTGAGCGCCAGACGCCAAAATGGACGCCAATAAGATTCTGAATGGAAAGTTTACTTTTAAAAAGTTACCAAATGGTTCCATTGATAAGACCAAAGTGAAGTGTGTGTTTTGTCGTTGTGAACTGAGCTATCATCGCAGCACGTCCAGTCTGAAATACCACTTGATGGCCGAGCACACAGCTGATGGGAATTCCCCCCCCCCCCACTCGCCAAAGCCATGCGACGAAAGCACAGAGCAAGCCGATCCACTTTTCCATGTTGATAAGAGCATTAAAATGAGAAAAAAATAATGAGACAAAAAGAAATCAAGAGACATTTAGAATAGATAAAAATGTGCGATTAATTGCGAGTTAACTATGACATTAATGCGATAACGCTATATTTTCTATCAAGAGAAAAAAACGAACCAGGAGTAACCAAAGTGTCCTGTGTTTGGTTGGTGTTGCATTCTCAGCACACACTGTAATGATGCCACAATCGAGATAATGCAACTCTTGTGCTAGTGGCATTTGTGCTATACTGTACCTCTGGTGTCTCCACGTGATCTGAATTGCTAGATGCTGTAATGTCAAAGGAACCCAAAGGAACATGAGTTAAAAAAATAAAATATGTAAATGTGAGAGATGCTGAAACCATAGAAGCAAATCTGTGGATTGAGAGCTGAGCTTGGTGTGCAAATGTGCATCTTGTGTTGTCAGGGATGTAGTTCAGTTGCGTTCACATCCTCTAGGGTGTCCTGGCTCAGCTCTCCAACAGAGCCATGTCTTTTTTTTTCTCACCAGTTTGCTAATCCTGTCTGCATCCGTGCCCTTGATGTTTCCACCCCCAGCACTCGACTGCAATGAACACAGTGCCGGCCAACACTGATTGGTGGAGCATGTTGAGCTGAGTGTTTACGAGCCTGCTGAAGAAGAATGCATGAGGAGCCCTGCACCAGCTCGATGGCCATAGGTGTGGGTTACCTGAATTCTATTGAATGCAATCATTTGGTTTGCAAATGCAATTTAAAATGATAATGAAATACATTAAAGCCTTAGTGCGTAACTTTTTGATATTAATGAACGTCCGTTACATTCAAGTCATTGCCAAATGAGTTGCTACAAAGCTAATTAAGACTCCACACAACTCTCTCTGGATTTCTCAGTAGGACTATGTTCAGAAGATTGTGGCGTCCGATGACTTTCCCGTGCAGAAACTCGAGTGAAGATAATGACCTCTTCTGAAGAATCCATCGTGTTTTTTTAATCCTCCGTGTCTTCCTTCGGGGGGGGGGGGGGGGCTTGTATCACGTGGACGTGCCAACAGTTTTGCTGTCATTACTTAGAATTCCTCATGAGGGCAGCAGAAACTACGCACTATAGCTTTAACTGATCTTTTTTATCGTACAAAGTGATTAAATTGAAGTGGAGATAATTGAGTGAGTGCACTTTGAAGTTCAAATGGACCTCTGGAGGAAGGATTAGGTCAGATTGGCTGTGGCGTTACTTAACAAACAAACAAACCGTTAGACTGCTTGTGCCTGGTTCAGACCACCAACGTTCCTGCATGGCTCTTTCCATTAAGCCCACAGCCTGCTTTTATTGCCTGAAGCTTGACTTCAATAGAGAACGTGAGTATAATAAAATTATTTTATAAATCAGACAAAACAAGGCTATCATTTTGCTACAGACATGATGGGAGTTCATTTACCATTTTTCTAAAATCATATAGTGCTATCAACACAGTTACAATATATTTCTAGATTGCCACTAACTCGATTTCCTTGAGTTGTTACTAATGCTGCTGCAGTGTGCAGTGCAGTGTGTTAATAGCACTCCCAGTGTAGTTTGTCACACCAAGACACAAAAGCATCTAAAACACATTCACAATAAGCTTTCACTTCCATAATAAAGCAATATGGATTACTGTGATGCATGCCTAAAACATGACATCAGGTCCATTCATTAGCATTATGCACATTCAGGCTTTGTCCTGTTTTTATTACATTGTGTACATGCTGGAAAGCTGTGGAAAACCTTAAATGACCTCCTAGCACAAAGAATAGATCACTGCCAAGGCGCTGCTACCTCTCTGTGGAAGAGTGCAGGATGTTTAGAGGGTAATTGTTTGCTGCTACCACTGTGAGCAAACAGAATACTTTAAAAGCAGAGCGGTAAATAATGTAGGCTTTTAAACTCAAAAGAAATGCCTCTTATTCTGTGATATGTTTTCCCTTTAGCAAATGTAGCATTTATCTCAGCATGAATAGCTTAGTTTGATTTAGATTACCTTTAAATGTTTCTCTAGAATAAAGCTTGATTACTATCGGTGTGTAGCACTCTGGTTAGTTTCATGAAGAATGATTGCTCACATGAAAAAAAAGAACATTATAGATGAGCAGAGGTAGTTGGCTAGTATCAGAACCTCAGTATGAAGAGATTGGTAACATTTCTTGTCGGAAAGAGACACGAAACAGCCACAACGTAACACAAAACACCCACATGTTGATGCAAATCAACTACATAGAGACACAAAGCAACCATAAAATCACAATAAAGTGATTCTGAATGACCACAAAGACACACAAAACGACTAGGGTAGTGGTTTTGCATCACTCTTGCCTTTATGTAGGACGGGTGGGGGGCCTTTTACATGTCTGTGTCAATGGCTACCGGCTTTATGGAGTTACAAATAGCAGCTATATTATTTCATTATTTCATATTAGAATATTTAAAGTAGTTTATCTAGCATTCATTTATTAAACTTAATGCAAATTGTAACTATTAGTAATGTACAGTTTATATTGCCAAGAACCAGGGCTTTAAATCTAAGGTCCCTATCTTGCAAAACCCAACGCAAGTGTCTTTGCTATTTAAGACGGTCCAGCGCCCGCGTCGTTTAAATAGCAAATGCACCTGCGCCCATCTGTGCGCCCATGGGCGAGCTGGTCTTACAGGGAGATGTGTTCAGGTGCATTCTGGGCGAGCTGGTCTTACAGGGAGATGTGTTCAGGTGCATTCTGGGCGAGCTGGTCTTACAGGGAGATGTGTTCAGGTGCATTCTGGGCGAGCTGGTCTTACAGGGAGATGTGTTCAGGTGCATTCTGGGCGAGCTGGTCTTACAGGGAGATGTGTTCAGGTGCATTCTGGGCGAGCTGGTCTTACAGGGAGGTGTGTTCAGGTGCATTCTGGGCGTGCTGGTCTTACAGGGAGGTGTGTTCAGGTGCATTCTGAGAGTATTGCTATCTTGAGGCAGCAGGAAGTGATCGCGCCATTGACCAACAAAAACCTGGTCTAAAGTCAATAACGCAGCATTTCATTGTTATTTTAACAGAGCATTAGTAAAATGCTCCTAGGCTTATGAACAGGGCACGCACACTATGCGTGTTACACACACACAGGGACACACAGTAGCACACACACATGCAGAAGATTAAAAATAAAAATATGACGGTGCAAATCCTCCATCATAATAGCAATGCTCCAAGGTCCAAACGCGCCTGGCTTTTAAAGGGAATGGGAGATGATCTCTGATTGGTTTATTGCATGTTACGCCCAAAACACACCTCTGATTAATGAAGACACTAAGTACAACCCTTTAGAACCATGCGCACGGACCCTTTTTTCCGCCGTCAAACTAGCAAAAGTGGATTAAACGCACCTGCGCCAGGTGCTTCACGCCGTGCGCTTAGATCGTTAAAATAAGTCTTGAAACACTCCCAAATGTAGACCCCTTCTTTGAATTTTCTGTTGTGAGTTGCCCTGATCTTGACGGCATCTGGTCGAAAAAGGTGCTATAACTGGCATGTCGGGAATAATTAAGTGGCAACACATAGTTCAAATTGAAGGTGTCTTTTTCTTTTGCCACTTCCTGCTTCAGCGTGTAAGGTGCACTTGTGTTCTGCGCTATTTTTGTGGCCCTGCCAAGTGATGCAGTATGACCAATTTGACTTTAATATAAACCCCTCAAGCAGAATCCTAATACAAAGAAATGTGAGTCTGTGCATTGATGGGGATTGTCTATAAATGTCAGGGATGGTGGGTGTTCCCTGGCTGTGGCCTGCAGGCAGTTGACTCATCGCTTACTGTCATTAAACCCTTTCTTTCTTTCTTTGGACAGTGCATATTCTGGGAGCAAAAAAATAACGTAACCAAATGTGTTAACTCGTCCCAAGCAAACATAAGATTCTGTATACTGCATTTGCTTGTGTTAATGCTGCACCTCCCACACAAGGACACCAGTTTCCCTTTTGGATGAGCTTTTGTGACAGATCTGCTCTTCTCTAAGGGAATTGTCAGAACACTGTGATGCAGGGAGATTTTGATAGGTATTGTATTTGCTGTGCACCACCCACACTGTGCTGCATGCACCAAAATAAGTGTCCTACATGTTGGCATTAACTGCTTGTTCTTTACATGGAATAGTCTTGTGACATTGTACATTTCCCATGTGCTCATAATACTTATAACATTGTTTCTGTCTATAACACATAGAGACGTCTAATTCTAATGTTTAAAATGTAGCTTTTTAAGAATGCTTTTTGCACTGCAAACTCCGAACACACTTGGGACAAAAATAGTGGTGGATGTGGAACTAAATTGAACTACCCTGAAGCTCTACTGTGGTGCAAAATAACATTAAGCAATACAGAATTGCCTATTGGTGAACCAACTGCTTTTAAATCCTTTGTAGGTTTTCTTAAAAAACGACAATGTTAAAATTTATGACGTAGAATTCAGGCATTATTTAGTGGTGATAATTTCAAGCTGAGTGCATTGACATTTTATCCACTTTGTTGATGATTGTAAATGCATGTATTGAGCATCACCACAATAACACAGGAATTCATTTAATTAGACAATCTGTACTAAAGTCAGTCACATCAAAATAACTAACTTACAGTATCATAATGTCCAGTTGGAGAGCTGAGCAGTATGTGCTGTGTTTCCTGAGGAGAAAACATTCAGAGTACATTGTGGAAGGTCTCTCTACACACCAGAACCGGACAGCAGCGCTCTGCCTGTCTGTAATGTCCCCGATAGACCCCCAAACGTCACCAAGGTAAGCAATTGAAGCTGCTGCCCTCTCAAGCTGATTGAGTAAAGCTCATTATCTTCAACCGTCACAGTGAATCCATTTCATCAGTGCAACAGCTCTCTATATGAACTGTCGCAACTCATCTCGTCCAATTGAATTTCACCCTGGCCCTTTTTATCGCTGACAACCTTGATGTCGCCTTGATGTCGCCGCAGTCTCTTTTAAGCAGATTAATTTAACATTCTCATGGAACCTGCTATGTCATCCCTGCTGTGGCCAGTGTTGATCAACTGACTGTATAGAGTAAATAAAGCCACAACCTAAGAAATATGACCTTTGAGGGAACAATTTAGCTTTTTAAAAGGAACCCCGACTAGTACGACATGTTGGCCTTATAAGATTAACGTGGGCGTCAGCTATAAAAAGGTGCTACAAAAACACTCCAAATGTTTTGGTTTTTGTTAAAAAATGCAGAAAATATGTTCCGTCGTAGGCCGCCATGGTTATTTACGTCGCAATGCATTCTGGGGTAGTGACATGTATTGGTTGTGTACCCAAGTACCGGCTATTAACAGTACAGTAACAGCGAGATGAACACGTCTGCTGTTCAGCCTTTTCAGTTTGACCGTAGGCTTAAAGGACGAACCTAAGGGTTAATAACAGATGTGTACCCACTCTGTCGTTCTCTGGGACATGTTTTCATGCTAAATGATTGTGTTTGGAGCTTCAACAAAGCTAGCGCGGACCGGTTAACCTAGCTAACAACGCTAGCTAGTATTTGGGGCAGAGGGAAATTAAAAACAAATCGCTATTTATACCACAAAAAAGGCTCAAAATATCACCAAACTTCAACGGTTGCATAGTGAGGGTCCCTACATGTTAACCGAAGCACTGAGAACTTTGTAAGTGTACAGACGAAGAGCTGCGGGAGCTCCGTGAAAGGGCTACGAGAGAGAGAGAGCTACCGGTAGTCAATGCCGCAACACAGCCTCGTACTTCGGGAAACTGGTGGTGTACCTACGGACATTGTGAAGCTATGGCCACCGGACAGGAGTGTCTGTATTGCACGGAGTGGGACCTGTTGCATCACGACACCCAAGAGACGCTGTGTTTTGTACAGTCTGAAGACCCAAAAAAAAATTGGAGACGGCGACCCAGACCGGAGGGACTAGATGGACAGTTATCCACTGAGTAAGTAAACTAGCTAGCTAGACAAGTTATGTTTACATCGGTGCGATTATTTCAGATATATTGTGCAAATTGCTTTTGATTTTAGTTGGCATCGCCAGCTGTAAGTCATGACTGGTTTCCCGAAGTACAAGGCTCTGTTGCGGCATGGCTCTCTCTCTCGTAGCCAGAGGTGTCAAAAGTAATCACATTCATTACTCAAGTAGAAGTATAAATACTAGGGTTTGAAAAGAATTTTGTAGAAGTTGAAGTATCAACTCAAACTTTTTACTTAAGTAAAAGTGTAAAAGTACTGGTTTCAAAACTACTTAAAGTATAAAAGTAAAAGTAATGTAAGGCAGAGATCTTCAACCAGGGGTCATCAAAGTCATTGCAGGGGGGCCTCCAAATTATTGTACATTTTTGAGTCTTTTTATTATCTTTGAGTCTTTTAAAATTAAAATGCCTTAACATAATTCCAACATATTATTAGCAAATATAAATTCCCACTGATGATAGGCTTACTGGCCTATAGGTAAGGGAGTCCCTAAGATATCAGCCCACAGATACAGTTAATCCTAGATTTACTGTGCCACATACAGTATGTAACATTAAAATATTATAAAATCATGCCAACAATTAATATTTTAATAGCTTATGAAAAAAGGGTATGTAAGAACGCTTTAGGTTGCCCTAACTGTTATTGTAGGCCCAGTTTAATAGGCAACTTAATTTCATACAATATGTAGTAGGGGGTCCCTGCTACATCTCACTTTAAATTAAGGGGTCCTTGGTTTAAAAAACGTTGAAGACCCCTGATGTAAGGGGGAAACAATGCCATTAAGGACAACAGCTTAACCCCAAAACGTTAGGACAAAATCATATGACTATAATAATGTAATATTAAAATCATACCTGCAAACTCAGAAGGGCTGAAAAAGTGGACACATCTCTGTGTCTGTGTTTTTCAGACAACGGCAGCTACAGGCTGGTGTTACAATCCTCTCCAGTGAAATACAGACACACTTTTACACCGTTTAGCTCTCAGCATTTTAACCGTGTTTACTCCAGCTGCTAGCTAACCGTAGGCTAACGTTAGCTGCTGCCAACTGTAGTGTTAACTAGCGTCCTGTGCGGCGATGTTTCAGTTCCCTCTAAGGTCCGTTTTCGGAGCATCAGAGAGAAGCGCAGGCATCTAAGTGGCACCTAAATAAGGCACCAAAATCTGCGTTGTTATTCGGTCCGGTAGATAACGGTCGTTAAAGCACCGGTGGCGTATTAGCACCGGGTCTGTGCAGGTTTGATGGATCGCGTACAAACCAATAGGGTGTCGGAATGACTATGTTTATACTTCTCATCCAACCACAATCACATTCACTCTCTCCGGATGGAGCGATTTGGATAGGGTTTTTTGTGTGTGTTTTTTTTAACGATGACGAGCCGGAATGAAAACAAGCCGAACTGAAATATGAGTAACGAGGCTATTTTTAAAATGTAAGGAGTAGAAAGTACAGATAATTCCGTGAAAATGTAAGGAGTAGAAGTAAAAAGTATGCTGTAAAATAATTACTCCAGTAATGGCTCGCTATCGCAAAGATTTCCCCGACAATCCCCATAGATACCCAAAATTTCTACTTAAGTAAGGTAACGAAGTATTTGTACTTCGTTACTTGACACCTCTGCTCGTAGCCCTTTCACGGAGCTACCGCAGCTCTTCGTCTGTACACTTACAAAGTTCTCAGTGCTTCGGTTAACATGTAGGGACCCTCACTATGCTACAGTTGAAGTTTGGTGATATTTTGAGCCTTTTTTTGTGGTATAAATAGCAAATTTGTTTTTACTTTCCCTGTGCCCGAATACAAGCTAGCGTTGTAAGCTAGGTTAACCAGCGGTCCGTGCTAGCTTCATTGAAGCTCCAAACACAATCAATTAGCATGAAAACATGTCCCAGAGAACGACAGAGTGGGTACACATCTGTTATTAACCCCTAGGTTCGTCCTTTAAGCCTACGGTCAAACTGAAAAGGCTGAACGGCAGACGTGTTCATCTTGCTGTTACTGTACTGTCAATAGCCGGTACGTGGGTACACAACCAATACACGTCACTACCCCAGAATGCATTGCGACGTAAATAACCATGGCGGCCTACGAGGGAACATATTTTCTGCATTTTTTAACAAAAAAACAAAACATTTGGAGTGTTTTTGTAGCACCTTTTTATAGCTGACGCCCACGTTAATCTTATAAGGCCAACCTGTCGTACTAGTCTGGGTTCCTTTTAAGAATACTTTTAGCACTGCAAACTGCGAACACACTTGGGACAAAAATAGTGTTGGATGTGGAACTAAATTGAACTACCCTGAAGCTCTACTGTGGTGCAAAATAACATTAAAGGTACAATATGTAACATTTCTGCTTTAAAATGTCTAAAAATGACCATACCTATGTTATATATTTTTATGAGTTGTGTTCTTACACTATCCCAAATGTTTCCACCAAATGTCAAACCCAGAGAAATCTGTTATTTTATTTTCAGACATGGCACGTTTCCTTTAGTCGCCCGTCAGTGGCGTCATATAACCTTTCACCCTCCAGTTACTCTAACTTCCGTCAGAACACTGGCACCAAGATGATACGTTCAGGAGTAATTGTAAATCATACAATGTCACAGAAAAAAAATACAGACTATATCAGACCCAGCACAGAGTCACAACAGCGGCAACATCCGTAGCGGTAGCTATAGCTACATCTCCGTAGCGCTACCGGTGTAGCTATGTGCCGAATTTCTCCCCCTTCGCGTTTAGCTGTCTTTACGGTTAGCTAAATGAACCCGACAAAAGGTGGGTTAAGCACCAAAACGAAAAGTTAAGATTACTGAAAAGTGAAGGGGAGATAATTCCGGGCAGCTGGGAGATGTTCTGCTGCTGCACAACAGGCATCGACCGTCCTGGCTCGCTATCGCAAAGATTTCCCCGACAATCCCCACCCACACCCGTCTCTCAGCCTCGTTTAGTAGCTAGCTAGCGTTACAACAAACCCCGTCCGCCCGGGTGTTGAAACCATCCAAGAGGTGACATTGATATGTGAAATATTTTGTGTTTTAGCTGCTGGCTAATGTTAGCTTGCTGGCTCACTAGCTAACTGGTCAGCTACAAATAAAAATCTAATCAAGAAAAATTCCACACAACTTCCCAACGTCATCAAAAGTCCAGTTTTACCGTCCATTGTTTTGGTTGAGAGACCTCTAGCGGCAGAAAGTTACATATTGTACGTTTAAGCAATACAGAACTGCCTATTGGTGAACCAACTGCTTTTAAATCCTTTGTAGTTTTTTTTAAAAAACGACAATGTTAACATTTATGACGTAGAATTCAGGCATCATTTAGTGGTGAACAATTTAAAATATTTGGAGCATGAATAAAACATAAAAGTCAATTGAGTATTCTTGTACTCATGTCAGGTAGAGAAGCTACAAGTGCACATACAATTCTAGCTATAGCTATTTTTATTTTACATGCTCTCTGATACATTGTATAAAACTTTTCCATTGTTCCTTTTACCCTGAAAGTGCCAGCCATCCATGCATCTATCCATCTCTTTCCGAGGGTTCTCATCATGTCTCCAAGCTACAAGAGCTATATTAAGTCTCCAGTGTGTTCTGGGTTTTTCTGAAGGTCTCCTCCCAGTACGATGTGCCCAGAATATTTTCACACCAAGGCATCCAGGAGGCATCTTAATCAGATGCCCAAACCACCTGACCAGGTGCTTTTTAATTGAAAGGAGCAGCACCTTTACTTTGAACAATACCCTGCTAACTGAGATGCTCCCACATACTTAATGACATAACATGACATTTAGAAAAGAAATACATTTTGCCTAGTTGTATCCCAGATGTTTCACTGTGTGGCCATATGGTAAGAATGCACAGTAAGTTGACAGTTTCACTTCCAGCCTCCTCGTCACTACCATATGGTTCAACCACAACACCTTCACACCTACAGTGACTGTTCCCATCTGCCTGCCTGTCTCGCACTACATCTTACTCTCTTTCCTGAACAAAAGAAATACTGAGATACTTAAACTTTACTCCCACAACTCCCTCTCAATGCAATTCCTGGGGGGCAATTGTTATTATGGCCATATATTTAAAGGGCTGACCACCAAAGTGGACGCTCCTCAGCTGAAATCGTGTTCATAAAAAACACAACCGTAGAATGGTTTTGTAGACACTAGAATACAAACACCCAGGGTGCTGAATTATTTTTATTCCTAGTGGGGACAAAATGTAATCCCCCCATTAAAGTAATCAATGCTACTTTAGCGATAGACCATATATTATACCTAAAATAGAAGTATTTCAAACTAAGTAAAGCGCTGTAATGTGAACAGTCTCTAGTGCGATAGAGTGATAAAATTCGAGCGGCAGTTGCTGGTTGTATTTAGCTCCGGGACGCCGGCTACCAGCGGCAGTTGTCTAGCCGCGAATAGGCGACTGTGAGCCGGCTACAGGCACCGCCAGATGATGGTCCTTTCAGGGGCCGTGGTATTGGAGTTCAGCCAGAAAAAGTGAGCGTCATGCGGCGATGACAGTTACGTTTAGGCACTAAAATGACTAGTTAAGTTTAGGAAAAAGATGGTAGTTTGGATCAAAACACTCCCGAGGAATGAACAAGCCTTTCCTGGGTGAAAGTATTTTGTTTTCGCCGCAAAGTGAACTCCGCTCTCCGGCTTAAAAGCAGTGTGTTTTATGTTGACACCACGTTGTGCTATTTCATGTTGAGTCACTTTCCAATGAATATCGAAATTCATAAATAAGTGTATTGGCATGCCAGCCGAGTGGCTCTATATCCATGGTATTGAAAGGGCAATTTAATTCTTGCATTTTTTGCTTTGTTGTTCATGATCAAAAAACAAGGCTAATGGCACTGATAATCTCCTGTTGTGTGCTACATGTTTGAAAAGGCTGGTAGCTGGTTAACTACTGTAGCTAATGAGCTACCAGCTAACAGTCCCACATAAGTCCGTTAAAGCTCTCCAAGCCTCTTTCTATTTCCTCTGTATTAAGTAATTTACTCACCTCTGGCTTAAGAGCTGTCATTTAGCAAGAACTTACTGTCCCATTAGCATGGTCGTTAATGAAACAATGAATTCAGTTTATTTGGACTATAGACTCAATTCAATTCAATTTTATTTATAGTATCAATTCATAACAAGAGTTATCTCAAGACACTTTAAAGATAGAGTAGGTCTGGACCACACTATAATTTACAAAGACCCAACAATTCCAGTAATTCCCCAAAGAGCAAGCATTCAGTGACTCGTGTTTGTGGAACATGCCTCTTTTGAGCACTAGTTTGTACTCTGACAGAGAAGCGTATGTCAAAGTGAATGTGAATGGTGCAACACAGCTAATAAGCTGTGATAACTTTCTTTGCTTTGAACTCTCTGGCTCGCTGGTCCCTCAAAAGTCAACACTGACAAGCCAGCTTCCTTTAGGCCAAAGGGACAAATTTGCATGTTGAAGTTCACCAAAGATTAACTGCAAGGAAAAACACTGATCGCAGTTTTTCTGTGAAAATGGTGGTGTTACAGGGCATTTTTTCAAGTGCACCCTTAACATTCAGGATATAGCACAGATGTAATGTGATTTGTATTAGTGAATATAACTGTTGAAATGGATGAGCTGCGTCCTTGGCCAAAGGAACCAGTAAGTTGAAACGCTGCTTTCATAGCATCATAAACAAATAAATATTGATCTGTGGACTAGAGTATCACAACCTGCAAAGAGGTGGTTGTCCTTGCCTATCACAGTGACATTGCCTTTACAGGAATGTGCTGGCAACGTGTGGGTGCCGGCTGCCAAGACATTTGTCAAACTAAAGCCAAGATTCATTTACACTTTGATAAAGACATTCCCCTGCAGTGCTCAGAATGATGCAAAGAAGCAACTCAGGTCTCCGTGAAATTCATGCACCGTGATTTAAAGCAGGAAAAATTATGACTGCATTCAGACTTTATTTACATTAGATACATTAATAATATATACTTCAATGTAGATCAGTAACTTTAGAAATAATCATAACCTTAATGACACCAATCAGTTTGCTTTCTTTGGACTCCCGAGCCAGGTAGATGGATGATATTGAACACAAATAAAGCACACAGCCTTATGATAAAGAGTTATTGCTGAGCAATTAAAAGCGCTTATGTTTGGGAGATCATTTGACAACAATAAAGCACTAATTATGCATTTGAAAATAAACACAAATTGATGATATCGTACAATAATTGCTAAGTTTTATAATTACAAATTTTTCTCACATGAATCATTTTCTCTTGTCTAGAAAACAAAGCCCAGTTTTTGTTCAATGCACCATACACTTAAAGTATGTTGCATGAAGGCAGTGTCATGTCTTCCTTCGCTCTCCCTATCTCGTAGTGAAATGCTCTGTATCTGACCAAATAGAGACTGGAAGCATTAGTGGAGAATACATAAAGAAAAGCAGCCTCGGATTTGTTGATAGCTGTGGAAGAAATGCCCCTGCTGGGCTTGCTAATGAGTTTAACTTGAGTGCTCAGCCATTTTCTTTCCCCCTTGCACTTATTAATTTCATGCAAATGGTTATTCACAACAGAGGCCCCTGTGAATAAGAACACAACATGCTTTCTACAATTCCATTTTGCTGTTATCACATGGAAACATCAGGAGCGTGTTTACTGGCTGTCCATATGTTACTTGGCATGCAGTGCTGTATACCCAGGAAGTATGAGCTATAGATTGACAGCCAGTTGCTTTTCATAGCTTTCCTGCAGGCTGACTCAATTCTGCCAAAGCCAAAACTTCACCCTGTGCCAATGACAAGTTTTGACAGAATAGCTAGAAAGTTTCATTTCCCTTCAACTTAAAGGTCCCATATTGTAAAAATTCCATGCCTTTTTTATTTTAAAGTCTAGGTGCTATACAAATACTGTGAAAGTATCAAAACTCTCAATGCACAGAGAAAAGCACACAGCATGTATTCAGAAACTGTGCCTTTAAAGCTGTCAGGACTTCCGAACATGTGCTAAAGCGGGCCGTTTCAGACAGAGATATTCAGACAGACATTATGAGAAAAATAATGTTTCTTTCAACATTAACGCCTGTAAACGTGTTCTAGTAGACACCCAAAATACAACCTAAAAATTAGCATAATATGGGACCTATAAGAATGTCTCAAACTGGCCAAATCCAGATTGCTACAGGCCAACACAGAGCTACACGACCCTTAATGGGCTAATAATCACCGGGCAAATTATGCCTCTTAAAAAGGTAAATCAATGTAAATTTTTTTTACCAGCGCAGATTGTGTCTATCTCTCTTGTAAAGCCTCTGAGCAATAGAGAGGCCGTGGCCGTAAAGGGCAAGATCAATAGCCCAGGAAAGCCATTGGATTTCTCTAAGCCTCAGTGTTGTGCTGGGCGTTTGATTGGTTTGTTTTATGGATTTAGCTGGAGAAGGGGTTGTAAAATATAAGCTCCAAGCTGCTAAATATTACAGGGAAAGGCAGAGATAAAGACATAAAGCTTTAGAGTGCAGATTCAGCTGTGGATGGCAGGTGTCCACTCAGCACCCCGGGGGGTTCACACAGTACTACTCAGGCATGGGAAAAAAATGAAAACCATCAGCAACAATCCAGAGGAAATTATATCCATTGAAACTAATGCTATTTATTGATCGCCAAGGAATGTTTTACCACACACGCGCGTATTTACAATGTCGCCTTAAGCATTGAAACACCGCTACCCTTGTGGAGTTTGTCCTACAGATAATGACTGTGGTCATGATAGAGGTAGAGATGTGAGGAGAAAAGTTATTCCTGTTTGTCATGCTTGTCTCTTTCTTTGTCTTTCCTGAGCTATATTTATATTATTCTATTTCTACATCCCTCATATATGACGCAGTAGACATGCAGAGCTTGTAACTTACCACCATTTGTAGAGATAGAACAAATTGCTACTAGCTCAATTGTCTTGTGCATTTATGTACACTCATTTATGACTTTGTTCGAAGCTATACAGTACCTTAGCATAAATAATAAATTGATTATTGCAACCAGAGTCTGCGCAGATATCGGGCGATATCGGAGCTGTCAAGCCATCCCTGTTTATATACAGTCTATGGCAATTATACATTAGTAGTTTAATATATATTAGCTTAGTTCATCTTAACGTCATCATCAACTCTGACCTAAGTTATGTCCAAATTGCTGTCCTGTGAAAACCAAGTTTTCATGAGCTAATAAACCCTGTGACACAGCATCTTTCACAATCCAATGCGTTTTTCGAGTGGTGTAGGTACAAACGGAGCTTTAAAAGTAGCTTGGAGTAACTTATAACCACCAAATTTGGGGAAACACTGGACATGGATGTGTAATATGTTGTGTATGATATGTAATATGTTAACTGCTAGAAATAGGGGAAAGTCAGGTGTAATTATCACTGATATCAAGTCTCATTGTACAAAGGCATGTCTTGACCAGTCCTCACAGTCATGATAAGAGATATTTTACCTTCACCAAGTAACTGGGGACTAGAGCTGCAGTTCAGAGTTTTCACCTCCCACTACTAAAAGAAGAGTTATTATTTATTTAACTTATCATGGCTGCGATCACAGCCAGTTCACAGCTGGCAGCAGTAGCTGAGTGCAGCACTTAAAGACATGTCAAAAGCGCCTCCACTCTACCAGAGTTTAGCCTCTTTTGCGTTTAGGGTTACAGAAAAAGAAACTAGAGCACAGCCACAGTGATACTTTCAGATTTAAATCATTTGTCAACCTCAATCCACTACTTTTACAGATAGAGAAACAGGCTATTGATTTTTAAGTTTCCTTTTGACTACACGTTACAAAGATAAAACACATTTTACCAACTAAATCACCTATTTGACTTCATAATCGAAGGTTTACAGTTTTGAACAGATAATCAATAATATATACATGGATCACAACTTCTAATCTCTCTTTTTTCTTCAAAGTTCTATACCACTCCTTACCTTTCATGCTGACCCACTGCACAGACAGACACACACACACACACACACACGGGCGCACACACACACACACACATACACACGCACGCGCGCGCACACACACACACACACACACACACACACACACAGTCTTGTTCTTGTATAACATGCACATTTTTCATAATGTCTATAATGATGTATAGCCTGCATTTACATCTTAAATATTTATGTGAGCTTAAAACTGTGATTAAATAGAGTTTAGTTTGGCATCCCTGCAGATGATAGACAGCAGACCATCCATATGCCTCTAAAAATATACTCCCACAGGATAAATGGGCAGCCTTGGACCTGCTGGTGGACTTTGTTCAGTGGTGTGAGAATTCATTTTCGCAGCTTAGCATTAGGACGTGTTGATCGATTTCAGATGCCAATGTTGTCCAGGGCCAAGCTGTGGAGAAGCTTGACAAAACAAATACCTAGACATGTTTGTTGATGACAAATTGAGTTTTGACCACAAAACAGAAGATTTGCAGTAAGGGACATCACATATTCGTTATATTACATGAACTCAGACACTCTCTGGTCAATATCAGCTTTAGACTCATCTTTTATTGAGCCCAATTCTTCTCAGCAAGCTGTGAATTGAAAACCAAGAGTAAAAAATAGCTGCCCAAAATCAGCTGCAGTGCCTTATTTAACCCAGTCACTTTGTGCATAATTTATGGAAAGTATACGCAGGCCTTTAATTATGACTATTAAAAAACAGAAGACTAATACATTCAGACAATCATTTACATTTTTTTATCTTCATTTTGTATGTGATGTGGGGAGTATAGAGGGGATGTTATAAATGTGCTAGTCATCTTCAGATCATATATTCACTTCATCCACCACTTTATTCACCAAAAATATAACAAAACAACAACATGACAACAGAACCTGTTAAATATGTCGAGTGGGAGCAGTTGGAGACATATTATAAGCTATTTACTGCATTTCAAGAGTATTTTAGCGTCATTAGAAATATGTGTTTTATGATGAGATTATATGGAGGTGATAATGACACATTTTCAAGTCATTTTCCCATGTGCCATTTGTAGGATTTATTTTGGAAATCCAACAGATATGCTTTTGACAGACACATTCGCCGATAAACAGCAATATTTCATCACCACCATTTAGTAGCGTTTGCTTTCTGCAGAGAAACAGTCTTTTCAGAAAATGAATAACTTTCAGCTGAACAAAATAAATCGGAACAGGCACTTGTCACTTCTTGTACCTGTGATTTGTTAAACATCATGTATCATGATGTAAGTGATGGTAGAGTTTGTGAACCTAAATCAACATGACATTGAATGTGTGGGAATTATGAATAAAGCTTATGAGTACTCACAACAAGGTGTAAGCAGGTAGTGTACCTCAGTGTATGAAAGTAAACCTGTTTGTGTCGTGATTCACTCTGATCTTTAACCCGACTCTTTAAATTAACTCACGAGTCGCGAGTCTCTAGTATCATTAACTTGGATCAGTTGAGTCCTGCTACAATTCAATCTAAAATGATAACAGCGCCACACACAAACCTCTTGCAACATTAGCTACTACTAGTCCTGGCCATCTTAGCTGCCAAAAGCTTTATAACTTACAATTCCATAAGCAACAACAACTCCTCGAGTCAACTCAAGTGACTGAGTGAGCAGAGAGACAGTCCGAGACAGGTTATAGGAACTTCCCGACCCGCAGAATCAGAGCCGGAAACATTGCAAGCTCGCAGACCACTCGAGAACTCACGAGCCCTAGTGCTAGTCTAGATCCTTGACGTTCCAACTCCGGGATTGCTCCATTGCCACTGGAAAATCGGCCGGAGTTCACTCCTTTAGGCCGGATGCCCGTTGCCTTGGGCTTCCGTTTTTTGTTGGCGTTCTAACCTCCGGTGGATTTCTGAGGACTATGGTTAACTGCTCCTCAGATCTCTGCAGGGTAAATCCAGACAGCTAGCTAGACTATCTGTCCAATCTGAGTTTTGTGTTGTACTAAAACTAAAACTACTTTTAAACATGTTCCACAAAAACAAATTCCTTCCGAGCTTATTTTGCAACAGCACCATGGTTTTTCTCCAGCGATTAGCACCGCCCAAGACGATTGTGATTGGTTTAAAGAAATGCCAATAAACCAGAGCAAGTTTTCCTCCCATCCCTGAATGCTATGTGGACTAGCCAGACTCTTCTCCAGCGCGCTTTGGAGGAGGGTCTGGCAAAGCGAGACTGGGTAAGTGCTGACATTCTCTATTTCTACAAAAAAAAAGAAACTGCCTGTATTCTTCCATTCTAATTTCAATTTTTCAATTTTTACATCCAAAGCCAGCATTTTAAAAATTCTTGCCTTCTACAACATCTGCACATGGCTACTATGGTATGACAACGAAATATCATTGTAATGGCAAATAAACTATAGTTAGGGTACGGTAAAGGTTAGGCAACTAAGGGTTAATTTGCAAAAACATGTATCTTCGCTTTTATTTATTTTACTAAATCATGTCTTTGTGTGTCCAGTCCAGGGAATATCAATCAAATTGGTGTTGGGTTGTTTTGATAAAAGATCTCTTTTTTCCCATAAATCATGTTTTTCTATCGTGCAGTCAGTCAAGGGAATATCAGTCTGACTAGTGTTGGTTTATTCATTTTTAGAATGGCTTTGATCTGTTTTTACAAATGAACTCTTGGATTTTTGTAAGGATTGACAACTAGCTAAATGTTAATTGCAGGCCTGTGCCAGGAGGAGGCCAACTTCCGTATCATGTATGAATGATTGATGCACTACACATCCATCCACCACCCTTGCTTTTCACCTGGCTACATAAAGGGCATACCACGTCCTGCGTTTTGGCAAAACTGCCATTGGACATGAATCCACAGATGTGGAATTGTCCAATATGGACGTAAATCCTGGGAGTGATACTGCAGATTCTTCAGTTGTTTTCTTTTTGTGGTGGAGCCTCTGAACCAGCATTTGAACAATGATCGAGCAGCTAAAACTGGACTTGTGCTATGGTGTATTCAGTACGTGGAGTAGGTGCATATATCCTACTTTTATCCTGCTGCATCCTCTTTTTCACCAAGCCATATAAAGCAGAACTGAACAAAACTCATGTTTTTCAATCAGTTTGCTGCCAGATCTCACCTTGTACCATCTGACAAACTATAAACTTAGACAGTACACTGTACTGTCTACGTAATAACAATAATAATAATAATAAAATAAAATCTTATGTTTAACTTAAATAAGCTGTTATTATGACAATAACTAGGGCAGCTGACTAATGTGCAATTGCCTGCTTCATCCTTTTCAGTCCATTATGAATTACTTTGCATTAATGTGTTAATTGATGGTCACCATCCTTTAACGCAATAAACTTCCTGTGTGTGTGTGTGTGTGTGTGTGTGTGTGTGTGTGTGTGTGTGTGTGTGTGTGTGTGTGTGTGTGTGTGTGTGTGTGCGCGCACGTGGAGACCAGTTTGTCATATTCTTGCAGGTGTTCCAGTCACTCAAATAAAATATACTGACATGCTAAGACACAATAAATCACTGGGGTAATCATAGAAAGTGATGAAATGGGGAAATCCAGGCACATCTAATCGATACCAACTCCAAAGCATGATTTTCTTGCTTATGCTTCTGGGGGGAAACATATCATTCTGGGTTGTGGGATCTATTATGTGTGTGACATGAAAAATAGATATTATTTACCCCCTGTGGCCTCTGTGGGCTTATTATTAATGATGGTGCACAATTCACTGTGTGCAGGAATGTGAAAATACAGTATGTGTCAAAGTTTACGACTAAAAACTCTAAAGTTGGCTGCATAGGTTCATTATCTATTCTTTAAATCCCAATTTTCAACTGTAACAGAACTTTCTGATGTGCAGTATAAACCACAACATGATACTTATACGTGCAGTACGTGGAGTAGGTGCATATATCCTACTTTTATTCTGCTGCATCCTCTTTTTCACCAAGCCATATAAAGCAGAACTGAACAAAACTCATGTTTTTCAATCAGCTTGCTGCCAGATCTCACCTTGTACCATCTGAAAAACTATAATAAAAACCGCGCTGCATTTTTCCAAACAATTCCTCTTGGGTGGCGAAAGAAAAATGCAGCATTCAACCTCTTCCAATTTCAGTAATATTACAACTTCTACAATGACTTTTTAATATAATTTGAATATCAATGGGTTCCTTTATAGCCTTATTTTTCATACTCCTGCAGTGGCTGTTTTCTTCTCATGATAAAAATTCTCTTCATGGAAAATGACATGTATTTCACACGTTATTCTCTGGGTGTCCCTATAGTCAGGGAATGCTTTCAGCAGCCACAGGCGCGAGAGTTCGGGTGTGAGTGGCCATCACGCAGGCTGCTGTGTCAGAGAGTCTAAAAGCGCGAGACAGTTCTCTCATTTGGGATTGTCAGACCACTGCTCCGGGGAACACACGTCTGTGCATGTTCAGGCAAACATAGCCTATGGCAAATCGATAGCATACAGGTATACAGTACATAGTCTATAGACACACAGAAGCACACACTCATACTGACACACATACAGTAGGTGCACACACAGACCTGACGCTGGGGCCTCCAAATGAAAGATAACATGTGTGACAGGTGCAGACAGATGGTGACAAACAAAATGGACCCTTAACAGCAGCCTGGCGGTGTGAGACAGGATGTTTGGCCACTGGGCCACAGGTTGGCAAAGAAACAGGAACTAAAGTTGACATTTTAGACGTAACTTACTGACTCTAATTCACCAGTTTTTCCGGAAATTGCAGACATAAATGTCACAATATGCTTCAGCCCCTAATATTATTTAAATATCCCCACTAAAAAGGTATAAGACTTACAGTTGCTGTGTTTAAAAAAATGTGGTTATTTATTAAAATTACATTTTAAAACACCTCATAATTTATCATCATCATCATCAGTTGTGGATGAAGTACTCATATCCTTAAAACTAAAAGTACAAGAAATATATTAACAGCAAAAGTATTCATTATGCTGAATGGCCCCTTTCAGAATTTACTATTGTTCTATTCTATGTATAAGGCCTACATTTGTGGATTATAATCATTGATAGGTTAGAATCATAGACTGTATATTATTAATATTAACATTCTATGGTTAGAATGTAAGTAGCACTCTAATTAATGGAGCAAATATTTCATAAACTGATGTAGTTTAGTGAACCTGCACCCCACAGGTGTTACCATGCCTGATTAGAGCTCCACTCAGATGATCTATGTGGGTGTACACACTGGTCTTAAGTGACTTCTCTTTACCACGGTCCACCTTATGGACCTTTTTCCACATCAGACATGTTGACTTGTCATAGCAGGAAAAGCACAGCTAAAATTGACAACCTTAATGATGGTTCAATTCCATCAAGTGTCCCAGTAAGCTATTTCAGTGAGTCAGCATGCACAATACCAGGAGTGCAGCCATCATTAATGGTTTTGAAATAGAGGTTTTGAGGTTTGAGGCTCATAATCGATTATTTCTGTTTACAATTTAATGTAGGCCTAACAACATTTCTGTTTAGATATTCTATTATGTTTTGCACATTCAGGAAGTGCCATGTGCTCAGTGCTGTAGTTTTATGTATCCAAATTATTTTGTATTAGAGCACTGCAGAATGTTTGGTTTTTGAAGCTTGAAAAGCTATGAATTAAATATCCTGCATGGCTTTAATAGAAACATTTATTTGACGCATCGTGATGCATCATGATGCATCAAGATATTGAATCGCTGACATGATAATCGAATCGAATCGGGAGATCAGTGAAGATTCACACCTCTATTTTGAATACACCTGTGCTTTTCCTACAATGACATGTCAACATGTCTGCCGTGAAAAAGGGCTAACTTCTTCTGTAATTCTGCTGTAAACGCGTGCTGCTCCTGCTCACATACAGGAGTGCATTAGAAAGTTGAATTGCCAACTGTTTGACCATGTCGCTTAAGGACAGCTTTGTGGAGGAAATAATCATGTTTGGCCATTAGTAGCCTATTTCTGTTACTCATCTTTTTCGTGAGGCGCGCTAACGTTTTCTGTCGTGCTGCTAGCTGCTAGCTGCTTTGGACCACAGCATCACAGCAAGCCTGACTGCTCTACAAAGGTAAGTCTTTACTGGTCTGCTAACAGTTTAAATGATGTAATGTCTCGTTTCTGTTTAGTTGGTGCTTGCCCATCAGTAAGACATGCTGGTTGTGTTGTTCTGTTTGGGGGACATGGGGTCTTGACCTTTGTCGGCTACTAGCATGCTGCTATGTGCCTGTGAGCTAGCTAATTCTTCTCGGTTCTTACTTTTGTGTCTGTAGCTGTGCAAAATATTAGCATTAGGGATGTAAACATGGTTTTTGTGTTGACTCTAAAATTGACTTTAAGAAAAACTCAGCATGCTTTGTCACAAAAGATGGGTCGTCCCATTTTCTCCACACACACATTGCATTCAGTCAAGCGCTGGTGAAATGCCTCAGTGTAAAATGTTGCTGTATAATGTATAGCTCTTATGACGGACTTGTCAAACAGGTGTAGCTAATCATTAATTGGGTGCAGTGTATGAATGGAACCATCTGAGGACGCAATCTCCTCTATTGATAGTCCATCTGACTATTGTGTCATTAAAGTTAGCCTACTAACTGATGTTTGCTGCACAGGGTTGGGTCAGATTACTTTAAAATGGGGTCAATTACTGAATACATGACAATTTTTGTAATTAGTAACACAATCCATTGGATTACAAACAAATTAAATCAAAACTTTTGAATTACTTCAAAAATCCAACATTAAAAATCTTGCACATTATACAAAAAATGGATGCAGCCACAAATTATTTTTCTCATTAAACATCTCAAAACATTTTTAATGCAAATAGAAATGCGTGTTGTATGTTCAGCATTACAGTTGGTAAAATCAAGTTTTAGACAGTGTTGTCATTTAGGATCCCAGTGGCCTGAGGGTAGAAGCTCTTTCTGAGCCTGTCAGTGCAGGCCTGGTGTATCCGTACCTTCTTTCCGATTTTTACTAGGGAGAAAAGGCAGTTTGGATCTTTAATGATGTTCCTAGCCTTATTATTGGACCGCATGGTGTAACTATCCTTTAGGCAGGGTAGAGCACTGCGTGTTGTTGTGTGTTCATCTGAATGAACCACTCTTTGCAGGGCCTTGCGTTCCTGTTTGGTGCTCTTGTAGTAGCAAGCAGTGATGTTCCCCATCTGGATGCTCTCAATGATGCAGGAGTAGAAAGTGATCCCAGAATTTCCTCAGACATCTGAGGTGACACAGTCTTTGCCTTGCCTTTCTCACCACTGAGTTATATTAGTATGCATCGCCCAGATCAGACCCTCTGTGATGTGGACACCAAGGGGGGTGTGTGTGGGTCCCAACTGTCAGGAAGACAAGGATCCACATGCACACTGAGGTGTTTAATCCCAGGTATTTGAGCTTTGTGACGAGCTTGGAGGAAACTATTGTGTTAAAGTGCCAATATTATGAAAAAAATCACTTTTTCTGGGATTTGGGGTGTTATTTTGTGTCTCTGGTGCTTCCACACACATACAAACTTTGAAAAAAACCCATCCATGCTGTTCTGTTAGCATGCTAACGCTAGCAGGCTACCTCGTTCTCAATAGCAAAGCACTGCTACAACACACACAAGTTCACCATAATCTACAAAAGAACTACTTACATGTGCGCCCTCGTTTAGAAGAAGTCTCCCAGCTAATCCTGCCTTGTAACTGACCGAAGTTGGAGGAACAGCCTTTCTTTTACTGTCTATGGAGCTAGCTGACATCTGATCTACATCTGAGCTACTGCGCATGTGCGAGTGCAATCAAAGATAGTACAGAAGAAGAAAAGAGGTCTCACTCTGTAGCTAAAACAGAGACCAGGTGAAAAGAGGAGCTGCAGCAGTGAGAGAGAGCTGTGCAGTACAACAAAAATATGGTGTTTTTTGAAAATTAAACCATGTAAACCTATTCTGGTACAACCTTAAAATACAATTATGAACCTGAAAATGACCATAAAGTGGGTGCTTTAAACACTGACCTGTAGTCAATGAACAGCAATCTCACATAGCTTCCTTTTCTGGAAGGATGTGTGCTACATTATGGTGTCGGTTGGGATGGTAGGCGAACTGTAATGGGTCCACTGTGCTGGATAGTAAGAAGCAGATGTAATTCAAAGCATTTCATCACCACAGAGGTGAGTGCCACTGGGCGGTAGTCGTTCAGACAGGCTGGTCTTGTTTTCTTGGGCACAGGAATGATGGTGGACTTGAAGCACATGGGTATGACAGACTGAATATCAAAAATTTCTACATTTTGTGCTGGTGCACCTAAATTTTGTGCTGGTGCACCTAAATAAAAAAGTTAGGCGCACCAGTGCAACCAAGGCAAAAATTTAGTCTGGAGCCCTGACTGGACCGTCAACCTGACTAAAAACGCATGTAGATGGAGGAGCTCGGCTAGCTTCAGAGCTAAGGCGGGGCTACAGGTGTCCCTGGAACCAGCGTATCTAACAGTAGTTCCGCATTACATTAATTAATTTGCACACAAGTTTTATTTATTTTATTTAGTGACGCGTTGACGCAAATTATTTGTGTCGGCGCATTTACGTAACCGACGAATTGTCCCAGCCCTAATCTTTTTCCTCTCGCCTTTTCGCTCTCCCTCCTTGCTTGACCAATCCTCCACTGACAGCATTCACTTAATGCACCTGCCATTAACGCTATCACTTACGCTACCATCGTTACAATGTCCACAAAAGATATGAGCAATCAGTCTGTTTAGGCAGTAGCGTGTGTCATGTGGTCACGTGAGTATCGGAAGTGTGGAGGGGTTCAGAGCATTCAGACTTTAAGATGAGGCTGTACAAAGTATATTTTTTTCTAACGTCCTCACTAGTTATTATATTACACCCATCTTAAATCTCATTGTTTAGAACACATACAAAATGTATTTTAATAAGAATTTGTATTTTCCTTATTTATTTCATTTGTATTGAGCAAAAGATTTTGAAAAGATTTTTAGTTTAATTTTGTAAAATATGAAGTTATTTAAAAAGTATTGCACATTTGTTTTTATGTATTTCTTCTTATGCTTGTTTAACTTTGTTTCAAATGTTTAGTATTTTGTGCGTTTTCCTTGATAATCAAGCAAGTAGACTCATGATACCATTAAATCGCAATTGCAGTATTGTATTCATATAGGACTTTTTCTCCAAATTTCCCCTACTTCAGGTGGTAAAAACAAATGTAATAGAGTGCTGACCTTTCCATACCAGTCTGCTTAGCCAAGCCATAGAAAAACACAACTCAAACACAACTTTCTTTTCGTTGCCACACAGTTTTAGAATTGCTTCAATGGGAATTCCTCATCAATGGGGAAAGAGGCTCATGTTGTCTTTATAATCCTTATATTTTTCTACCAATACATCAATAGTGGTTTTAATTCAAAGTAATAACTGTAAGACAACTGTGCCTTTCTAGAAAGAAACAAAAAAATACAGATTTGGGTGGAATTTTGATTGCTATAGCTCCAAGAAAACAAGTAATTCATTCAATTATAAAGCTAATCTCATCATTTTGCATTTATATTGCAGGTAATAATTTTATATACATTAAACAATATTTTTTAATGTAGAAATCCTCAATAGATTCAGTATTATGGTCTATAGAGCGGTAGTTACGATAAGACATACGAGAGAAATATCCAACTGTAATTTATTAGTACATTTATTTATGTTTGTAGATTTTATCTCAACTATAAGACCACATTTCCCATCAACCCCGCTACTTCCTGTTTAGCGCTTGTTTTCTTACTGTCAACCGGCCGGCATGGAGTTTGTTTAGACGATGAGCAGAGTAGTTGGAGAGCCTTGCTAGCTTCAATGAGTTTTTATTGATAAAGACTATAATGACTTCACCAGAACTGCTGATGGACTTTTCGCAATTGTCTTTGATTTTCAGTGCGCTAACGTTATGGAAATTACATTTACGATAGTAATGCGGAGAATTTGCTACTGAAGAAGGAATCCTTTCTGGATTGACGTTATTTTACCTCATCAAGACATATGGATTATTAAGTTTTAATTTGCTTTACTGAAAGGAAAATCGTGTAAAAGCATGAGGTAAGCTGACAACAATAGATGTAAATATATGATGACTGACAGGATTAAACATGGCTAATGTTTGGGGAGCTAACGTTAGCTGGTGAAAATGTAACTTTAAGTGTGGCTGGTCGGTTAGGGCTCCGTGTCGCTGGATGTGGCTAAAGTTGATTTGTGTAGCATAACTTTACTCTGTGTGTAACGTTACATTTTAACGTACCGTTCAAGAGTTGTCTTGAGATATTATAAAATGACATTTAGGAGTAAAGAAGAGTACTTGTCGTTAACTTTAATTAAACTGAAAACTTAACACAGATTGAGTGAAATCAGCTGCATAGCAGTCAATGTAGGGGTAATATTAATGACCTGTTAAAAAAAAACTGTTATAACGTTAACGTTACTAAGTGTCTTATTTGAGGTCAAAAATCAATCAACTGAAACAATATTTGCTGTTCATAAATGCTGTTAAGAGCTAGCTAGCAATCACCAATAACTGACATCTCAGCCGGTCCGTTAACAGTTGCTAGGTAACGTAACTAGCTAGCTAGCTAGTTCACCAACTTTTCTGTATTTAAAGTTTAAAAAAGAAGAAAGACTCTATCTACTCCTACTGACATGTGGAAAGTGATGGCAGCCTCCTGTGTCTCTTTGGTCCTTCTGGTAAAGCAATTAGGTGCTGCACAGCTGACAACCATACTGGCTACCATAGGTGACAATTGTAAACAGTACCCTAGTAAGATGGCGGACAGTTATACCATTAGTTATGACGTCATGTCATATCTATTGTTCTATATCTATGGGTGTAAATCAGCATGTGTCTTAGTTCTCCTGGTAAGAGGGAAGGACTAGGACAGGTAGCCAGGGATGTGAAGTAGTTTGGGGATAAAATGAGGAAGGTATGTATGCTGTCTGACATATTTTAAATTAGTGAAGTGTCTTTAGAGTAAGAAATATTTTTATTATTATCTGTGGTTTGACAATCCACAATAGTTTAAGGCTGCGTTATTTTCATTATCGATTGTTCAATAGACAATTTTCTCAGTTAATTGTAGGGCTGGGCAATATGGCCTAAAAATAAAATCTGATTTAAGATTTAAATCGATTTTTTTTTTTTTTTTTTCACCCCTACTTAAAATCAATCTGCAGATGACAAAGAAATTGTTCAAAACAAGTTTTAACTTTTTTTGTTTTGACTCATACACACACGCGCACACACATGGGGCTGTATATTCAACAACAACAAAACGGATGTGTGAGATAAAGCTGTTTTCACACACAGCTAATTCCCTTCTCGTTCCTCGCTAAAAGTTCAAATCATTTTAACGTTATTGCGCAACCTTGCCCCTATTTTCATTATTGCTGAGTAACGTAAATTAACATCCCATGGTCTCTCTCCTTCGTAGTAACTAGTGGTAAAAACAAACATTGAAGAGGAGCTCCGTGCAACAGAGCGGCGATTGCTAGTTGTTTAAGCCGCTACGGACCTCCATCACAGCTCGGTCGTATCAGCAGCATTTAGTAGATGTGTTGAGCCGCAACAGAGTTCCTCAACAGTGCCTCTAGTGCTCCGTCAGGTCAGCGGTAGCTGGTGGTTCAGTTATCCAAGAATAGGTGTCTCTCAAATATATTTATTTATTTTTTTTTTTTATTTGAATTTTTTTTTTATTTAAACAAATAGACTACACACATTCGAGTTAATCGATAAAATTGATTTATCGCCCAGCCCTAGTTAATTGATTAATAATCTTTTCTGAAAAATTGAGAAATGTGCCCATCATTTCCCAAAGCCCAAGGTACCATTCTCAAATGTCTTGTTTTGTCTGAAAATCCTCACAGTGGAGAAGCTGGAATCAGAATAATTTGTTTTTGTTTGAAATTTGACTACAATAGTTAATCCCTCAAAATAGTTGCTAATTATTTGTCTGTCAATCGACTTCTTGATTGACTAATGGTTTCAGCTCTACACTAGGTTTTTACTTGGTTAAACATCCATGGTGCGTTAACTTTTTATCAATGTATAAATTTAAAGTTGGACAAAAAAATGGAAAAATACAACTTTGTGGCAGCGATAATCTGTTTTTGCTCTTCATCCGCATGGCAGCATCCATCCCCCTGTCTCAGTGCACCGCACTATCCTTTCCCACTAATAAAACTCTGTCGCAGGCAGGCAGGCAGTCAGTCCACATGGACCACCATGCTGATGAATAAACCCCCGCTTATTGATGTGGCGGGGAAATTGTGTTTTTCTAGGCCTTTTGGGGGGGCTGACTGTGGAAGCCGCTACTGGATTAGAGGTGGCAGAGGGTTGTGTGAATGACAAATGAATTCCGATTTCCTGCACTGTTGGGGGCTTACGATCAGTGATATTTCAAGCTAAGAGAAACCATCTGTCCTATGTGTCTGAGGGAAGGATTCTTTGTTTGAGGGAAGGATTCTTTTGCAAGATGAAAGTGAGGGGTTCTCTCATGATTTGCTGCCTATCTTTGGCACAATTCAAGGTTCAAGCCGTGCTGGCTGAGGGTTAAAGAATCTATTTGTGTAAGGGTTAAGATGCTATTTGATTTGGAATCGCAAGGGCATGCTACAGGGCTTGTTCCATCTCCTCTGCACATTACCCAGAGTGCATCAGCTTGTCATTATGCCTCACAAAGATAGATAGGAAAGGAAAAAAAAACCCTGAAAGAGACAAATAAAGAAGAGGAGGAAACTGAGATGGGAGAGAGATTGCAGGATCTACAATAGGCTTCAGTGATGGCGCCGTGCTTGCAATTGTAAATCCATTCACGTTAGAATTCAATCACCACAAAACTCTTGCGCTCATAGAGGAGGATAGAAAGAGTGAGAGAGAATAGTTTTCCACCTCATCTTACTATTACTGGACCATTAAAATAAAGCGAGGGGCTGTCAGGGTCAGAGTAGGTGTTCAAAGAGCAAGATGGGTGGGAGGTATGTGGGTGGGTGACCCAGGGCAGATGTGAATGCACGAGTTAGGGAAAGGTCAGTTGAATTGCAGAAAATCCTGTTACACCTGACTGCTTCAACCCCCCCCCCCCCACCTAAACCCCACCCTGTGCCCTTCATGATCTCACGCATGGCTGAGCAGTGCACCATGGGAAGCTAGTATTGTTGCAGGTGGCAGTCTCAGGCATCCTGGTTTTCAAGGACAGTTTGAGGTGTCAGCAAAGGAAGGGGGGGGCACACACAATGAGACCTGTGTGCACAGCAGACATGCCTACAAGCATTTATACAGTATACATACAGGTGATAGATATTGTCCACTATTGTAGTGAACCAAAAACCATAATGTTCATTAAACGTAATCAAGGTGAAATGTTCAATTTAAAAAAATAATAATAATAATAAATAATAATAATAATAATAATAATTACAATAGTACATTTTAGGTGGCCTAAATGTTAATATTTTTCACCCCCTTCCCCTTCTTGCCCCTGGCTCTTTGCACTAGATATGCAAAAGAGCTGTTCACTCACCAGAGGGTAAATGTGACTGTATGAAGCTTACAGCAGGGCTATTCAACTACACTGTTCAAGGGACCACGCTTTCAGAAGCCTACACAGTGAGGAGAAAGAATAAAGAATGCAGACATCACCGGCATGATGACGTCATTCACATGCATATTAAGTAGCCATGCTGGGGGGAGGAGCCGGTTTCTCTCCGACAGTGGCTAAGTTTCCAAAGATTAGTAGCAAACTAATAAACAGACTTACTACAAACCGACAGCTTTCATTTTAGCTTGTTGGTAAAACATGGCTATTAGCAGAGTAGCATGCTGTAGGCTAGTTGTGTAAAACATCGCGGTGGACGAGAGCAGCAGACGTTAGCTACCTTGTGTCGGGTTGGCTCCGTGGAATGGATGAGGACACTGGATGTTTGTTACAGAGGTGATGTAGCAGCATGTTTGGAGCTTAAAATGATCCCAAACTTTCTGTTGTTTTCTCTCGCCTGTGTTTTCTCTTAGACCCTCGCTATTTTCGTCTTCCTTCATGTGTAATCTGGGCCGTCAGTCTTGTGTTTATATACCGTCTATGCTTGTGTCCGCAGAAGCGCCAACCTCTTGTGCGCTAGTAATAATCCTCCGTCAGGGCTCGACATTAAGGCTTGTCCGCTTGTCCGGGACAAGTGGATTTTTTGTAGGACAAGTGGAAGAGAAATTTACTTGCCCCACTGGACAAGTTAAAACTCAAACAAATGAAAATGCCACTCATTTCGTCAGTGTTACAGAATTGAAACAAATACATATTTTACCCCACAATCCCGGGCAGCGGGTCGGCGGGCCGCTAACGTTAGACCCAGCCCGCTGTTCAGCGCATTCTCCGAAAGCGAAGCAGCATGAAAGCACGGCGAGCTAGCCGGTGTTAGCTTGCTAACTCCACCTTAACGTTAACTCCTCGCCACATCGTTCACAGAAAACAAGCTGAAAACAGAAGTCACTCTTGGCGATAGCAATGTGCTTTGTGTGGATGAAGCATTATATACGTTATTATGTGCCACTCATTCCGTTTATGTTACAGATTTTACTTTACCGATTTGAAACAAATACATTAACTAACGTTAGACCCAGCAGCAGCGGGAGAGCGGACCGCTGACGTTAGACCCAGCCCACTGTTCAGCTCATTCTCTGTAAGCGATACAGCATGAAAGCACCGCGGAACCAGCAAGCCAGGCAGCCGGTGTTAGTTAGCTAATGTTAGCATGCTAACTACGCTTTAACGTTACCCCGTCCCCACATCGTTCACAGAAAACGAGCCGAATAAAGCTGTCACTCGTGGCGATAGAAGTGTGCTTTGTGCGGATGAAGCATGAAGTTAATTTGACTCTTGACGGCTGGCTCTCTGCCTCGTAACGTTACTAGCTGCTCCGCTACTCGTTTGTAGCGGATTAAATATCAGGTAATAATCAACTGTAAAGTAGCTACACCTTTTTAAAGGATCCCTTGGTAAGTGAAATTGTAGAAAGAAAAAACAACACCAAAAAAATCCATTGTTATGTCTACAAAATGATTTTAGATATAGTATAAGTTCAAGTCACCACTACCTCTGGTCAAAATATTGAATTAGTATCTCAATATATTGACTCAGTATCTCAGAATATAAACAAAGAATATCAAAGTAATGAGAAACTATAAAATATTGACTTAATCTCAATATATTGGCTTAGTATCGTAATATATTGACTTAGTAACTCAACATATTGGTTCAGTATCTCAATATATTGACTTAGTAACTCAGAATATTGACTAAGAATCTCAAAGCAATGAGAACATTCAAAATATTGACTTACAATCTCAATATATTGACTCAATATCTCAAAATATCTCAATATATTGACATAGTAACTTAGAATATTGACTAGGAATCTGAAAGTAATGAGAAACTTTAAAATATTCACTTAGAATCTCAATATATTAACTTCTGCACACCGGCGTGCAAAGTATAACTTTGTATTATATGTCTGGAGATCCTTTTTTCTTGTTGAAGGGGAAATCTATTCTTGGGACACATTTGTTTCTACTGTTTAAACTGAATTGTATTAATGTTGATAGTGTTTGGATGCTTTCAATGGTTTCTTCAAATTCTGCATTAGCAAAACACAAAAAAAATTATAAAATGATTAATCTTTACCCGGACAAGTGACTTTTGTTCATGGACAAGTGAAACGTAAATGTACTTGTCCGAAGGACAAGTGCCTCAAAAAGTTAATGTCAAGCCCTGTCCGTGCGGAAGCACAGTGAGCCGTACAACCTTAATTATGTTGATTTAACGAAGCTTTGAGGCAAAGAATTTAGCTTGGAGGATTTTTTGTAATCGAATTATTCGAGTTATTCGAGGAATCGTTTCAGCCCTTGTCCTTTGCAACAGAGTGAAAAAGAAATCCACAGCAAAAGCAGTAAAACTATGGAAAGAGATGTAAAAACCAGGAACATGAAAGCAAAGCATCAAAGCAAGGTTAGGAAAGACTGTTACATGAAAGGAAGTGTGCTAAAGTGTGTGTCCCTAGCTACAGGGATGTGGCAGACAATAAATCCACTAAACTCACTTGACTTACTTTTTTAAATAAGAATTTACTACCTTTTTTTTTCCTCTAGGCAGTTGTAACTCCTAATTGCTTGAGTGCAGAGTTGTTAAACCTAAACTGATTTTGTTTATATTTCTGGTGATTTTGTTCATATTTCTAGTTGTTTACCTTATGATGTTAATTACCACCACATCCCTGATCAGATCCCAAAATCCAATACAGTGAAATATATAACTTTAATTAAATTATACACAAAGTTAGGATGTGCATTTTTACTATATGTAGTGTAGGGCTGACTTCTTCTGGTCGGTTGGTTGGTCGTTAAGGTTTTGTCCGACCAAATTCTCTTAGGTCGTTCAATCGCTGGTGTTACTTTCTTACGACTGTGTGTCCACAGTTTTTTCTCCCAGCTGAAAACGGCAGGTGCTCTTCTGTTGGTTGCGTCTTGCTGCTATTATACGGACTATACAGGGAGGTAAAAATGTAAGCACAAGGTAGAGTACTTGCTTTGGATTAGGGGAAGGCTGAAGCATGTGGGAAGAGAAGGAAGACCCACCGGTCTTTGTGCAGTATTAATTTCTCTGTAGTTGTTCAGCACTTATTAGAGGTGTGAAGAAATCTCGTCCCCATGAGATCTCGCGAGATTAAATCTGACGAGATTTCTCGTCGTTTTTTTTTTTGGGCCGAGACACGTGGCGTGCAGTTCACTGTGGCGCTGTCTCGCGCAGACCACTCTATTTCTCTGTTAAAATTAGTCGGGAAGCGGACAGCAAAACCTAACCTTAACTTTTAATGATAATAAATAGTTTATATTATTTGATTATTAAAAGTTGTCCATCAAGGCCTTTCACCATTTATGGGTTAAAAACAACTGTTTTCACTCGCCATTGATATGCAAAGCTGTCGGCACGAAACATCAAAATCAGACCTGTTTTATTTATCCCCCAAAGAGAGGCTGGCATATTTCTTGCAGTTAGCATTTTCGATTTGCACCAGAAGAGCAAACGACAGCAGGGGTTTTCAATATGCTGCCATTGTCCTTGTATTGCACTTCTCTGCTGTCAAAATAGTCTATTGATGAATTCTTATGCTTACTAAATGGAATATGAACTGGAGTGTGCTCAAGCTTGAAACTTTGACAGTTTTGTTATTGCCAAGTCTGCTTGTCATCAGTGTGAGAAGAGGCAGCTAGGACCGACGTCTTCTTTTAATTAATACCAAATGTGGCACTTGGGTTTATAATATAATGTCCCAAATGTCACCACAGATCAATACAATGAAGGACTAGCGTTTACCATAGTGTTAAGTCTCTCCAGAGATTAGCAGCATCTTCACGTCCTCTTGTTCATGGACACTTGTCTTCAATCTCAGCAACTGTTATTATTCTGTCACTGCTTATCTACTCCATAAATTATATTCCAGCAGTTCAACAGGGCCACCGCCTTTTAGCAGTACAACACAGTTCCTCAGACCCTTTTTAATTAGTCAAGTTAAAATGGACATAGTACAGTTCTGCTAAAGCATATTTTCCCTTTGTTACCCATGCATCATGTACTTTGTTCCATCTGTCAGGAGGCAAATTCAAATTAGTACAAGTTGGAAACTGCACCGCAGCCTGGTACCAGCACAGCGATGATCAAGATGTAAGGATTAGAGGATGGATACCCGACCCGAGCCCGACGTGACACGACGGTACCGGCTGGGTTCTGACAGATATTTAGAAATGATGTTCGGGTCGGGCCCGATCCACACTCTAGTAAGGATAATACTGGAGTGTTGCTAACATATACAGTGGGGGAAATAAGTATTTGACCCCTTGCTGATTTTGCAGGTTTGCCCACTTACAAAGAATGCAAAAATCTACAATTGTAATCATACGTACATTAAAACAGTGAAAGACAGAATCCCAAAGAAAATTCCAGAAAATCACGTCATATGAATTTATTAAAATTGATAACCATCTGATGAGGAAAAACAAGTATTTGACCCCCTGGACAAACAGCATGTTAATATTTTGTAGAAAAGCCATTATTGGCCAGCACAGATGTCAAACGGTTTTTATAGTTGGTGACAAGGTTTGTGCACATTTCGGCAGGGATGTTGGCCCAATCCATTCCAATCCAATCTACGCCGTCAATCCATGACGGCGTAGTGTGTTACCAACCGTTTCTTTTGTAACTGTGGTCCCAGCTGCCTTCAGTTGATTCATCAGTTCCCCCCTTTTTTGGGATGATTCCTCACCGTTCGCATGATCAGGGACACCCCACGAGGCAAGATCTTGTGTGGAGGCCCAGACCGAGGGAGGTTGGCGGTGGTGTGGTTTCTTCTTCCATTTCCTGATAACTGCACCGACAGTTGATCTTTTCTCTCCAAGTTGCTTTCCGATTCTCTTGTAGCCCATCCCAGCCTTGTGCAGATCAACAATTTTGTCCCTGATGTCCGTAGAAAGCTCTTTGGTCTTGCCCATGGTGGTGATGTTGGATGCTGGTTGTTTGGGTGTTGACAGGTGTCTTTTATACAGGTAACGAGGTGAGGCAGGTGTATTTGATGTAGATAATTGGTTCGGATTGGGGCTGTGTCTTAAAGAAAGACTAACTGGCTTGTAGGAGCCAGAATACTTGCTGTTTGTCCAGGGGGTCAAATACTTGTTTTTCCTCATCAGATGGTTATCAATTTTAATAAATTCATATGATGTGATTTTCTGGAATTTTCTTTGGGATTCTGTCTTTCACTGTTAGAATGTACATAGGATTAAAATTGTAGATTTTTGCATTCTTTGTAAGTGGGCAAACCTGCAAAATCAGCAAGGGGTCAAATACTTATTTCCCCCACTGTAGCACAAAAATAGTAACTGCTTAATATCTCACTGTAAAACTGTAAACCAGTGGGACAACATGCAGTAAGTTGAAAGCTTTCATTATTTAATCAGTATGCTGATCTTCCTAACCAAATTCTGAGAGATGTTCTCTGTTAGTTGGATTTCTGGAGCATATTTCTAAATTAATGCAGATAACTGGGCAGAATGGTGCCTTCACAATGGGTACAACTCAGCAGGTTTGACAGAGAACCGGATGCCATCATTATTCTTTGTGCTTTACACTGGTAATAAGCAATACATGCAAAATGTGGATAAGATAAAAGAATATTGTGACACATTGGGTAATTCTGCTGATGGCAGATGGCACATTTTTGAGTCCCATCCCACCTCAAGTGACCGTGAGGCCAACGCTAAACTGGTTTTCTTTGGTAATTCACTGTTACTTATAGTGTCAAATCATAATGGAAATTATCTCAGAACACTTTACAGATAGAGTAGGTCTAGACCACACTATAATTTACAGAGACTCAGTAACCAAATTGCACTTTAAACTGTAACACCTCAGATAGAAACGCTCTCCTCAGTGTTATCACAACCAGCCAACAAGTCACTGGAAAACAATTTCCAGCATCAGAGGATATTTACAGCACTTCCTGCCTCCGGAAAGCTGTCAACAATTCCAAGTAGCCAACCCTTGACAGCAAATGCATGTCTGTATGTTCTCCTACAGACTCTCATACGGCTGCACAAAATAACAGCTTTTTCCCCAGAGGCTTAACCTTCCTTAAAGGAATAGTTCACCCCAAAATCAAAAATACCTTTTTTTTTTTTTTTTCCTCAACTGTAGTGCTATGTCAATCTAGATTTTGGTGTGAGTTGCCCAGTGTTGCAGATATTGGCTGTGAAACTTGTTGCTTGTACACTTCAACAAAATTATAAACGCAGCACTTTTGTTTTTGCCCACATTTTTTTTATGAGCTGAACTCAAAGATCTAAGACTTTTACTATGTACTTTGACTTATTTCTCTCAAATATTGTTTACAAATCTGTGTAAGTGAGCACTTCTTCTCTTGCCATGCTGATTAGACAGCATGATTGGCATGCTGACTGCAGGAATGTCCACTAGAGCTGTTGCCCGTGAATTGAATGTTCATTTCTTGGCCTCCCTGTATCGATACAGTATTGCCACAGAAAATATCGCCATACTATGCCATATTCCCTATTATGTTACGTTCGTTTCCGTTTTCTTTAATTCTGACACAGATTGCAATAAACTTCTTTTCTCCAACGATAATAAAGGAACTTTGGGTTTGTGTGTCAGGCTGAGTTGTGTTGATTCTCTCCTTACCCCTTACCTGACTCCTTACTGCTCCTTCAGTGCTCCCTCCTACCCTCCATCTGACATCCCTCGCAACACATCGACTGCTTTTTCTCTCTCTGGCCACTGGAAAAATGCTTCGAGTGCAGCCTCAGGGGTTGAGTGAAGGGGGTGTACTGCAGACACTCACCTGGGACGACTTTGTGTTTGTTTGCACCACAGTGAAAGCCGCAGGCTTTTTCTGGTCAGATGTCACCCTAGTCAACACACGCCTTCTCTCTGGAGATGGCAAGATAAAAGGAGAGTGACACAGAAAGTGTGATCTGGTATTTGCCTCCTCAGATCAGAGGGTTCTGTGATCCTCTTCTCACTCTCACACACGCAACCTGACCCATAATTGCTAAAACACATACATGATTTTGCAAATTCACACATACAGGAATCTCACGCAAATATATGTAAAAGCCTCCTAAACCTACCCTGGAAATCCAGAGTTCTCGCAAGAGCACAATTTGAATTTGCTCAGCAAGTCACTCTGGCATTCAGTAGTGATGCTCATTAACTATGCACCAATCACATCGCTGTATCTGATATAGGCGGGTCAAAGGCGAGCTAAATGGATGAGGACAGCGCTGCAACGTTGAAGTCATTAGTAGACATTGCAAGATGGCTACGGAAGAACCCCAGTTGTATGAAACGGCTTTGGCTGCTACAATGAATGAGTTAGACTTGGCTTTTTATCTAAAAGAGGAACAGAAGACGGCACTCGAATCATTCCTTTGCAAGAAGGATGTTTTTGCTGTTTTGCCGACTGGATATGGCAAGAGTTTAATCTACCAGTTAGCTCCGCTGGTAGCTAAGTATTGTTGGGATTGGTTGTAGTGTTATCCAGTTTCGTGCAGTGAGATTTTCCAATGAATGCTTGGTGCCGCCCCTCGAGTTGGGCCATTTTCATTACTCAATGCCAGACCTTTAAGCTGCTGTAAGATTGTGAAGCTCCAGGACTTTGCCAACAAATTTGAACATCGACAACTTCTCAGTCCCTCCCCCCTTTCTGCTGCAGCCCAAACCGTCTCCTAAGCCCCTCCCACACAAGGGAGTTTGACAGAACTGCCGGCATGTCAGACATTTTCAATAACTAAACACTAACACAATGTTAACTTTACTCACCAACAGTAAAACGATGCTAACTAGCAGGCTAGCGTTAGCCATTTCAGCATCATATCAGACCGACCACTGTGCAAACGTTATTATCATCCTCACCAACCTAGCTTTGTGGACTTTTGACTACTAATAACCAAGTGAAAGATAAATCATTCATGGTAATTATGTTACCTGTCGAGAAGAAATGTGGCTACATCTGCATCGTGCTTCAGATCTTTAAAATCCCGGAGCTCATGCCACCTCTGAAAAGCCACTCCAATATTCACCCGAGTTTTGGGAAACCTTTCTGCAGCATCGCACAGGCTGTAGGTGGTGCCAGAGGAGCTGGATTTTTTTAATATTACATAATTCATTTAGTTCTACTGGAACATAGGGTCAGTAAATGCAGTTCAGCATCTATCCAAATGGCACATATGGTAGCAGAAGTGCAGCCATACAGAGCCACTAGCTTGGCTGTGTAGACTCAAAATTGTTTAATCTAACATTTCAGTTTTCTTATGTGAAAAATGATGATAGGCATAAATGGGTGAGACCATACAGGTAAACTATACCCTTACCATAGCCTATTGTCAGTAGTATCTTGAAATCATTATCAAGACCAGACAAAATGTTTTCACAACCAACATTGTCCTCACAAAACTAGTAGTCTGTTCAGAATCGGCCTTCACAGGTATAGCTAAACCAGACACCAAGTACACACACATTCAGTTTTTTCTCCCCTCCCTTCTCCTCCCCTCTTTCCTCTCCCCAAACCCATCAGCTCACTGTAAGCCCTTATCCAGCATGGAGCCAAAGAGTTCAGTGATGCCAAGCTGAGTCCCTTAATAACCCCACAGCTCTCTTGCCGGTTCCCAGAGCCAATCCTGCTGTGAATGACTACTAATATGATGGTGGGCCCCGCCGAGACATGGAGTCCACTTCCTGTATGACTAAAAGAGGTGAGACTGGTCAGATGTTGCCTATCAGTCCTACCTGTTGTGAGTAATGTCACATGGAAAAGATATGCCAGTATATCTCTAAGGATAGTATAATTTGTCATTGGCACAAAATGACTACATTTGAAACTATTCAAGGGGACAGAGGTTTGAGTGAGCAACAAATATTATAATATACATAGTTCTCAAGCCAAGGAATCTAATAGAAGAGCACTAAAATGTTTTTTGCTTTGTGAAGTCTCTGCAATACATGTTTCCGTCACATCTCTGCTTTGCAATAAGGTGTGTGTGTGTGTGTGTGTGTGTGTGTGTGTGTGTGTATGTGTATAAGTATAGTCTATTATATAAAGGGTCTTCAAAATCATTCGTTAATCCCTTTTTCGGCCATGAATATTAATTTCACAACCAATAGAATTTTAAACCTTAATAAAATAGTAATGACAAATAAATAAAAATTAACTTTTCCCTATTGGAAAAAACCCCCACCATAAACACCACTGTATTGATCACTAGGGTTGGGTACCATTTTGATTTTTACGACTCCGATGCCGAGCCAGTACTTTTAAAACGATAGCGATTCCTAAAACGATTCTTGAAAAACTGAAAAATGACATCAATGAGAGGCTCTTTTATGGAGTTTTTTTTTTTTTATTGAAAATTATTTAAATTTAACAATACATTAAAGTTTTAAATTACTTAAATGTATAATAAGTACATCTAATTCACCTAACACATAACTACAATAATTTAACAAATAAGAGTTACACTATTAACAAACAAAATACATTTTGAGTTGTTATGCCAACCAGCTTCAGACTTGAAAAATGACGATATTTGCCTTCTCTGGCAATATACTACACCTCTCCTGACTTATGGTATGTCCTGCACTGGAGAAAACTCTCTCAGATGGTGTCCAAGAGGCCTGTACACACACAGGTATGAATTTCAAAGGGCAGACAATTTGGGGAGGCTGTCCTGCTTCCCCCACCACCAGGCTACAGGGTCTTGTCCTGAATGATAGACTAGCAGAGGAAGTGTAATATGTTTACTAGTGGTTAATATGCTTTCATGTCCGTTTTGGTGAGCCCAGAGGGAAATTATGGCATTTTAAAAGTAGCCTACATTTATGATAGCTAGCTAACGGTAGACTACACAGAAAGTGTGATATTTTTATCCGTTTTGGAGCGTGTACAAAAAGCCGTCTATCAGCGGTGATTGTAGAGTGCATGTCCGAGAATAGCGCAGACACACGCTTCACACCGCGAGCGGGCATGCGCGCCACTCGGCAGAAAATGGAGAAACGGGGGAAAAAAAGAGTCTGTCGCTGTCCGTCTTGACAGAGGGAAAATATTTCAGTCGGAACTGGAATGAGGAACCAAAATTTGCGTTCTAATCCAGTCTGACTACTACCATTTGCGTAGGAACCGGTTCCATTGTGGAACCTGGTTTCGGTACCCAACCCTATCAATCACTTGGCACCAAAGATGGCACCAAAATAGTAATGAGTACGAACTCAAAGTTCATCACTTCAGAAATCTTATCGAGCAGTCAGCATTGAGAACCTCTGCTATGACCGTGGTTTCTCCTTTACCACAGCGAGATAAGCTGCTTTTATTTTACAGTATATTGACCGGTCAGGGTCAGTCTGTAAAACATGAAATATAGCCTGCCTCAACTTGCCTTTGGGACTTCTAACACATTTAAAAGAACCTTATTATTATTATTATGTCTCTCCATAGAGAGACTGACTGACTGTCTTATTATGGTCGGCATGTGAACCCTGTATGTTCTAAAAAGACATAGGATATTGGCTATTGTTGCTAAATCTTGGCTATGGGCAGCTACAATAGTTAGAAACACAAAACCTAGGCTCCATATAGTAGCAGTGAGGCCAAACCTCTGTCCCCCGTGTTCTCCTCCCCCTCTCTCCATATCTTCCTGTAAAGCAGCAGAGTTGCGTGGTGATGGATAAGGCTGGCATGCCTTACAGGCCCTGCGGGGGCTGATGAATTCACCTCTCCTCCTCCTGATCTGACTCCAGGCTCAGCATGAACTACTACATCTCCACAGCCTGGAGTGCTACAGCCCTCTACACAGGAACACATAGCCCTGTGGTCAGTACACATGCACATCCTGAAGCATGTGGAAACATACTTGTTTAAAACCTTCTCTTAACCTTCAGGCAGTTACTCTGGAGATCAAAACTCAGTATTTCAAACCATGCAAAACTTTAAGAACTATGCACAGTATTTTTATTTTTTTTGTTAGACAGTGGCAGATGAGCAGTGACGGTTGTTTTAACTTGTCTCTTATTTTTGATAAATGGCAGCGTACTATGCCCCTGGACTAGGTAATATCAAAACTGTGAGATACTTCAGAAAACACAACTTTAATACCCTTGCATTGTTCAAAAAAGTTCAATGTTTAGTCTCAGTGTTGCCAACGTTGTTTAATCAAGGTACATAGGGATGTTAACGAATAACCGTTAGAATTTTGACCTTAATTTTGATTTAATACTATCAGTTAAACTGTTAAAAATTACATTATTAAAATGTGTCCATGACGATGCACGCAACATTGTGGCTGTGTGACCAGTAAAAGTCTGCAGCTGTCCATGGAACGAGGAAAGTATGTCTGAGCCTCCCAGACAGGTTGATTGGGACTCAGTTGCCTGCTTGTTGGTTAAAGGTTAATGATCGGTTAACAAGGATTGGCTATCGGGTTTTAAATTAAGTATCTTCAAAAAGAATTGTGTAGCTTTATATTAGAGATGCCCCGATTGACCGGAATTGGCCGATTTTCACGTGATCAGCCGTGACCGGCAACTGGCTGGTCAGTCTGACATATGCCGATTTTATGCCGGTCAAATCATGTATTAAGAGAACTGGATACAGCGTGTGGCGCAAAACCCCGTTCATTCCAGTGAGAGTGCTCATGTTTGTGTCTCTTACAAGCATAGTTCATTCTCTATACTTGGCGAACTCATGAACTCGCCGTTTCATTGTCTAAAATATTCACTAACGTTAAACGTGTTTTCGTTGTTCCTGATCGTTTACATGCTTCTTTCTACATCTAAATAAACAATGGGTGTATTAAGACAACCAAGGCAATGTAATCACTGTGTCTGTAGTAATCTTATCTAGACATATAGCTATGTACAATGATACCGTTCTTAATACACCCATGCTAGCTACTGCTGATGTTAGCTACTAGCCGATAGCCCTGGCAGTCTGGGAAACGCTAATGAAGTTACACCCACGTTACAGGCTTTACAGCATACATACATCCCTTCGATGTATCATAAGATAATACCTTGGATGTGTTAATAGAACACATGGTAAATTACAACCATTAGCTATATCCATTATTACAGCTACAGGACCTTGGGAGAACCGTCATATGAGCATGTGCAGGGCGACATGGGCGGGTGTAGTCCCGCGGATCTGCTCGCGTTCATCATGCCCAGTTTAATAACTCTGGATTCGGCTACTACCTGTTTTCATGCGGAAGTTTAGTTTGCTAAATATATATCACATGTTTTTTGTTGGATATTGGATGTGAAAAGAAGGAAATGGATTTCCCACACCAGAAGTAATTTATATACCGTAATTCCTCAAAGAAAAAACGGTAGTCAGTTAAAAAATTTTTGTGTGAATAATCTCCTAAGTGCCTTTCATATAATAAGTAAAAATAAAATTCAAGTTCATTGTAATGTACATTTCTCCCAATTTTATTTAACAGATTCAAAAATATATTCATGCTTTTTCCACACTTTGTTTTTCTGGATTATTGTCCTACCAGTATTTTAGTCAATGCGACTGTATGTGTTACTCAGCCAAGTGGGGGTGGGTGGGGGTGTGGGAAATGTTTCTTAAAAATTGAATGATCTCTTTCCACCGGAATGCTATGTCTTCTCATTTAAAACTGTTTATTTAAAACAATTATACTTATCAAACAGATGGAATTAGAAATGAAGGCCTGCCTCTAATAAAAGCCTGCTTCAAATAAAAGCCTGGTACCTTCTGCAGTTCAGGTAAGTAAAGGCCCCGGTTTTTATTTGAGGAATTACGGTAGTTCTGTTTTATAGCGATCGATTATCTGTTCAAAAATGTTTCTGTGTAAAATGTTCTATTAAAGAAAAGAGAGAAAATATATATTTGTGTGTGCTGTAAAGTGGTTAAAAAAAAATGAAATCGGAATCAGCCAAAATCGGTATCGGCAGGTCAAACTCTGAATCTGAATCGGCCTAGAAAATTGTTATCGATGCATCTCTTCTTTATATACATAGACACCTAAGTAGGGATGTAACGGTATGAAAATTTAACCTCACGGTTATAGTGACCAGAATGATCACGGTTTTAGGTATTAACATGTTTGTTTTTTTTAAAGTGTTCAATATGTTCAGAAAGCACTGCTAGGCCTACACAAGATGAACTAGTTTCAACAAGTGTAACAGTGTTTATTATATTACAAAAATATAGGCAATAGGCTTGTAAAAACTATTGAAAACTGGCTACTGAAACACCGGCCGGCTGTAGGGGGGTCCCGTAAGAACCTGAACCAGAGATGTCTGACTTTGAGATCCAGGAAGATTTATTTACAACTCCAACATGAAGTTTACGATTAAGTTGTATTTGACGTTGCATGTGAAGTTGGATGTGGTTCTGAAATATAAGCAAATAATGCACATTAATAAGCATCTGACTTACTATGAACATTATTTACAAAAACTAAATGTTATAGCCACCAGCATATAACAAGAAACGATACTAAGAATTACATTCATTTCTCTGTAATAATTAACATAAATGTAACATATTATTGCCCTAGCTATTATTAGCTAGCAATATTGCCCTTACAACCTGAATATCCACACTTGGCTGCACAAGTAATACTAAACAATCTGCACATCTATCTGCTATGCAATAAGAAACACAGCAACACCAATATTATCAAGGCGATAATATGTCTCTCTCACTTCAAATAAATGTCATGTTGTAACACAGACTAAACTTATCCACATCATAGCAAAACACTTATTGAAATATGAATAAATGTAGCTTTAACGTTTACACAGATAACGAGGCAGTAAAACCCATGACAGTTTAGCAAGCTACAGAATAGTTTTAACTTACGTTCTGGGCTGCACACCGTGGTAATCCACCGTGATAATAATATTTTAAATGAAAACGGTAATTGTTATCATTTTTACTGTGGTTTACCGTTACACTGGTAATCGTTACATCCCTACATCTAAGTAAGAAATAACAACAAAGACATCTAGTACAATACTGCGTGCATTTTAACTTAAGCATGCCATGTGTCATGCCACCTTTTTGTAGCGCTGTAGCCCCCCCGCCCTAAGCTGGTTGTAAACTTCTCCTTTCTTTGGGGGCCACAGAGTAACCTCACTGGTTTTATAGGTGTCTTTTCAATTAGCCACTAATGAAGACAGAGTGGAAATAGTTCCACTGATCAATTGTGCACATAATTAGATCAGGGCATTTATAGTGAGAAGCGGAAGGGAGGCGGAGAGGAGACAGAGGACGACCACATGCAAACCGGACCTGCCTTCCATGCTCGCTACCGGTTAAATGTAATGTCTCGGCAAAGTCCGCTATCAGGAATAGGGCTGCAATTATTTTTTCGATGAATCGGATAAAAAACAAAAAACAAAAGCATCAACTTACATCAACAACGTTACGGGTCTCTCTGATTTCCCCTACCTCCGCTCTGCTCTTCTTTGTTTTTGTTTTTTTTCGCTGCTCGCTCAACTCAATTTCTTTTATACTCCAACATCTCCGCGACTTATTGAGTGGCGTAATGGTCGTGCAACACAATGAATCGATGATGAAATTCGTTGCCAACTTTTTTAATCGAATTTTATCGATATTATTGATTCGTTGTTGCTGCCCTAATCAGGAAATCCAGATTTTTCCAGCCATACCTTGTAAGGTCATTCATGTGGAGCCCACGTTTTGATGCAATATTTCAGACAGCGGCTGCAGGCAGCCTTGCTCAGCAGTCTGCCTGTTGTTGCTAGATAGATCTCATACAGCAGCAGAGAACATTGAAGTGGCTGATGTTAGGCTGACTGATACACAGCATGGATAGATGCTGCCCCCTGCTGACCCTTCTTTTTTGTGCTTTTGTATCCTGTTAACATCACTTGTCTTTAAAACCTGCTTTTATCTGTGACATTTCTGGGGGCAGAGGGGAAGTAACTCTCATTGTATAAGATATTTAGTTAGTTTAGTCACCCACAGCATTACTTTCCCCTGAGTATACTGATGAGATGTGACCAAAGTATTATCCAGTTTGATTTAGCAAGGTGTGGCAGTTACAGCATTATACCTCAGTTTAAGTGAGTCAAAGCATATTATGCTGTTCCTTGTTTTCTGTCATATCTACAATGTTATGTTGGATTTTCATCTTAAACGTGGTAATAATGAGGTAAGCGTATTTTAGACAAATCCCAGTGAGCTAAAACCTTCAGATTTCCAACTGTTCTGAACGCTCCAATTTCAAACCTGTTTTGTTGTTGTTGTTGTTGTTTTTTTAAGCCACTGCGGTGTTAATATTGTCCCATGTAACTACATGCTAACTGCAGTAAACAATGTCACCTTTACTGCCAGTGTTGTCAAATTCTTCCCAATTCCGGTCATATAATAATATTACTCCTGAAACATTTTGTTAGTAGTATTTGGTTTAAAAAAAAAAAAATGTTTTTCTTCACTGTAGAAATTGCTGTTATATTCTATTAGTGTCAACTGCTAACTAAAGTAGCTGCATGGCTAACTGCAGTAAACAATGTCATCTTTGCTGCCAATGTTATTAAATTCTCCCCAATTCAGTGTTTCATTACTGCTGAACCATGTCTGAAAGGCAAGTTGAGGCAGGCTATATTTCACGTTTTCCCATACTGAACCTGACCCTGAATGGCCAATGTAGTGTTAGCGTACTGCTAACTATTAAGTAGCTACATGCTAACGCAAGATAGTTGTAATCTTGGGGGCCAATGCTGGTTATTTCTGCCCAACTTTCGGTCACTTTACTGCTGGGACATGTCTGGTTGTGTAGTATTTGGTTTAGAAGCCTTTATTGGTGATTGTTCACGGTACAAAGTCCTGCTATATACTCTGTTGCAGTAGCTCCAGCTTTAACTAGTGAAACATGGAGTGGAGGCTCTGGAGTTTTCAGGAAGCGTGCTAGCCAATCAGAGCAGACTGGGCTTTTTCGGGAGGAAGGATTAAAGGTCCCATGGCATGAAAATGTCACTTTGTGAGGTTTTTTAACATCAATATGCGCTCCCCCAGCCTGCCTATGGTCCCCCTGTTGCTAGAAATGGTGATAGGTGTAAACCGAGCCCTGGGTATCCTGCTCTGCCTTTGAGAAAATGAAAGCTCAGATGGGCCGATCTGGAATCTTCTCCTTATGAGTTCATAAGGAGCAAGGTTACCTCCCCTTTCTCTGCTTTGCCCGCCCAGAGAATTTGGCCCACCCATGAGAGAGAGAGAGACTTCATGGCTTTCAAACAAGCAAAGTTGCAGTTGGTCAAGGTGGGATTCTTAATATTGCTGCCGGCAGGTTGTCGTTTCAATGAACGTTGGCTGGAAGATGAAAAATACAAATTATGGATTAAACGGGGACAAACCCTACGAGTTGCCTCTTGTAAAGTCTGCAAAAAAGACGTGCAGCTTTTTCACAATGGGTGAGTCTGCGCTCTCGAGTCACATGAAGTAAGTTTCAAGTAAGCCAACTGAAGTACCGTACACGTTAGCGCCTATTTGTTGACGCTAGTAACTTATAGCTAAGAAGTCGCAGGCTAAGTGACTGAGAGTACTTTGTGTGAAAATGTAATGTAAGTATTGTATGTCCGTTATGGCACGTTCATTTGTGGAATATGCAGTAAACATAGTCAAAGTTACATCACAGTAACTGTAACGTTAACTACCCGCAAATTAAAACCTGAAACGTTAGCCCAGTGCTTAACAACAATCGTTGATTGCTGAACAGAAATTGTGTCAGATGGAGTATCCTACAAGTAGCCTACTGTAAGGTTGAGGATGACCTTATGCAATATTTACACTGCTCTATTCCAGTAGCTAAATGTATATGTCTTGGCAATGAAATATATTTATTTTTCAATTAATATAGGCTATTTATCAGGCAGGTGCCTGTGCACTGTCAGTCTTCTGGGTTAAAATGGAATTACAGGTTACAAGGCCTGTAAAATATTTCTGTTCAAATCCTGTCTTCATATTTTTAGCGCTTGAAATTACTTCAATTTTACAGCCTGAAAATCACATTATCTGGGAAGCAATATTTGGACATTAATTCATAGGCAGCCCAAACTTTAGACAAACTGGTAGACAAACATGTCAATATGACTGAACCATTATAAGTTTTTACAGCATGCCCTAGATTTGGAAAAAAGTGTGAAAAGACTGACATTAAGGGTAGCATAAACTTTGAGCAAAATCTAAGAGGGTGCACCAACTGTTTTCCTGGATTTCCACAGAATGACCCAGCTGCATGTCATTTGGATCCTCAGATCCTCCCACTCAGTGCTCCTCTCCATAGCTGTCTTACTGTATGTTATGAACCACGAAGAGAAGGTGATAATTCAGGGTTAGTGAAGTGAACCTGTCGAGTGATTTTGTTTGGGATAATTGTTTTTACATTGACTCAGAAGGGTTAGATAGCAAAGTCTACTTAGACAGTGATACGTTTTGAAAAATAAAACTTGTGTTTTGCTTAAATATCTGATCCTTCTGCTATTATGAAACACAATTTTGGCTGTTTATAGCATTGTTTTTTTAATGTGACAAAAACACTGAATAATAATTTTGACTATGTATTGATATATATTTTACGTGAGGTAAGGTGCTGGAAAAAACTTTAAAATGGACCTTAAAAGTGCTTGAAAAGTGCTTGAATTTGACCTTGGAAAAGGTGTACGAACCCAGATTATGGGAAAGAGACTTCAGATACAGTATTAGGGGACCACTAAGGCCTATATAAAAGAGACTTCAGATACAGTATTAGGGGACCACTAAGGTCTATATAAAAGAGACTTCAGATACAGTATTAGGGGACCACTAAGGCCTATATAAAAGAGACTTCAGATACAGTATTAGGGGACCACTAAGGTCTATATAAAAGAGACTTCAGATACAGTATTAGGGGACCACTAAGGTCTATATAAAAGCATCCAAAGGACACCATGTCATGGGACCTTTAAGACATGTCCACAATCTTTCACAATTTGCAACAGAAGGTTTTGACTGAGCGTGTTAACATAATAATAATGATAATGATGATAATAATAATAATAATAATAATAATAATAATAATAATAAAATCATGTAATAGACTGTCATTATCGCGAACCGTTGTGTAAGAGGGTCAATCGTGTTTGTGCTGTGACTCAGAGACTGCCTTATAGCCTATTTTGGTTTCACTTTTAATGACAGTAGGTTATGACTGTATGTTGACATAAAATAATCATGAGATTAAAATAGTCAACTTATAACTTTGCTATAAAATATTACAAATTTATAGCACAGAACCCGGAACCAGTTTCCTCGCATATTAGCGTCATGATTTGTGTGCGTCTAATGGTAACCACTATTTGGCAAGGCCACTAGCCATCATAGATGCGTTGTTGCTAACAGAAGGCACAGATGATAGATAAAACAATGTTTATTTGTTGTTATTGTACAAAAATGTTTTGTTTAAATTTAAATAATAAAAAAAGCTTTAACTGAAAAGTAGGGCTGCAGCTATCGATTCTTTTTGTAATCGATTAATCTAGAACTTCATCGATCTATTAATCGATTAATCGGATACATTTTTTTTGCGTTTTTAAACAACCCAAACTAGGGAAAAAAGCAACATTTTCGGAAAAAAGCAACATTTGTATTGCCTACATTGCTTACAATATCATCTCTCAAAAAACTAAACATTAAGTGCATTTAAGTGCCATATTACATTGTTTTTAAAGATTTCTTTTTCAAATGATATCAACCTCAAACTAAGGCATACATTAAACATACACAAACATTACATTAAGTTGTGCAACTTAACTTTCAGAAATACAAGTTTCAACCTGAGACTGATATGTATATACAGTAAGCCTATATGTAAATATTAGTTATACTCAACCTATTTTCATTTATATATTTGATTATAATGTCACACAGCTCTGTTACACATAAGCTATTAGAGGACGGCTCCGCTATCAGCCATCTAACGTCGCCGGATACGAGATCCAGTATCCTGACCATGTGACTTCCCTAAAAGATAGGAAGTCCTTCAAAACAAAAGCCCTCCAGGACTCACCTGAGAGGATCATTGCTGATTTTACAATGAAAGGAAACTGTAGGGTCAAAAGCAACCTGCTTTTCTTCACCCATCATCCTCCTGCCTGGCATGCAGCCTTTTGAGAGATATTCACCCATGTTAAGAAGAATGGAATCAGCAAAGGGAGACAAATTACAGTCTGTGAGGAAGATCCCCCCTGTCCCACCCTGATTATCAACATCTATCACAATGGCACAATCATGATCCAAGGATCAGAAAATAGCCTGGATAATTTTTACAAACACTTCCAATCAATGAAAAGCATAGCAGAAAAGAATAAGAAAGGAAACAGACAGAGACCCCAGAGAGACCAGCCGTCCCCAGCAGCAGTCATGTGACCTCCTCTCCTCACTGCAGCCCCAAACTCTCCTCCAGTGTGAAGGTACTGAGAGAGGGACTCTCCATCCTGGAGAGGGAGTTTGTGGACTTCAAAGAAAAGACCTTGACCTGCCTTCACAACAACAGTGAGAAACAACATCCAGCAGTGTGTGAGCCAAGCAGTACGGTCCTACAACAGAAGGCTGAAATCCATGAGCTGTACCAGGCCATGAAGGAGCTGGAGGAAGACAACCAGGCCCTGAGGTTAGCCCTACGCAGAGTGATGGAGGATCTCAGCCAACACTCCACCACCCAGAGCTACCAGCTGCAGACTCTACAGGATGAGGTCCACGCCCTGAGAGAAGAGCTAAGAGATCATCGCCCCCCCCCTCCCATCAACCCTACGCCCGCTGCTCTCCTGCCCCCGGATCCTCCTATCCTATCGGAACCCACTACACCCCATCCAACCCCCACCACTTACTCACCCACAAAACCCCCTCAAACACACATACTGACTACAGACACTGACACACACACTGACCACAGTACTGATAAACCCAATCACACACACACACACACAGCACACACTTCTCAGATCATATTAATGTGCAACTCAAACGGGAAACACATTGACTTAAAACGCCTCTTCCCAGGCCGAGAAGCAGTGAAACTCTGGACCCCCACCACAAAGAAGGCTAGTGAGCAGCTATCCAAACAGAGGTATCAAGATGTGGAGCACATTTGATCCACACAGGGACCAACGACCTGACTGCAAGGATCAGCAACTTACCAACAGCACTGTGGCAGGTGGCAAGGAAAGCGAGAGAGAAATACCCCAGAGCACGAATAACTATATCATCTTTACTCCCAAGGACTGACACACCCCAACACACAATTAACACAATCAACGCTGAGATTAGAAAGAAATGCACACAACTGCAGAAGGTCCACGTAGCCCTCCACAGAGACATACTTCAGCAGCACCTATGTGACCACATCCACCTCAGTGAGAGAGCTGTGGGGCTATTTGCAAAGAGCCTCAAAGACACAGCCCTAGGCCGAGGTACATCCACACCCACCCCTGACCGCAGAAGAAACTCCACTCAATCAGGAAACTCTCTTCACCCACGCAGACGTCACCCTACCCAGCAGATGTACCCTCAGCAGCCCCCCTACACAAAACAACCACAACAACAGTACAACCAAACAAACCAAGAAATCTACCTGTCACAACCCACTATCCAAAGAGAGAGTGCTACCTACCTGCCACAGCCCCCCCCTCCCAGAGAGACTTATCTACCTAATGAAGTCACCGCCCACCATCCACCGAGGGAGCTACCTACCTACATGCCTCAGCCCCCCAGCCAGAGAGAGAGCTACGCAATAGCTGCCAGAGCACCAATACCACCATCTGCCCCCTGGAATCCAAACCAGATAAGGGACCTAGTCGCCTTGCTGTGCACAAAACTGTTAAATTAGCATGGGCTTTCAACATTATTAGACACCAAAGATACCTATACATGGATAGAAAAAAATATATATATAACAGGTACATAGCAATTATAGTACTACTTAATATCGTTGGAGTTTGATTTTTTTTTTTTTTTTTTTTTAATTTCTTTTTTTTTTTTTTGAATATTTCTACGTGAAACACAGATCCTGTATCTAGACAAATGTCATTCTCAATTAGTAGTTGGAATATCCAGGGTTTTTACTCTACAACTTTTGGGGATAAAACTATAGATCCTGAATTTGTAAAAAGTGTAAATAATTTAGATATCATCATTCTACATGAAACATGGAACCATTCATATTTACTATCTAATTGTCCTAATAATTACATTGAATTTTCTGTACCTTCTGTAAAAAAACAAAATGTTAAAAATGGAAGAGATTCAGGGGGAACTAATTTGGCATAAAGCACAATATAAAAATGATATTTCACCAGTGAAAAAGGGAAAAACTCACCTTTGGATAAAAATCAACAGAGGTATAGTCAAAAGCACCAGAGATATATATTTATCTGCAATCTATATCCCACCCCCCATCTTTCAAGAACTTCAAAAGGAGATAATTAATTTCCAGTCATTGGGTCACATCTTAATATGTGGAGATCTCAATGCAAGAACTGGAAAAGAGAAAGACTACATCGAAATAGATGGAAACAAACACATATTTGGCCAAATTCCCCCAGTCCCAGTTTACACAATACCACAAAGACAAAGTTTTGATAATATTATTAACAAAAACGGAAAACAAGTTCTCCAGATATGCAAAAGCCTGGGCTTATACATCGTTAATGGAAGGACCTGTGGTGACTCTCTGGGGAGAATGACCTATTCCTCCGTGTTAGGTAACAGTGTGGTGGATTATTCAATAACCGATATTGACCCTGAAGAAATCAATGCATTTGTAGTTTTACCACAACTTCCCTTTTCAGATCATTGCCAAACAACACTTTATTTAAATAAGTCTACAAAGTATAGCATTGTACCAGAATCAGAAACCAGCAAAATGTATGACCTCCATCAAAAATATATATGGAAAAAATGCAGCAACATAGAGGATTATTTAACTGTATTTGACAGTACAAAAATCAAATCAAAACTTAATCTCTACAGACTCACTAAATTCCCATGCACAAAAGATGGAATAAATTTGGCTACACAGCATTTAAACAATATATTGGATGAATTAGCTACAAAATCAAATCTCAAAATAATTAACTATAGTAAAAAAATAACAAAACACAAACCTTCAAAAGGAAAATGGTACGATAATGAATGTGTTTATGCTAGGAAACAACTAAGTATAATTATTATCTAACCAAAAACACAGAGAACCCCATGAGAGTCAAATACGGGTCCAATACCATCAGGCACTAAAATACTACAAAACACTAATCAATAAGAAAAAAGAGCTTTACAGATCTGGAGAACTTAACAAAATAGAAGAAGCCATTGACCAAAAGATCTGGAACCTTGGACTCATCACCCCTATTTTCAAAAATGGCGACAGATTGGACCCTAACAATTACAGAGGCATTTGTGTGAACAGTAGTCTGGGGAATGTTTTCTGCAGTATCATTAATGCCAGAATACTGTCCTTCCTTACCAAGCACAATGTCTTAAGTAAAAATCAAATTGGCTTTTTACCAAAATATCGTACATCAGACCACATCTACACTCTGCACACCCTTATTAAAAAATACACCAAAATTAAAAATGGGAAAATATTATATATATAATATATAGACTTTAAAAAACTTTTGACTCAATATGGCATGATGGGCTTTTTTTGTAAACTTATTGAAAGCGGTATAGGGGGTAAAGTCTATGACACTATTAAATCACTGTACACAGAAAATAAATGTGCAGTAAAAATTGGCTCAAAAAGAACAGAATTCTTTAAACAAGGGCGTGGAGTGAGACAGGGATGCAGTTTGAGTCCAACACCGTTTAACATTTACATCAATGAACTAGCAGCAATGTTGGAACAATCTGCAGCCCCAGGTCTCACACTTCATGATACCAACATCAAGTTTCTGCTCTATGCGGATGATCTGGTTCTGTTGTCCCCAACAGAAGAAGGTTTACAACGGAGTACCGTCAGAAATGGGCACTGAAAGTCAATCTGAAAAAGACCTGTGTTATGGTATTTCAGAGGAGAGACAGATCTCGGGTAAATAGACAGAGTTACAACTTCACTCTGGGCAACACCAGACTAGAACAAAAGGGATCATATAATTACTTAGGGATTGAAATTAGTGCATCAGGGAGTTTCAACCTGGCCATTATCACACTATGTAATAAAGCTCGGCGAGCAAATTTGGAAAAACAAATATCCCCGCAAGAATTTGGCTAAAAATCTACAATTTTGTGATAACACCAATAATGCTTTACGGAAGCGAAGTTTGGGGCCCGATTTCGAAACCAGAATTTAAAAACTGGGATAAAACTCCCACTGAGAAAATACAATTGGAATTCTGTAAAATGATTCTAAAAGTTCGCCCAAACACCCCAAACAATGCATGCAGAGCAGAACTCGGTATATTCCCTCTGAAAATTCAAATCCAAAAAAGGTCAAAAAATGTTTTGGCAGCATTTAAATCAAGCTGATAAAAATTCCATTGCATACAAAGCTCTCCTGAGCAACCAGCAGTGTTCAGATGTCCACCCCTTCGACCAGCTGGCTCACAGGTACACTGAGCTAAACACAGTCAGTAATAGACAGACAGGTAGAGAGAGAGACAGGTACACTGAGCCTCAGAGCCGCCACAGACACAATTCTCAGTCTTCAATCAAAAGATTTGAAACTAAATTAAAAGACGAGTATACAGAACAATGGCAAAATGAAAATAAAATACAACACAAACTCCTCTGTTATCAATCCCTGAACAGAGATATCAAATTGGCTGAATATCTCAAAACAAAAAATCCAAAAGAAATACGAATTTTAACAAAATACAGAGTCAGTGACCATGAGCTTGAAATTGAAAGAGGTCGACATTTAAAAGTGTGGAGACCAAGAGAGGAACGAGTCTGTACACACTGCCACCAGGATATCGAAACAGAATTACATTTCCTATGTACATGTCCCAAATATGAAGGGTTTTTTGAAGTTTTGCAAACTTGATTTTATACATTTGACTTGGTGTTGAATTGCATATTAACAATAAAAAAAAATCTCCCTTTAAACACTTTTGGCCTGAAGTAATTAGAGTTTAAGGTAAAGCCTTTCTACAATATGATTGCTGCAGTAGAAAAGAACAGCAATGGTTCGTTGTGGGATGGTACTGAAATATAGTTTTGTTCATCAGGAAAAGAACACTCGCTACACTCCCTTTACTTTGCTATTTGCATCTTGTTGTACATTAAGAAACCAATAGGGCGTGATTGTAAAAGGGGTGCTATCTGTGTAGGTAGATGTGAACAGCTTATGACTTGGCCTGAAAAAAAGTTCAGTCAAAAGATTTTTTTTCACTTTAATCCCTGAGAATTGTAGCCCTATAAAATGGGGTAAATGTGTATTTGAAATGCTGCAGTAAAAAAACAAATGGATATTGAAATTTTGATAAAGAAATTGTTTGTCAAATGCTTTTAGACTGCTGTTTTCCCATATCTAAGAACATCTGAAAATAATCCCAATTAGAGAATTTTGTTTTATCATCTTTTGATGGTCTCTCATCTACTAATTTGTAACCGTATCAGTATTATAGCATTATCACTAGTCAGAATTAAGTTTGATTGGAACTAAGCACAAATAGGGAGGCTGCAGTACTGCTATAGTGGTAGCAGTACAGTCCATTATGTTTACAGATATGCCACCAAGGCTCATAACAATGAGTGCATTCATGACTTCAAGACTTCTTTGCTTTTTTACCTCAAATGTACTTCTATGTTCTTGTGTTTGACTGTATGAACCTTCATCATTAGTTTATTGGTAGGCACAGTACTATTGGCATAATTTGATTTGGTCTGGCAGCGTTCATTTATTTTATTTCTTAATAGTTTTTCATTGTCTGTTAATTTCCATTGATAGTTTTATTGTCTGTCCCAAAGCAGTGACAAATTATTCTTTGACAAGGCTCATTAAACACACATTTAAAACATACAAAACCGCAGCGTTACAGTCTCTATTTTATGTTGTTCGGAGGGGTTAATGCAGAGGGAATAAAGGAATTCTTCTAAATGCTTTTCGGGGCCAGTGGAACTTTGTACCGTTTGCCTGATGGTAGTAACAAGGAGGGGGTGAGAGGGGTCCTTTCCTGATCACCGAGCGATTGTACGGTTTAGAGTTAGGGGGGGTTTGAGGTGAACTGGTGATCTTACAGCAGTGGTTTATTAGGCGGGAGAGTTTTGTTTTGTTTGTGGTGAGGAGGGCGTACCAGGATGAAATGTTAAAGGTGAGAATGGATTCAATACGTTTTTGGGTCTGAGGAACCCCCTAAATGAGATGGTGCATCATAAACAGATTTTTCTTTTTAAATGTGATAAACGGAGCTGCCCCAACAGCTCCTAACAGTGAGTGCAGTAGTGCAGCCAAAGTTGTGTAACCAAACTACCACTTGAGGTCAGTGTTTTGTTAAAAACTGTTGTACTTGTTAAGAGGTCAACAAGGAGTGCAATGTAATTGAACTCATTTATCAGTCAGGTATATTCAGTGTATATGGTAATTGATTTATAGCTATGAGAACCCAGCCAGCTTAGGGGGTTTCTGTGTGGTTCCATCTCACCTCCCGGAGTTCTCTTTAGCAAGGCCTCTATTGACTTTATAGGCTGATATATATTTGCTCTAAAAACTGATGCTGTTTTTTTTTTTGGGGGAGGGAGGGGGGGCTAAAATGATTGATGACATTGATGATGTCAAACAAAGTTTGAAATTATTTGGATAACAGATTTGTTATTTAAGTCATTCTTCAAGCTAAACCTCCACTTCATTCGCTGGTTCTAGCTCCAGTGTGAATTTCAGATTTTCTCTGTTTTTATATCATCGTGAATTAAATATGATTGAATTTTGGACAGTTGGTTGGACAAAATAAGACATTTGAAGACATTACCTTAGACTTTAGGGAATTTTTATTAGCATTGTCACTATATTATGTCATTTTACATAGCAAACAATCATCAATAAAGTAATTGTTGGATTAATTGATAATTCAATCAAATGTTAGTTGCGGCCCTAGATTTTGTATTTCCAACTACAACATTAAAGGAACACGCTGACTTATTGGGAATTTAGCTTACTCACTGTAACCCCCAGAGTTAGACAAGTTGATACATACCCTTCTCATCTCCGTGCGTGCTGTAATACTGTCTGACGGCTCCAGCGGCATCAGACCAGCACAGAACATGCAGGTGAATGGTTCCAGTAATCCTACTGCTCCGAATAAGTGACAAAATAACGCCAACATGTTCCTATTTACATGTTGTGATTTATAGAGTCACAGCGTGTACAAAAAACAACGTAACATGAGACACAGCCGTCTTCTAACTGTAAACAAACCGGGAACTATATTCTCAGGCGGAAGAATATAGTACTTGGGCGGAGTCAGGCACGGATTTAGAATGCAGAGGCCCCTGGGCACAAAATCTTGGAGGCCCCCCCTCACAAAACTCGCGGCCCAAACTCACACAGCATCTACATTTTTAGAAACAATAAAAGTAAGCTGTGGGTTTTTCTTTAGTTTAAAACAAAACCACTTTCTCCAACTCCATTTCTTGTGATGTTAATTGTGACTCTATAAATATCTATCTAACAAAATCAACAGAATTTATTGCAATAAAGCAGATTAAAATCTATCAAAATACAGCCTAAAGAACTGACTTTGGAAAACCAGCTGATTGTTGAGCACCTCTTTTACTCTCTCTCACTGTCTCTCCCCTTCACAGAGAAACAGATGATCAACATCTACTAGCCTAGTGTAACAGAGCTGTTTCAAATATATGAATGAAAATAGGTTGCGTATAACTTATATATACGTATAGGCCTATACAGCTCACTCTCAGCGTGAAATGTAGTTCTCAAAGTTAAGTTGCACAACTTAATGTATGGCAACTATTTTATTCTATGTCATAATTTCCTGATATGTAATGACACCTGACAATGTAACGCCATTACCAATGTTGTTCAGCTCTACATCCCCACCAAATTCATCACCACGGCAACTCACTCCACTTTGACCATTGGCCTCAGTGAAATTCAATCATGGATGCAAACCAACTTTCTCAAACTTAACTGTGACAAATCAGACACGATCATCATTGGTCCCAAATTCCTCTTGCATACATCGCACATCTTTTGCTTCACCATCTGTAAATTCACTCTGTCTCCCTCCTCACACATCCACACCATCAGGAATTAGTTTGGACAACAACCTCTTCTTCAAAAAGCATGTCATCAAAATCACCCTAGGAGGGTCCGGGGGTATACCTACCCCCCCCCCGTTAAATGGCACTTTCAGGAGACTTTTGTGGAAAGAAATGGAGAAATTGAGTCTTACATGATATGTGCAAAAACTGCAAGGTTAAGAGCCTATACTTGCATTTACATTACTGTTAATCAGTCATCACTTGATTACACATTGTATTACCTTGTTATGATATAAGAAGTGACCCGTACAATGTGCCAAACATAATGTGCCACATGAAGACACAGACATGCAGCATATGACAGTAGCAACATCTGAGAAGATTTGGATCTGTGGTGAGCAGGTCCACCTCACACAAACTTCCTTCTCCCAATCTCTCTCTTTACTAACACACACACACACACACACACACACACACACACACACGCAGAGACACGGCACCGAGTGGGGCTCTCGATGCTCGGAGCCCTACCGCTGGCGGAGATGCGACAGCGAGGACCGGTTCAGGCTCATCTCATCTCCGCCGAGACAAAATAGACATGCCATTTCAAAAATCTTTCATTTATTGTCAGAAATATCATGTTTTCAAAAGCATCACTTTCATCAAATTTTATGTGACATATTTAGACTGCAAGCGGGCACATCCGGACAAACGAGCAGGCTAATGTGCCGGCGCTGAGCCCCGGGGAGCCCCGGTGCCATTTAACCCTGGGCCTAAGGGATTTAGCTAATCAGCGGATGGTTCTAAAATTATTAAAAACAACAAAGCTATACTTCACCGATTCTCTGCAGTGAACTGACGGAAAAAGACAAAAGATATAGGCTCCTTTTAAAATATGCATGTGAAATATGACGTGAAAGTACCCTCAACTAGAGAATGACTCCCACATATGATGCATTGAAATGCATTGATAAGCTTAGACCGCGTTTCTGGTCATAAAAATGAACAGTATATTAATACAACAACGTTACATGATTTAAAAAGCAACCTATCATATGGGGAGAGAGCAGAGGTGCTGGGCTAGCTAAATCAGAAAACAATAAACAATATTTATTTAGGTGGGTCGGTGGACGCAGATTCGGAAGGCTTCGGCGCCAACCGGGGTATCTATAATAATCAGGGTGTTTAATAAGTGGGAAAAGTAGTAGATAGACCTACATTTTGAGGCTGTCAAACTGGTAACGTAGCTACATACCGCCGGGTCTCTGCCGCCTGCGGAGTCAGAGACCGTGGGGAAAAAAGTGGAGATGGTTGGAATATTACTCTTAATTAAATCCTCTCTGCTATCCTTCTCCCTTTTAGCTTTCCGTTTTGTGGCTCCGCTGCTCCACCGTTTTTTATCCATGTTGTTTGTTTTGTTTTCTCGATGTCCTCTACTCTCTCTCCTCCACCGCCTGTCTTGCCGCTATCAACCGTTTCCGCGGTAACCTGACTCATAGTCATCAGACACAGCCTAAAAACTGATCATAATACTTTTTTGTGTGCAACTAAATTATTGTTAACACACATACACACAAACACACACTAATTAATTAATTTTATTTTAATTTAATTTTAAATAGAAAAAAAAGAAGAAAAAAAAAAAAGTATAAGGCCACAGAGTTAGTGGGGTCTTGGAGGCCCCCTAGAGGTCGGAGGCCCCCGGGCACCGGCCCAATCGGCCCGGTGGTAAATCCGGCCTTGGGCGGAGTGATATGCTCGCAGCAAGCCTGTCTGAGAATATAGTTCCCGGTTTGTTTACTGTTAGAAGACGACTGTGTCTCATGTTACGTTGTTTTTTGTACACGCTGTGACTCAACAAATCACAACATGTAAATAGGAACATGTTGGCGTTATTTCGTCACTTTTGTCACAATTGGGAGCAGTAGGCTGCTTTGGAACCAGTTACCTGCAGGATCTGTGCTGGGCTAAGCTAATGCTGGAACCGTCAGGCAGCGTTACAGCACGCACGGAGATGAGAAGGGTATGTATCGACTTGTCTTACTCTGGGGGTTACAGTGAATAAGCTAAATTCCCAATAAGTCGGCGTGTTCCTTTAAGTAAGATGTGACCTTTTTTTTGTGACAAACTTTTTATTGAACAATTTGAACATTACATTACGAACATGGTGCCATTGCCTTGCCCTTAAATAATTAAATAGAAAGAGGAGAAATAGAGGACAGGAGATGAACTGACCTACAAAGAAAGAAAGCAAAAAAAGGGGTACAGGCTGGTCCTCATCCTCAACACGGGCCTTTTTCACTCGCGGAAAATACTTTTCAATACTCATCTGGATTGAAGCAGCAAACATTCAGTGTAAGAGTAAAAAATGACATGACGTTATTTATAATAATTGTATTTGATTCACAGCTGCTATATAGTGTTTTGACTTCGACAACCCAACTGCATTTTACCGCAAACTTGCGACTAATTAACTTTCTAAAGCAGGCGCAATCGCTTGCTTGCTAAGAGTCGGGTCGGTGATTGTGAATGTGTGATTGTGTAAAGGTGTTCATGAGATAGATACCAACCTTTCGTGAACTTATGAATTTCGCCAGCCGTATTCTCTCTTTGATGGAGACAGACGCTGTGTGCACCGTGGGCTCGATGGTATTTTAAGCCTCTAACGTCGCCTTACAGGCAGCTTACCTTCACCTTAACCCTAACTATAACCATTGCCGCGCTGCCTAGAAGACGACGTTGGGGGCTTAAAACACCAAACCCACACGGTGGGAGGTGTGTGTGTGTGTGTGTGTGTGTGTGTGTGTGTGTGTGTGTGTGTGTGACAAAAGACAGAAAGACGGAGAGCAGGGAAAAGAAATGCAGAAGAACGTGTGTTTAAATAGCGTTTAAAAAAAAAATATATATATAATATCGAAACGCAATGTGCGGTGTTGATAGTGAGGTGTACCGCCACACATTACCAAGGAACCACGGAAACCCAGGGAGAGAATAACGTTCTTTAAGCTCTTGGAGTGAAATCAAACCATTTCTGTCATATAGATCTTGGAGAATGTGAATTCCTCCAGAAGCCCAACTGTCATTAAAATAAGGACCAGAATGCTGTAATAAATTGTAGTTATACCAAACAGGAGAGTGGTCACAAAGCTTTAAGTTACATCCCATATGTTTCTGGACAAGGAGTTGCCTATGATTGGCCCAAATGTTCTACACACAGATCTAGGTTTCAACCCACAAAATAGTATGTCTGTCATCCTATGTGGTTTTACCATTTCTTTCTCTATCTGACGCCAGGGTGTGACAACATTCTGATTGCACCAAATTGTCAATTGCTTTATTTGAAATGACCAGTAGTATAATTTAAAGTCAGGTACTGCCAAGCCTCCAGAGTGTTTTGGTCGCTGTAACGTGCGTAAGCGAATACAAACTCTTTTATCATTCCATATGAATGTAGTGGTCAGGGACTGTAGTTCATTAAAGTACTTGGTGGTGGAGGCATAGGGATCGTAGAGAACAGGATATTCAGTCGGCCGAGTACATTCATTTTCAGTATTGCAATTCTGCCTTGCAGTGACATCTTGAGATCAGACCACCTATGAATGTCTGATTCAATCTCCGTTTTAAGTTTATTGTAATTTGCATGTGATATATCTGAGAAATTGGTTACAATTATGCCTAGATATATAAATGCGGAGTTATGCCATTGACTATGTTGAATGACTGGTAAAGTGAGGTGTTTAGCATGGGCATTTAAAGGAATCTATTTTATAAGGAATAATTTTATAACCAGAAAAAATTTGATATATATATATATATATATATATATATATATATATATATATATATATATATATATATATATATATATATATATATATATACACACACACACACATCTCTGAATGCAATAGAAAGGATATCAGTGGACTTGATACAGTGATTCAGGGAAGCGGAAATGAACATGTAATAAATTCTCGAGTATATCTTGTGTCCGGCCGAGAAAAGTATAATTCTTAACTAAAGGGTTCCTTGAGCCCAATGGATTGATAATATTAAGCTCAGAAATAAATGTGTTGATCCCACGAGGGGAGTCCTGGCTAAACTTTCATTTACAGATTTGTCGAAATCTTTGTCACACACCTGGTTAAAGTCACCCCCGACTATAAGCTGATGACCTGGAAAGTCTAAGAGTATTAGAATTTGTGCTTAAGAAATTTGGATCATGGTTGTTTGGGCCATATATCGATGCAAGACAATTTTTTTTTATTAATTGTAACACAGACGTAAGTCAGTGTACCAATGTCATCACTGCCTGATTTTTCCACCTTCACCCTAACTTCCTACTGAATAAAATAGCCACTCCCTTTGTCCTATTTGTCGCAGAAGAGTGAGCAACACACTTATAAAATCTATTCTGAAACCTATGAATATCCGCTGTGTTCAAATGTGTTTCTTGGATCAGGGCAATGGAGATCTCTTTACGTTTAAGGAATTCTAGGCATTTCGTGCATTTTACTGGAGAGTTTAGGCCCCGTACATTCCACGACATTACATTAATGGAGTTATTCATATTAAAGTTTGTGCCATTTTATCAACTGGAGGATATCATATGTAGGTCTACATAAATGGCAAGGCTTGGGCAACAAACGCAGAACAATTACAACAAAACATTCCATCAGCAAGAGATGATAAATGGTCTTTTAGGATGGAGAAGAAAATAAAAGAGCTGCCTTTCTTATTAACTAACTGTGGCTATCAACCGTGATACACGTCTCTTGTCCGAGTCCGTATGGGTATCAGAAACATTAACCTAATAACCATCCATTTGTAAAGCAAAATTGGGCTCTAATCGGGTTATCTCCTCAGAATCAGTCTGCATTCGTCTGAATTGAATACTTAAAGTGACTTAATCAGTATTAAGAGGTAGTATGCTTAAGTAATCCGCCGCAGTAATTTAGCCAATGTAGCATCTAGCCTCCTCTGCAGCTTTCTACCAACCTCGGCTTGCCGTGCGATATCCTCGCTGACTTTGTTCATTGCCGAGTTGGAGGCTTCAATCATAGCTTTCAGGGCTTGGATTTCACCGGCAAGCATTTCCTCGACTGCCTCTCTCACAGCCAACCTTTCTTCTTGCTCACGCAATGCTAACAAGATGGCTGTGTTTTGAAGTATCCTCCGCTTCTTGGCCCGAAACTTTCTTTTTGCCCGTGTTGCGCCCCTGTAAAAGGGGAAAATAGAATGAACTACACGGACACGATGTTGCTTCACTCAAGTCCAATGTTGTAATGGATTTCTTTTAGTAACATCACAGTAGCAGAGTTACAAGATGTAACAAACCATGTATTTTCTCTGTTCACAACACAATAATGTCCCTTTAAGTAACTCAGCCTTGAGTAAGTAACAGTGAAACCACTCTCAATAACAAAACAAAATATATCTTAGCTGCACCTAACAAAATACTTCTGCTATGCATTTATTATTAACCCAGAATTATTGATAATCTTACTTCAGTTGCACTAACAATATCATTTACAATCTTACTTCAGTTGCACTAAAACAAAATATTCGCTTCTGCACATTTAACACCGTATAATCAATACTATTATTATTAAACTGCAGCAATAGCATCCTAATACAAACAATATAGAAACTAGTGGACATAGGCAACCTTCAGTTGCACTAATGTTAGTAGCACGCTTCACCTAACTTCATGTGACGCAGTTCGCATGCAGGCCACAGTAGAGCAGCACGTTTACATTCAATCTTCTAAATTCACATGTTTGAGTTATCATAGTAACTAATATTTTACTCCCTTACAGAATTAAAACACATATTCATCGATCACACATCCCACAACCTTCATTCTTACCTGTAAAAGGGAAAATAGAATGAACTACACGGACACGATGTTGCTTCACTCAAGTCCAATGTTGTAATGGACGAGCGGAAGCCACACATTCCCCTACAGTTCGGACAAGGCATTAGTAATCGAACACAGATTAACAACTCAGCTAGTGCTTAAAACCGGAAACAAATAGAAACTTAAGGAAACAAAGAAATATTGCAAACTGTCCTTTCAAATGCATTTTTCCCATAATCTCATAGGTATCTTAGACAGCATTTTAAACACAAATCACCTTTTCATCCTATTTATCTTTTAAGCCTCTTTTACCTGAAAAGGTCAGAGCAATGGATTACTGATCTACAGATCATAGTGCATTTTAACTCAAAGAAATTAATGACCATCTTTTTAACCAAGCTGTGCAATGAATTACAGCATTTTAACTTAGCAGTTTTAGCTTATACTTTTATGCACATTTTTAAGTATATTTTAACCTATGGATGTATTTCCATTCAATGTTTTCAAAATATCACGGTTACACACTCCCCCTCAACACAGATGTCGTCCCCGACATCCCGACTAACAGGTAGGTAACGTCCAAAGCTGTCTAACAGTGTAAATTACATCATCACATCCTCTTCGCCACAATCTGTATACAAGCACAGTTTCTTTAAAAGTCCAAGATGTTGTGTAGCATGTATGTTAGGACTCTGTCCATCAATGACTGTATCATGAATGTAAGGGTGTATGTCCACACTCAACATGTCCAACAGTCCATTCATGTGTGTATATATGTGTGAGCACTCAGTCCAACCGTCCATTTTTGAATGTATGAAATATGTGCGGTCATGCAAATGAGTTCCTCAGTCAGTACTCTGGTACAACCACAGGCTGGTAGTCAACGTGCTGTACTGGAGTCATCCATGGCTCCATAGGGTGCTGGTGGGCACCAGTCCAGTGCATGGTGTTATTTGAGAATCCAGTACTGTAACAACCAGGATTGCCCAGCTTGTCATATGTGAAGACTCTTGGAGGTCGCCTCTCTCTTATGGGTCGCTGGCATCGTCCACTTCCACTGCTGTTTCCACTCGGAACAGGGGACTCTGCTATTGGCGTCCTCTCCAGAAGAGTTTCCTCCTGAACGATCGTCTCCTGTTGTTCCGCTGTGTCCCCCTCTGTCAATGTCTCTCCACTGTCCTGCTCCAGCTGGGGAATGTCCTGTTGCTGAGGCTCAGCATCCTGTGAGAGTTGCGTGACTTCCCTGTCAGCATCCTCCCTATCGGTGTTCACATGCGGCTGTATCTCGGGGAGAGGCTGAGCTCTGAGCGGATAGTATCCATAGCCATCATCATCACTATCATCCTCATCTGTTTCTGGATTCGGCTGCCCCCTGCCCTTGTGAGTCCAAGCTGTGATTTGTCTCTTTGCTTGAGCTGGTTTCATTTGAATTTCTAGAGGCAGGTGGTCACATGGCAACAGGAGGTTACGATGCAGGATCCTACGTCCTCTTGCCTTGCCTTGCTCTGGTATTACTTCATATATGGGCATGTCTTTTCCCACCTGACGGATAACTTTGTGAATTGACTCTTCCCAGTGGTTTCTGAGCTTCCCCGTTCCACCTCTGGGTGTCATATTCCTGACGAGAACACGGTCACCCTCGTGCAATACTGAACTCCGCACCTTGCAGTCATGATTTCTCTTGCTCCTCTCAGCACATTTTCTTGCATTCGCTGTTGTGATCTCATATGCCTCTTGCATCTGTTCTTTCCACTTTCTCATATACTCCTTATGATCAGTAGTTCCAGTCTCCGGGGTCAAACCAAACAGCAAGTCCACAGGTAACCTAGGTGATCTTCCAAAGAGGAGATAGAAGGGTGAAAAACCTGTGACTTCACATCGAGTGCTGTTATATGCATAGATGAGTTTGGGCAGCGACTCTCGCCAATCTGACTTCTGCCTCTCAGTAAGCGTTCTCAGCATTTGCAGTATTGTTCTGTTTAGCCGCTCCACCTGCCCGTTGCCTTGGGGATGGTATGGTGTTGTTCTCGACCCCATCACCCCACAGTTTTTCTTCAGCTGCGCAAACAACTGGTTTTCAAATTCCCCTCCCTGATCATGATGAATTCTCAGGGGGAAGCCAAACTTCAGTGCGTAATCATTAAATATCTTATCAGCAACAGTTTTTGCAGATTTCGATGTGGTGGGATAGGCTTGTGCAAAACGTGTGTAATGATCTACAATCACCAATATGTACTCATATCCACCTTTACACTTATCTAGATGCAAGAAGTCTATGGATACCAGCTCAAATGGCTGCGAGGTAACAATTGGTGTGAGTGGAGCTGTTGTTTCTCGACATGGCTTTTTCTGTTTAAGACAGGTACAGCTTTGTGTGACATAGTGGATTATCTCTCTTTGCATGTGTGGCCAGAAAAAGCGATCCCGAACAAGGGATGTTGTGCGGTCCACACCTTGATGTCCCATTTCGTTGTGTAGCTGTTTCAAAACTGTTGATTTGTATATTTCAGGAAGAACAAGTTGTGTCCTGGTTATAGTCTTCCGGTGAAGTATTCCATCCCCATCGAAGCAGAGCTTCTCCCAGTCGCGGAGGAGACACCTACTCCGTGGACCAAAGGATCTAGACTCCTGTCCCACCGGCCTCTCGTTTGACTGTTTATAGGCCATAACAGGGCCAATATCTTTATCATCTCTCTGGGCTTGACAGATGGCTGCCCTCGAAAGGGGTATAGGCACGTTCTCATCCGTTTCTGCACACCCAGTATCCAGCATGGACCACACCGTGTGTGAGACATTCATCTCCACAGCTTGTACTGTAGTTTGCACAGAAGGGGAGGACATTTCCTCTGAGCATTCTTCCATCATTATTTCTATGTCACAGGGCATTCTCGAGAGGCCATCAGCATCACAATTCTCTCTGCCTGGGCGATATTTGATTGTAAGATCGAAGTCTGCCAACTCAGCAACCCACCTATGTCCTGTTGCATTAAGCTTGGCTGTTGATAACACATAGGTAAGTGGGTTGTTGTCCGTATATACAGTGCAAGATGAGCTGATAAGGTAATCTCTGAATCGCTCGGTAACAGACCACTTCAAGGCCAGAAATTCAAGTTTTCCTGAATGAAGATGGTAGTTTTTTTCTGCCTTGGTCAGGGTACGAGATGCATAAGCTATTACACGAAGCTTACCCTCCTGCTCTTGATACAGCACTGCACCTAGACCTTGCTGTGAAGCGTCTGTGTGTAAAATGAATGATTTATTGAAGTCTGGGAATCCAAGTATAGGAGGCTCAACCAGACAGTCAACCAATCGCTCCAGTATGTGCTGATGTTTGTCAGTCCATGTGATCGATTTATGTGAAGGGGTCCCCTTGTACTTCCCTTTCACTTTCCTTGCCCTTGAGCTACGATCCTTCTGCTTAACTGCTCCAGGGTCCACCTCCATGAGGGCGTAAAGAGGGCCGGCGATACGGGAGAAGTCCCTGATGTACTGTCGGTAGTAGCTCAGTAGCCCCATGACTGTCCTCAGTTCCCCTACAGTCTGTGGCCTTTTCTCCTTTAAAGCCCTCACAGCTGCAGTATCAGCAGGATCCATTTTACTACCCTCAGCAGACACGATGCGCCCTAAGTAGCGGACCTCGCGCTTGAACACTCCACACTTACTTGGTTTTAACTTTATCCCGTGCTGTCGTAGTCGCTGTAGCACTATCCTCACATGCTCCACATGATCATCAAAGGTTCTGCTGAAGACCAGGGTGTCATCTAAGTATGGAATACAGATTTCATCCCTTAGCTCCCCCAAGCATTCTTCCATGCAGCGCTGAAAGGCAGCTGGAGCGTTCATCAGGCCGAAAGGAATTCTTATCCACTCATAGAGACCCCATGGTGTCACAAAAGCTGTTATGGGTCTGCTCTCCTTCGCCATGAATCCCTGATGGTACGCCTTCCCTTGATCCAACAGAGAGAACCACGAGTTTCCTCCTAGGCCATCCATTATCTCTTGCACTCTGGGGATAGGCTGGCGGTCGGGAAGAGTCTTTTTGTTCACTTCACGGAAGTCGATACACAGTCGCAGATTCCCATCTTTTTTTCGGACACACACGACTGGTGATGCATATGACGAGTTAGACTTCTCCACCCAACCCTGGGCGATGAGGTCATTCAGGTAGTCCTTCATTTCCTGATAAAGAGGCCTAGGCACTGAGAGATATGATTTCGCTACAGGCTTTGTGTCTTTCAGGGAGATGCTAAGTTGTAGTTTTTCTATGCAGCCAATATCATCATCTGTTCTTGAAAATGAGGCACACTCCTCTCTTAACATCTTGTGAACTATCTCCCGTTCTGGCTCACTGAGATGAGTCAGGTCCACTTGTGGATCCCAAAACTCACCAGTAGTCTGATCCTTTTCAGCCCTGATGTGATTCGTTGTAGCAGGAGGTGTAGGGCAGAACCCCTCGAGGGTAGCAGTAGGGTAGATTGCCTGGACCGGCTGGACAGTCCCGATTACAGTCCTCCCTGCTAACACTATCTCATGATCTGTAGGATTCTGTACACTTACAGTAATAGAGGGTTTTTTGCTGATCTTACTCACTTTCACGAGCATGTCACATAGTTCGAGTCCCTCAGTCCAGCGGGGGTTCATATCAGGCTCAAAGAAAAATGTTTTATCTTCATGTGGGGTGTCTTTTTGTACATAGCACTCAACTCTGACTGACGTGCGTTTAGGTATGTTAATCCTCTCCTTTTTTGTCTTGACAACATACTCATCCACTTGCTGGTTAGTGACTTGCCCTACAACAGCAGTTACTTGTTTTACAAAAGCATTTGCTTGGCCTGGGAATGCTGCCCTTACTGTTCTACTCAGCTGTTCTTGATCAGTAATGTTGGACTGTCTCAGTTCGCTGTCTATAATGATCTTAATTACATTAGACCCAATAATTGGTTGAGTAAGCAGACCACCCTTCATTACTAGTATGGGGACAATAACTTCTGTATTGGATGCAGCCCCTGAAACCAATCTGAAAGTTGCCTCTACCCAACCTGTGTATGGCATACTTTCCCCATTTGCAGCCTTTATGTCAAAATCTGGGGTAATATCTAAAATTTCTAAAATGTCTCTTAATCTTAAGTCTGGCAGGTGTGCTTCTTTCCATATCTCATCAATTATGGTCACTTGGGAGCCTGAGTCCCACAAAGCCTGAACCCTTTGATCTTGGATGAAGCAATCAACAAGGTGCTTCTCCCCTACCAATGGTGCTCTCTTAGCTTTTTTTTTTCTTGTTGGGGTAGTATTCGTAGTCAGACATGAGGGGGGTCCACATACTCTTTTGTGTTCATCCCAATTATCAACTTGACATGGCCTAGAACAGTAAAGCACTTTCTTGCAAGATGCACATTGCTTTAGGATTGCTCCCTCACCCTTTAGTCCACAATGTGCACATCCCTGGGACCTTCCGTCATTATCAGTCACTCCCCGTCCCGTGCGAGTGACCTTCCCCCATTTAAAGGCTCACCTCCAAGCTGTCTCTGTTCCCTTGCTCGACAGCCGGCCAGGAAGTGCTCACTGCTGCCACACCTGTAACAGTGTGTGCAATAATCTCCAGCTCCACTCTGTTGACAGCCAAAACATCTTCTCCTTCGTCCACGATTTGCTGGGGGACAGCTGCGCTGTGGGACAAACCTTTGCTGATACTGGGCAGTTCCTCCTTGGTGTCTGTGGTCCGGAGTGAACCAGTACCCCTGTGGCAGATCTTGCACCTGCTGACCCGAGAATTGCAGTCCAGATGCACCATTGGCCCCCCCTGCTGGCAGTAGCTGTCTAGGCGTGTGCTGGGGCTGTTGCATGGACTCCCTAATTTGAGACACTTCAGCTTTGAGATCTTTCAACAGAGCCATCTCAAATTTAATTTCCTCAAGCTGGGAAAGAACAACTGGGGAAACTTTAGAATGTTGTTGGGTTGGAGGTTTTTCATTCTTTTCAGCAGGAGCATCGCTCGACTGGACTGAGTGGGCGGTAACAGGCTTCTGTTGCCCTGACATTCTTTTCTTGTTCTGTCTCTCGGTCTCATAGGCACATGCTGTATTCATTCTCTCAAGCAACAGTTCATCAGAGATATCCACTTGTTCCAAATAAGGCTGAAGATCCCGCCTGATGTTGTCATTCTGGAGGCCAGTTAACACAGTGTGAAGAAACATTTTTTGCACTAATCCAGGGTCATATTGGAGACCTGACTCATCTTCCTGCGAAGCGAACAAGATCTTTTGTCTCAGGTCAAAGGTGCGAATAAGTAAAACTCTGAGGGGTTTCTTTGATGCCCTGCACCTCTGAGGTCAGCTGCTTATAAAGTTCGGTTGCACTTTTTTCTTGATAATGACAACGTAGTATACGCCTCAATGTGGGTAAGGGTAAGCTGGCTTTGCCCTCTAAATAACTTCGAAGTTGCATGCCAGGGGATATCGCTCTGATCACTGCATCTACAATCTCAAGTTCAGGGAACCCCTTGCTTAAGCCATGTTCAATTTGTCGTGCTAGGCTTGAAAAAGTCAGCTTGTCTTTCTGACCGGGCTCACCAATTTGGCCTGCGATCTTAAAGTCTTGGTGCCATGGGTGAGGAGCAGGACTGTTAACTGATCTCGGTGGTGGCTGACTATTGGGGGCGATGCTTTTCATTTCTCTTTTCTCCTGCTTTTCATTCTCGTTCTGTTTCTGTGTGCTTGCCAACCGAAGCTGCAAGGCCTCAATTTCCTTCAATAGTCTGTCCTCCTCCTCGTTCTGTTTTTTCTGTTGCTCGTCTACTTGTTTTAGTGTGCCCGCTTTACAAGCTACCTGGAGCTCAGAAAGTTTGTCTTGAAGATGGAGTAGTTCAGCCATGCCTTTATCCTCAAGCTTTTCTAGCTCTGTTCTCTGGATGTGGTTCGAAATTAGTGTGATGAGAGCAGTTCGGCCCTTGTCAGAAACATGCTCAAACTCTGCTCCGGCAATGATTAGATAGTCACATATCTCCACCAAACTTTCTCTGGGCAGCAGACACAACCCTCTTATTACTTCAAGCTGTAATTTCTCTAACTCTGTCGACTCCATCTTTCAGAGTGTGGTTGCTAGCAGTGACGTGGTATCTTTCACTCTTTGGGTAGTAGTAGTAGCTCTCCTGGTATGTAGAAATACCTCAGATCACATACAAGCTGCCCCTAAGACGATCGGAATCCCACCGCCGCTGATCCACCTCCTGCTCCAAATTATCTGGGTTGTTTAACAGGGATGTGCGACGGCTGGGGACATCTCTTTTAGATGCTGGTCCAAGCTGCACACAATCCCAGCGGTGCCTCCAAATGTTGCGCCCCTGTAAAAGGGGAAAATAGAATGAACTACACGGACACGATGTTGCTTCACTCAAGTCCAATGTTGTAATGGATTTTTTTTAGTAACATCACAGAAGCAGAGTTACAAGATGTAACAAACCATGTATTTTCTCTGTTCACAACACAATAATGTCCCTTTGAGTAACTCAGCCTTGAGTAAGTAACAGTGAAACCACTCTCAATAACAAAACAAAATATATCTTAGCTGCACCTAACAAAATACTTCTGCTATGCATTTATTATTAACCCAGAATTATTGATAATCTTACTTCAGTTGCACTAACAATATCATTTACAATCTTACTTCAGTTGCACTAAAACAAAATATTCGCTTCTGCACATTTAACACCGTATAATCAATACTATTATTATTAAACTGCAGCAATAGCATCCTAATACAAACAATATAGAAACTAGTGGACATAGGCAACCTTCAGTTGCACTAATGTTAGTAGCACGCTTCACCTAACTTCATGTGACGCAGTTCGCATGCAGGCCACAGTAGAGCAGCACGTTTACATTCAATCTTCTAAATTCACATGTTTGAGTTATCATAGTAACTAATATTTTACTCCCTTACAGAATTAAAACACATATTCATCGATCACACATCCCACAACCTTCATTCTTACCTGTAAAAGGGGAAAATAGAATGAACTACACGGACACGATGTTGCTTCACTCAAGTCCAATGTTGTAATGGACGAGCGGAAGCCACACATTCCCCTACAGTTCGGACAAGGCATTAGTAATCGAACACAGATTAACAACTCAGCTAGTGCTTAAAACCGAAAACAAATAGAAACTTAAGGAAACAAAGAAATATTGCAAACTGTCCTTTCAAATGCATTTTTCCCATAATCTCATAGGTATCTTAGACAGCATTTTAAACACAAATCACCTTTTCATCCTATTTATCTTTTAAGCCTCTTTTACCTGAAAAGGTCAGAGCAATGGATTACTGATCTACAGATCATAGTGCATTTTAACTCAAAGAAATTAATGACCATCTTTTTAACCAAGCTGTGCAATGAATTACAGCATTTTAACTTAGCAGTTTTAGCTTATACTTTTATGCACATTTTTAAGTATATTTTAACCTATGGATGTATTTCCATTCAATGTTTTCAAAATATCACTGTTACACCCGCTGTCTCGTCCATAGACTATTTATTCTACGCTCCTCTCACGCTCGACATTTTGTAGCGATACTTAGACGTTATTTAAACTAGAATAGTTTCTGAATTGTAGGATATTTTGTGTATTATCAGACTTAAAAGCCTAACATTTAACATTAGGGCTTAAGGGTGTCATGATTTTGATTTTAATTAGAAATTGACCGAAATTAAGTCACAATCTCGAACTTTGAATTAAAAAATGGAATCGTCGATGCTGCCATGCCCCCATTTCACATCCGCTTGGCAAGCGGAAAAGAACACACGTGTTAAAGTGCTGCGAGTCAAACTCCTCTAACTGGCAGATGCAGGAGACCAATCAACAGAACCTGAACCCCCTCCTCTTTCACTGAAGTCGCCGGTGAACTGGTCCTGTGTATTACACAACCCAGCCCAAACAAACCCCGCAATTTTTTTATTTCAATAGATCCTTTTCCTCTCACAATCACAAGCGTTCTCTTCGAGATCCCTAGAAAAACCCACAAACAAAAAGAACAGTCAGGTTCCCCGCGGGACACCAAAGACCAACATAGTGAAGCCTCTTGCTTTTAGTTGATAATCTTTGATTGCCTCCTTAGCAGAGTTCCCACCGGCTACGGCCGATGCTCTGACGTTAGCGTGGGGTTGGGGTTCTCAGGTAGAATCACAGAGGAAGAAAGGAAGACGAGTAATCCGCTTAGAACGAGGCTAAAAAAAAACGGGACCTTTTACTCGTCGCCGAGGGCTGGCAAGTTACGGAGCCACTCATTGGATGGAATCGGCCTCTTCCACGGGTGAGTGTTGGAGCAATTTTAGTTTGCAATTGCCGGCGTAATTATCGAGGCGGACTGGGGGTGAGTCTGGGAACGTCCTCTTCTGTGAAGTTACGAAAGAGAAACCAGATGGCAAGTTATAGATATGTTACATTATGTTAATAAATGTTTTAAATTTGATAATGTAGTGTGGTACCTTGTGAACAAAGGTCAGATATTATATTGCATAAAAGTTTAGTCTAAAAATGGCATAGCAACCTGAGGGAAAAAAAAGTAAAAATCGTGAATCGTGATGCAGTGTTTACTCTATGTTGATAGCAAAGTGGCGGTGCGCCACGGTAAAATTTCCAGGGCCACGGTATCAGAAATAGGGCAGACGCACAACAGGGTTTCCGCTATGTACACCACGCACCACTGTTCCTTCGGCTGTTTATGAAAAGTGATAAAGTTGTAGAGCCGTCTGCTCTACTGAACTCAAGCGAACTGTCATCCGCTCTCTCTCTCTCCCCCTAGGGTGAGCAGAGCAACTGGAACAGTGACAGGAAGTCATCACTCACGAAGTCATGGCAACCAAATAAACAACAGGGCGAGTACTAGCTAGCTAGCTACTTTACTCAATAAGTGATAAACAGCGATGAAAGCCGCGACATGAAATCCATACTCAGCAGCTCCCGTGAAATTTGACAGCTACAGTTTATTGGAAAATATTGTTGGGCACGCTGACTTTGATGAATTTACTGTTTATCAGACCCCAGATGAGACAAGAAGCTAATGTTAGCTAACGCTGCTGTGACGGCCTCTCTGCCTCTGACTCCCGTTGCAGGAGAACGCTGTATTCCTCCGACACGCTGTATTTACGTTACTGTTTTAAAACCTTTTTCCAGGTTAGTGGGGGTGCATACTGCTCAAAACCAACATGAAAAACGTAGCTAGCTAGTAATGTTCACTCAGCGTTTAGTTTTGTTGTTGAACTGTGTGTAAAATGAGCAGTGACGTTAAATCACCCTACGGTACTGTCTATTTGCTGGATGGTTTCAAGATAACGGTCGGCGGCAGCTAACATTAGCAGATAAGCCCATACACTGACATCCAATCCCCCATGACACAACCCATTCCGTACTCTGATAAAATGGTTGTTTTAATATGGGTGGCCCCAGCCCAACAAAAACAAACCTTAACGCTGATGTGCTCATTGAGCTTCACAGTCGCATCAATTCCACATAAATTGAAAATCTAACAGATGGAGCGGCGTTGAATAGAATCACCAAATGGTAAGTCTTTAAAACAAAACAAACAAAACGTAGGCGGTGAGTAAATGATCTGTCCTGTTCTATTTGTTTGACTGTATGAGAGTCAGAAAAGGTTGTTGATGAAATGTTTTTATTTTTTTCCTGCATCATTAAATTGCCCTGGAAGCACCCACGACCAAGTATGCAGCAGCAGAAATGCTTTATTCAGTGTCCTGTACAATGGTGGCACGTATGTGTAATGTTGAATTTAAATACATTTGACACCGCAATCTGAATGGCAAATGTTTATATGAGATTAGGTTTGTGATGCTGTGCATTCCTCTCTGTGTTACATTTAATAGCTATTGGTTTAATTCACTGGGAACAAAGATGTTGATTTACATGCCAGTGAGGATTTTTCATTCAGCCTTCGGAGAGGTCCAGTTATGGCTCGCTCGCTTGCAATGCAAATATGGCTGGGCTCATCCTGGACTGTAGCTGCTGAGTTTATCTGCTTTTTGTCAAGCTTTTGCTTGGTGTTCTGCATGTGCTAACACAGGCCTAGATTAACATTTTGGGATGGTGGAAATTCCCTCTTGTGCATTTTCTAGGCTGGCTGTACATGCATGCCTGCCAGAAGAGGCCACTTATACAGAATCACATCCAAGTCCAAAAACTGGAAAACCCTCGCCAGTGATACGAGGCTGCAGAGAGACCGGCTGGTGTTCAGAGGCCTTCACTTGATATTTTAAATTCGAGGGGTTTAGTGACATTACTATGAGATCGCAGTATACTCTTGTGGCACAGTATACACAGGGACACATGTATACATAGCATTGGCAACCACACAAACGCAGGGAGCGGCTCACCCACAGCCACAGGATGTTTTCTTCCCAGTCAGTGAGGATTTCCTGGAAGGCCAAGCGGCTGTGCAGCATCTGCGCAGTGTAACAGGACTTTATAGGACATCAGGGAGAGAGAGAGAGACATGCTCGACTTGTTCTTTCTGACCCTACTTTTGCCGCGGTGCAAATGCAATCGTGACTGCAGAGAGATGGCACGGAAACCCAAACGAGCGGCCACTCGTGATTGGCTGCCATGATGAGGTCGGCCGCACAATGTAGTCAGCAGCTGTGGTCCTTCTTGAGTTTGGATAGTGTTCAGCAGCAGGGGTGACAGTGGACACAGCCAAATCAGTGTTGGGTATGCTGAAAGGAGAGCTGAAGCATGAAACCCAAAACTGTTCTATGTTTCCAACACACACATTTTACATTTGCATTTAAAGTGTTTGGACGAGGCTTTTATTTAAAGAAACTTCTTAGTAACTTGATCAACAGCATCACAAGCAAACTGTAGTACGGAGAGCAAAGATCAGGGCCCCATTACCCAGATATAGTATCCCCATCTTACTCTAAATAACACATTTTGCACCCATTTTATGTGCATATACACTTTGTTTGTATGCTTACTTTTTATTGTGCATTCTGCTCTACTCCCCAGTATGGATTTTTTTTCTATGATGACTATTGTTATTCTTACTTTTGAATTAACAACAGTCCTACAGCCACAGTGGCAGTCTCACACCGGAAACCACATTCGTCATAGAATCAGGAAGTGGAAAGCAGCTCCCAGCATCCTCTGTCTCTGGTTATATTGTCTGTCTCCGAGAGGAAGTGGCTCAGACATACAGTTTGTTGCTGCTGCATAGGGACTAGATACCACACTGCTAAAAGTATATCTAAGTGATATGATAGTGTAATCTTTATTTAAATTGTAAATTGTTGTTGGATTAGTTTGGATAAAATATATTACCTAGTCTGAAGTAAGCAAGACTATTGGAGTTCAAGTAAATGTCACTTGTCTGGTCATGTTTAAAAAAGGTTGTTTTTTGTTAATATTACTGCGTACAAGATTCATGGCAGTTTGAGATCCACCTCAAGTTTCAATTTAAGTCTCCATAAACAAGTAAATTGTCTTATTAGCTCCTAATAGTCTTATTTCCTTAAATAAAGGTTTCCTGCACGAGTAGCTAGAAAGATAGCAAGACAAATAATACTTTAAACTTTTCAGAAGTCACCTTTGCATGTGTTAGGCTAGTAACTGCATTCATGATGGGTCAGCAGAATCAGAGCAATTCATGTTTTATTTCCTTATTATCTTTGTCATCCTGCCTCCTTAGTTGAGCCAAATTAGGCTAAATGACAAATAATCTAGTTTCAAGCATAGAACAATGCTGCCTACAGTACAGTCAGTCCGAATTGACCTGGTTTGAGTCAAAGTATTTCCCAGTCCTACTGACATTTAGCTTTTTAAAGGTTTATTTTGCAGCGTTAAGGCCAGTGTGTTGAATACATTTTGTCCCCAGTCTGCATGAGCTATCATGATAATCCGTGTGCTTCCCTAAATGAAAATACAGTGTTCTACTTTAAGAACTTTCAAAGTGCAGATTGGAGTCTTGGGTAACACTTTACTTGAAGGTATCTACATAAGAGTGACATGACACTGTCATGAACACATGAACTCTAACAAAAACCGAATGACACTTACTACTACTTTATAATGTTTATGACACGTTCATGACAGTGTCATGTCACTCTTATGTAGATACCCTCAAGTAAAGTGTAACCGAGTCTTGCTTATACAAAGTTTTTCATCAGCATTTGTACTTTTAGATTAGATTAGCAGGCTATCTAATTTCAAACTCTTTCAAACTTTTTAATTGTCTCAGTCAAATGTATCTAAGATGGAACATTTGATTAATTGAACCCATGAGATCATGTTTGCCTCTAGGGCAGTTCTGCCTATAGGAAATGTGGCAGAATAAAAACTTCAGTCTGAATATCACCACATTCCATTACAGTATTTGTAAACGCACAACCTTTCTATTTGTTTGAATTCTGTTGCATTCTACTATTTTATTGTACCATATATTTCCCCTTGTATTGCATTCATTTAATTCTGTTCTCCCATAGTGAACATTTACCATTGCATAACGTTGCTCTTTTATTCCTCTGCACATCTCTGTCATGGAGCAAAGAGGATTGAACAGCAGCAATTTGAGTTTAAAGGGGCCACAGCAAAGCCGAGCATATAGAGTCATCACAGTACCAATGAATCTCTGTGCTCCGCTGGCCCTCGCAGACGGGGAGCGGCAGAGTGGAAAGGACAGCTCTTTTCGCAGCGACTGGAACACCACTGTGCAGTGGGATGCATGGCCTCCCACAAACCACTACAGCTCCATTACTTAGCCAAGAGTTCGCTGGTACACGACGTCTCCACACAGCATGTAGACACTCTCATTCCAACCCTATAAACCGGCGGAGGGGAGTCATCAGGACACCGAGACATTTACAATGGCCTCGCCCAGGGCCTCAGACAGTTATAGATCCCTTTACCTTTCAAGAGCAATTTCACCGCAAATAGGATTAAAACTAATGGCGTTTGACACCACCAGGTCCAGCACATTGAATCCATCGGGTTTTATCGCGCTGACATTTCAAAAGGTTGGCCTGTGTGTGCGGCAGGGAAGCGAGGAGATGAGGAGCTGGTTGACATATAGAGGACCCTTGGGACCCAGGCTTTTACAGCCAGCTCTGGAGATGCTGCCCCTCCATGCCTGTGCCGCCACCCAACCAGTTCCATTACAGAAACCTTTATGGACATTAAAACCCAAAGACTACAAATCCTAACACTCCAGTGAACATTTGCCACTAGTTTGCAGATGGGAGATGTTGTTTTTCTTCTTTGTTCCACAGGCCGGGCCCTTTGGCGTCACCGTGCTCTGAATGTGTTAGCAGTCCTGTCAGTGGAATACTGCTCATTATCTCAGTTGTGGGCAAAGTAATATTCTCCCTGTGTGATCTGTCTACTTCATGAAGGTAAATTAAACCAGGGAATGATTTTCTTCCTCTTTGCCGTTTAATTTCAATTTGTATAAACAACACTCTTCAAGGTCAGTAAATGAAACCCCCGTGTTTGGAATCTGAATGGAGTTAGTTGCCTCGGGGATCCTGCGCTATTAAAATGTGCTCATTTAGTAGCATAGTACAGTACTTGACCTGAATAACAATTTTAGCGTTGCCTCACTCTTTTGAACTTGTCTCTTTGCTCTATCTAGTTCATTTGTTAGTTAGTGTTAACGACAAAACAAAACCATCTCATACTGTGATGTTGCATCAGCTATTTAAATACAGTTTATCTATGCAAATGACCTCCACATTTATCCTCTCCTTGCTCTACTGAAATAGGGTTCTCTCTTTCATGTCCAAAATCTTAATTCTGTGAGCTTTTACACAATAAATCCATGAAGTCTTGAGTGTATGTAGATACAGATCCATTACAAGAGGCTGTAAAGGAATGAAGATCACTAGTCCCCACTCTACAACAAATTCAGCTGAACAGGATGTATAGTAAATAAATGATTTTCTTAATGTTTGGCCATGTTTGCTGTAAAACATGAATTGCAAGGCAGTTGTCTTTATTAGGATGTACCGTCTGAAAAAGGGGCAGAAATCACCAGCTGAGATTGAAAACCTAATTAAATTTGCATTCAGCTTCAAGGCCTCCCTCACTCTGCTTTCAGTGCTCCCATTCAACCCTGTAAACACCACTTTTCAGAAATCATTACTTTGGCACACTAAACACTTTCCACCCCGAGAACAAAGCGAGTCGCAAAAACAGGAATACATTAGCAAGCGAAATGAGATCATAAGCAGCATTTGCGAGGTGGCTGTGAAATCACAAAGCAAGGATGAAATATCTCTGCCTGTGGAGTGCAGAGCTGGCAGTTAGCCGCTGTGAATGATTGAACTAATATTTGGAGTTGTTAGTTCTGCTACATTTTCTGTGAGAACGAGCAGTGTGGCAGGTCCAGGACAACATAGTTTAATGCTGCTGCTGGGATCTCTCAACCAGAGTGTTTCAAAAAATATAAAAGTGATAAAAATCACTTGAAAATCACTTGTGTTTTCAAGAGACAATTTTAGCTTTTACATTTCAGACAGGGTTCAGTGCAGGGCTGTGGTCTCAATCTAAAATGGTTTTGGTCAAAGTATTGCTGCAGGTTCAGTGCCCCCAATATGTCTGCACCCCAAATGCCTATTAATTCTAAAGGGACAGTACAACCAAACTATTAAATAAAAAAATAAAAAAACGAACTATATTTCAACTTTACTTTAGTGGCTGTGCAATTATTTTATTTGCTCATTGTTTGAGATATCCTTTGTAAAATGTGTCCCTCCATTTTAATACTTACACTACCTCTAAATTACATAATTGCTCATATTTATTTCATTCAAATATCTTTGTTTTCCTTAGCTCTTGTCTTTTGTGCTGCTGTAGAAAGTAGTTCTGGCAAAAACTGTTGAGTGAGCTGTGAGTTTTATTGATCATCCAAAGTTACTAGAACCCTGTTTCTGGAAAGACAAGTCGCTGGTAATCTTTTTCATACAGTTGTTATTTTTAGTTCTTTGAGCACCACAGGCCAAACTCCTTTTGGCTCCAATATTGAGGGGGTTGCTAAAGTATTGGAGCTGAATATTTCAAAACCTGGGACAATAAAACCAATATGTGCATGATTCAATACCATCAGGATTGAATAAGATTTTTTTTTTTTTTAAGTTTTGGGTAACTGACCTTTTTAAAAGCACATTACATATAACATCACTCAGCTCTACCAGGTTAGTGATGCTTACCTGAAGATCCCAAAATGATCACTGGAAGCTGGGAGAACCTGGCAAAAATAACTGGGTCCCCTAAAGTAAAGTCTTTGACATCTGCTTCAGTTTATCAGAATCCACACAATTTGTAAAAATATGTTTGTGCCCTAAAAAACAAGCTAAGCCAAACATTAAGCTCAGTATAGAAGGTCTATTTAGATTGACATAAAGAGAAATGCCACTAGAGGCTTACCAAGTGATTAGTTTATACTCCATCGGATGTGGTTTTCACCTCACTAATGTAGCATAAGCATCTGAATAATGACATGTAATTGGTTCAATATACAACTTGGCTTTTCTTTGAGATGTGGCAATGAAAATGTGAATTGCCTCGGGAACCAAATGATTAGTAGGTAGGAGAGAAACTGGCTTCATGCTGCTATAGCAGAGTGCTCCTCGCAGACTCTCACTGAGGTAGCAGTTAAGGCTTTTAAGCCATTTTGCTATTAGTTTATAAGTGCCATTAAGAGGCTCTTCTGAGATTTGCTCCTGATTTGGCTGCAAACAAACGCGCTCGCTTTGCTGGAAATATGTGAAAACATGTTGCCGTCTCATCGCCGGAAGAGGCCTGATGGCTCCCTCATGGCTGTACACTGCAGGCTCTTTGGAGATGTGTCGACTTGAAAGAGGAGTCCTAATCCCAGCGTAATGACGAGCGCTAAACGCAGCCCTGTGCGTCATTTGCTGCAGCTCTGCAAATACCACGCAGCTGTCTAATGGCATCTTGGCAATGGCAAGGCTTCAGCCAGAGGACGTATGGGTGCCGTGCAAGCACCATTTACTGTGCTCTCGTATGGAAAACTATGGCTGCCACTCTTCCCCCTGTGTACGGACACTTTCCTGTTTCATCTAGCATAGAGGAGTGGTGCCGCTGGTAATTCATGCAGCACGACTGGGAGAACAAATGTTCTCATTCAGCAGCACCCACAGAGAGCTTTGTTTCGACACTGGTGGCTTCAGATCAGAGGAGGGTGTAGTTAGTGAGACGGACACCAGGTGGCAGTCCAAGTCTTCTCTCTCCAGGCCCCCCCACCTACATCCCAAACGATGATGTAATCCTTTTCAGACCATTATATCACATGGCACAAATAGGCTCTTTGCTCCTCTCCATGTGGATACACTTTGAATCCAGCGATTGCTGATACCATTGTTGCGGTTATCTCCTGCTCCTCTGTGGTTATCTCGTATTCATAAGAAGCCTCCCAGTGTCTCTTTAATGAAATCAAAGTCAGAGCTGATTCTGCAGTGTGGCGCTGAGACGAGCTCTCCCATCTGGCCACATATCCACCGACGCTGCTCTCTCATGGATTTTAAATATGGCGGTGACCTTAACAGTAATAAAAAGCAATTCTCACTGCACTAATCCTCTTCTCCAGTCTCACTAGCTCTTGACCTTTCTGCCACAGAATAAGTGAACTGAGCCGTGAATATGTGAATATACAACCCCCTTCACTCCCCCCCCCCCCCAACCCCCTGTAAAATCAGCGCCTCATAATATTGGCTCAGCGGCAGACAGATTACGGCAGGGGGAGAGCATCTGCTGGAGGGAGAAACAATATGACGGCTTCCTCCCCGGGGAGCAGTGGTTGTAAAAGACAATAAGAAAGAGACAGAGGGATGGAAACAACCCGGCTTTCTTGAAGAAACATGTAAGTATTAAACCACAAGTCCCGCGGGAGAGTATGGAGAGTGACGGGAGGGATAGCTCTTTTTCCACAGGATTGTCAGTCTGTGTACTCATTTAATGTCTGCCACTTATTTACCTCACAATGACAATCAAACAATAATATTTTAATCCTTTTGATTTGATATGACAGGGACGTGAAGAAGACAAAGTGTAAACCATAGGAAAAAGGAAAAATGGCTCCAAGAAAGGACTTAACTTTGGATTTTGATTACAAATTTACCAATCATGCCTGTGCACACTGAACTCAAATCAAGTAAGAACCTGTCTGAATACTGATGAATGAAGACATTTTTTTTATAGGAAGGGGTGAAAAATGATGTTCAGAAGTTAAAAGAGGTTCCTGTTTCTACTTGGCCTGGTGTGGTGGGAGGAAGTTATGAGGCTCCAAAACAGGGCAGAATGCCAACTGGTAATGGAGCATGTACTGTCAGAGTCGCAGCTAATTCACTTCACACGCTTTTTACTACTATTGTCTGTACACAGAGATAATCTGTTAGTATGAATGTGTTTGTTCAAAGTCACTAGGAAAATGAGCTGAAAAGCAACATGGACAAGATGTTTGTGCATCAAAATATTGTGTGATCTGAAGTAGGGCTGGGCGATATATCGATATTATATCGATATCCTGATATGAGACTAGATATCGTCTCAGATTTTGGATATCGTTATATTGTGATATGACATAAGTGTCTTTTCCTGGTTTTAAAGACTACATTACAGTAAAGTGATGTCATTTTCTGAACTTGGCCTGAAATTGGCCTGAAATTGGCCTCTTTTATTTTATAGGCTATTTTTATTTAATATATTTTTTTTATTTAAATGTGCACCTTATGGAGCTTTGATTTAAAAAAAAAAGAAGAAAAAAAAAGATACTCCTGTTATTATACAGTATTTATGTTTACATTATATTGTTATTTGAACAGCTGAGCATTTAATCATGAACAAGGTGAAGAAACCTGTTTATTATTTATTCATTTGATTTTGCAACTGTTCACTGAAATAGCCGGTTTCTATGCAACTACTTGTGACATGTCATATTTGGCTTTGACTTTGACTGAACTGCTCTCACTTTGCGGAAAAAAATATCGGGGTATATATCGTATATCGATATTCAGCCAAAATATATTGGGATATGACTTTTGGTCCATATCGCCCAGCCCTAATCTGAAGAACAGAAGGCCTACAGTAGATCCTCGACTTGTACCTAGTGTTATTTTTGAGGATGTGTCTCGTGGTTTTCACCTCCTGAAGCTAAGGAAATCCTATCTCGTTCACACTGACAGATGAATGCTGTCTGACAGACCACTTCACATTTTTGACCAAATATGAGGATATTGCACCCTGGGATTGACACCATTCTCACTTCTCTTACCTACTTCCTGTTTGTTCAAGATTTGACTGGAAACAGTCCAGTGCTGTAGTGAATAGCTGTGTGTGTGTGTGTGTGTGTGTGTGTGTGTGTGGGTTTCTTAATATTCATTCATTATTATTTTTGTCTTCAGTAGATGGCAAATATGAAACCAACTAAATGCCTTATTTAATAGCAGTGTTTTATTACATATTTAATCAGGCAGTTGACTGTTCCCTATTGTGTGAACAGTAAACTTCATTTAATATTGTACGTGGCTTTTTCTTTTGCGGGGTGCAAATGCTCCACCAAAACAAGTTCCTCCCCAAGACTATTTAGCAGAGCCACCGTCGCTGCGTCTGGAGCTTAGAGCCGCACAAGACGATAGGGATTGGTTTAAAGAAATGTAAACAACCCAGAGCATTTTTTCTCCTATCCCAGAACGTATCTGTGGTGTAGCCCAGCCTGTTCTCATGAACCGTACGTTCAAAAAGCTATGAAAAGATAATTACTGTAATTCCAATGATTTCCACAGTTTTTTTTATTTTTGCTGTGCGCACCACATTGACTGCTGCTGTATACGAACGTGGCTGGCCTTGTAGGGAGGGGGTCGGGGGTGATGGGTGGCCCTTAACACACAGGACCTTCAAGCCAGGACCAGCAGCTTGCGCCGTTCTCTACCTGGCTCACAGTCTCCTATTCTTGAGTAACTGAACCACCAACAATGACCAGCAGCTCGCGGTACTCTATACCCAGCTCACAGTCACCTATTCTCGGGTCACTGAACCACCAACTATCGCTGACCTGACGGCGCACCACGCAGAGCACCGTCGATGGTGTCGCAGAGCTCTGTAGCAGCTAAACACATCTACTTACTGCCGCTGATACGACGAGCTGTGATGGAGGTCTGTAGCCGCGTCACGAAGCTCTGTAGCGGCTGAAACGGCTACCAACTCTACTCTGTAGCACGGTGCTCTGTAGCCAATGTCATGTGACCGGCCGGTGGTCTCCTAGTTTTCGTATGATATCATACGTTTTTAGTGTGCACAATGTTTCGTACAATATCCTACGAACCCGTTCATGAGAATGCGTTGTGTAGCCAGACCTTATCCACAGTGGTGTGAAGATCGGTCTGGTAACGTGTGATCACTGGTAGTATTTCCCCACTGCATGGAAGCCGCTCATGAATGCTGTCAGAGTTTAGGGGCTCTGTCTTGCATTTTATTAGATTTGGGAAGTTTACACTCCAGCAACCCCAGCCCATCTCCAGGAAAGTTATGTTTGGCAAACGCAGCTAGTTCTAGAGAAAAGGCTGTTTTAAAAAATGCAATGTAAGTGAAATAGCAGTCTAATTTGGCATTTGTCCTTGCTATACCAGGACCAACTAGCTCAAGACTGCAACACATGAACAATGCTGCTCCTTTGTTCCATTTCTTCTACATGGATCATAAAAGGTGAGGCAGACTTTTTGCCTGGGACATGAAGCTTTAGCCTTAGTCTTTCAGTCGATCAGATGTATTAATACATTTCCATTAGAAGATGCACATTCAATAATCAGATTTTTATTTAAGCTTACATGTTCAAGGGAGTTAAACCCTAAAAGTAAATTTAAGGGAAATCCAAGTCTGTGTAAAGCATGCAGTACTAAGACAGTTATTAGGTCTCAGTTTCCACTGCAAATCAAGTAGTTTGAAACACCTTCTTTACTCAACAAATTATGCAGCAGTTAATTCTTGGCATTTTAGAGCTATGAAGAATTCATGTCTGCATATTCCTAAACTTTTAAGTATTAAGTATAATTTGCAGAATGTTAAGTTTAAATCCCTATGTGTTTGAAGAGTAAAAAAAAAAAACCTCCCTCTTTATATAAACCCTCCCTCTTTATATCGGTGCCTGTGTATCAATGGCTTTCCCTCTCAGTGGGACTCGCCACCCACAAAGGTTAATGAGCTTAAACACAGCTTCGAGAGAGCTCATTAAACAGGCCACAGAGACTGCAGAGGGGAGAGGAGAGGGAGGACGTCTGAGGAAGGAATTGGAATAAGTGTAAAGGTGGATTGTTGCTGCCACTGTGGGCCACTGGGAAGATTTCAATGTGTTGGTGGAAGTGATCCACAATCCAGCCATGATTAGTTTTCTTTTTTTTCTAACATAAAGACAGAATTAACTAAGTCATTTCTTAGTGAGCACATATGCCATTTGAGGAGGAATCATTCATAAGTAGGCAGGTTGGACCACCACAAACGAGAGTGACTCAGGCCAGCCTACATTTCTCCTCCGACTCTGGTGTTCATGTCATTGAAGCAGTAGTGGATGCAGGAAGTGGAGGAGGAACGCGTGGCAGCAGCTCAGTCCATAGGAGCTTGGCTTGGGAACCGGAGGGTTGCTGGTTCAAGTCACGTACGGAGTGTTGACAGGTAGCTGGGGCGTCTGTCATGGGAAGCCCCCACAATCAAATTCCACATTTAGTATATGTATAGGTCCTCGGCATCTGTGTGTATTTTGGCCCTGTGTGTTGTGTGCAATAGTGAAAAAAATTAATAAGGTATGTCTTAGTCTTTTACGTGGAGACAAGTTGCCCTATGTTAACGCTTACTTTCAAAACTATTAAGTTGGAACTTAATGGGACAAAAACATGGTTAATTGGTTGGGTTCCACATAGAGAACCACTCAAATATGTATACAATTCTCAACATGAATCAGGCTGCATAATGTTTTTTATCTGAATACATTTTAGTTCTTAAATGGAGACACACACACACACACACACACACAAGGCAAGGCAAGGCAGCTTTATTTGTATAGCACATTTCAGCAACAAGGCAATTCAAAGTGCTTTACATGAAACATGAAACATTAAAAACAGTTAGAAAACAATTAAAAACAATTTCAAAGCATTAAAACAATTGACAACAATTTAAGATCATTAAAAGACAAGAATAAAATGTACATTGCAGTAAAGAATTTTAAAGAAAGAGCAGTTAAAAATAGGTTATTTAAAGAAAGACAACATTAAAAAGATATGTCTTCAGCCTGGATTTAAAAGAACAGAGTTGCAGCGGACCTACAGTTTTCTGGGAGTTTGTTCCAGATATGTGGAGCATAAAAACTGAACGCTGCTTCCCCCTGTTTAGTTCTGACTCTGGGGACAACAAGTAGACCTGTCCCATACGACCTGAGAGGTCTGGGTGGGTCATAATGTAGTAGCAGATCAGTAATGTATTTTGGCCCTAAACCGTTTAGTGATTTATAAACCAGTAAAAGTATTTTGAAATCAATTCTTTGAGGCACTGGAAGCCAGTGTAGAGACTTCAGTACTGGAGTGATGTGATCCACTTTCTTGGTTTTAGTGAGGACTCGAGCAGCAGCGTTTTGAATCAGCTGCAGCTGTCTGATTGATTTTTTAGGGAGACCTGTAAAGACACCGTTACAGTCAAATCTACTGAAGATAAAAGCATGGACAAGTTTTTCCAGATCCTGCTGAGACATAAGTCCTTTAACCCTTGAAATATTTTGAAGGTGATAATAGGCTGATTTTTTAATTATGTTAATGTGGCTTTTAAAATTCAGGTCTGAGTCCATGACTACACCAAGATTTCTGGCTTTGTCTGTTGTTTTTAACATTGTCGTTTGAAGCTGAGCGCTGACTTTGAATCGTTCCTCTTTTGCTCCAAAAACAACCCCCTCCGTTTTTTCTTCATTTAATTTAAGAAAGTTCTGGCACATCCAATCATTAATCTGTTGAATGCACTTATTTAATTGTTGTATTGGGCTATAGTTCCCTGGCGATAAGGTTATGTAAATTTGTGTGTCATCCGCATAACTATGGTAACTTATTTTGTTGTTTTCCATAATCTGAGCCAGTGGAAGCATGTAGATGTTGAACAGAAGAGGCCCCAGAACTGAGCCTTGGGGAACTCCATCCATCCATCCATCCATCTTCGTCCGCTTATCCGGTGTCGGGTCGCGGGGGGAGCAGCTCCAGCAGGGGACCCCAAACTTCCCTTGGGGAACTCCGCACGTCATATTTGTATGCTCAGATGTATGATTACCTATAGACACAAAGTAGTCCCTATTCTTTAAATAGGATTCAAACCACTTTAGTACTGAGCCAGAAAGACCAACCCAGTTTTCCAATCGGTCAAGCAATATGTCATGGTCTACCGTATCAAATGCAGCACTGAGATCAAGTAATACTAAGACTGAAATTTTGCCACTATTTGTGTTTAAGTGGATGTCATTAAAGACTTTAACAAGAGCCGTCTCGGTGCTGTGGTGTGGTCGAAAACCTGACTGGAAGGCATCAAAACTGTTGTTTAGTGATAAGAAAAAGTTGAGTTGTTGAAAAACCACTTTTTCTATGATTTTACTTAAAAATGGAAGGTTTGATATTGGCCTATAGTTGCTCATTAGTGTCGTGTCTAGTTGTCTAGTCTGTTGTATAATGTCCTCCAGGTTTTTAAGGTTGATCGTATGAAATTGTGTCATGTTGGAATTTGTTTTGCGTGCACACTGTGACAACACATATCCTGTACTTGATATGGAAGCACTGACTGTTTGTCTAATTTTCTGAATTTTGTCTGTGAAGAAGGAGGCAAAGTCATCGCAAGCCTTGGTAGACAACAGTTCAGATGCTATTGGCACTGGAGGGTTTGTTAATCTATCAACAGTAGCAAACAAAGCATGTGAATTATTATTGTTTCTGGCGATAATGTCAGAGAAAAAGGACTGCCTTGCATTTCTTAGTTCCAGATTATAAATGCGAAGTCTCTCTTTATAAGTGTTATAATGGATCTGGAGATTAGATTTTCGCCAACTGCGTTCAGCTTTTCGACACTCTCTTTTTTCTGTTCTCACAACTATACAATTTCTCCATGGAGATCTTTTCTTACCAGAGACAGCTTTGACCTTAGTGGGAGCAATAGCATCAATAACATTCATAATTTTACAGTTGAAATTATCTGAGGCCCCAGTGAGGGCGGGTGTAGAGGAGAAAAGCTGAATGAATGATTCACTGGTGTTTTCAGTGATATACCGTTTTCTGATTAACTTTGTTTGAACACTTTTGGACACAGAGATAGTGCCATTAAAAAAAACACAGGAATGATCAGAGAGAGCAACATCAGTCACCACAACCTTGGAAATGTTCAGACCCTTGGAGATAATCAAGTCCAGAGTGTGCCCCTTATTGTGCGAGGGCTGTGTCACATGCTGAGTCAGTCCATAGCTCTCAAAAACACAACACAGTTCTTTGGTCCCTCGGTCCTGGGGGTTGTCAACGTTAATGTTAAAATCACCAGCAATAATTACACGGTCAAAGTTAATACAGATTATAGACAGCAGTTCATTAAAATCGTCAAAGAAGTTTGCACAGTATTTAGGTGGCTTGTAGATATTTAGAAGTAGAGCTTGAGGGGAGGATCTTAGCTGAAGAGCCACATATTCAAAAGAAGCAAAATTTCCATAAGATAATTGCGTACATCGGAATGAGTCATTAAACAAAATGGCGACTCCACCTCCTTTCTTATTCACTCTATTCTCACTCATAAAACTGAAGTTAGGGGGGGCTGACTCAATGAGAACAGCAGCACTGTTATTATGGTCCAACCAGGTTTCAGTTAAAAACATAAAATCAAGATTGTGCTTAATAATAAAATCATTGATTAAAAATGATTTTCCGGCCAAAGACCTAACGTTTAGTAGTGCTAGTGTTAGTGTGTTTTCATTTTTTGGGACAGACTGTGGCTAAAGAGGAATGGATGCTAAATTTGCAAAGTTTGCAGTTACGTGCTTATTCACCATTCTTTTTCGATTACCTATCACAACATAAATTGTGTAAGAATCTAATACGCAGGGCCCAGGCTTGTCTTGGAAAGAGTCATGAGTGCTACTAGGCGTGCAGCCTGGACCCGGCCCATATCAGTTAATGCTTACTGCATTTTGCACATAAGCATCCTTATCCGTTTGGGGAGAAGGAGTTAACTGCCGTCCTTGAGGAGGGATAGGTGCCTGGCGTTTTACGATGGGAGAAGGAAGGGGGGCATACTTGGTTCCAGCATTTACCAGCTGCTTCATCTGGTCAGTGAACTCCAACATGGGGATGGGGGAAAGAGGGGAGAGCGACGTATCTTAAAGAGGTTCTCAAAGCTTTCGTGGTTGTCAAAGGGGTTTGAGGAGTGTTGGACGGGTGAGATGGGGGGTTGAGATTTCTCATCTCCGCTCTTTGGTCTCCCATGGTCAAATCTTTGCTCAGGTGGGGGCTGTAGTGGATCACTGCCGCACTTTGTTGTGTCTTCCTCCTGTTTTGGTTCATCTTGTCTCGTGTCCTTGGCATAGGGAGCAGATGTGTGGGGCAGAAAGTAAAGTAGGCTAGAGGTGAACAGCTTTACTCCTGGCTAGTTAAGGAAGAGTCCATCTGCTTTAAAAAGATGTCTGCAGCCCCAGAAAATGTTAAAATTGTCAATGAACTGCAGAGAATGGTTGGTACATGCATTTGAAAGCCATCTGTTCAGTGCCAGCAGTCTGCTGAATCTCTCAGCTCCTCTTCTGACTGGCGGTATAGGGCCACTGATAAACACCTTTGCGTTTAGGGAGCTGACTGCGTTCAGCAGATTCATAAAGTCACGATTCAGCACTTCAGACTCTTGCTTTACAACATCATTTGACCCTATATGCAGTATAATGTTCATCACAGTTGGGTGTGCTGCTATGATATCCTGGATTCTTTGGGTTAAGTCAGACACCATGTCTTTGGGAAAACAGAGTATTTTGGTGTTTTTACTGCTTTTTATATCTTTCACAGCAGAGTCACCCACAATCAGAGTTTGGGGCCTAGTCATTAGCTTTCCCTGTAGCTTTTTACTTTTAGAATTGCTCTCAGTCCTTACCCTGCTGTGTGACGAGACGTAATCCAGGTCATGTCCAGGGTCCTGCAGCAGAGGAGCAAATCTGTTCACCTGCACACTCATTTGTTGGGGAGGCATTTTGTTAGTGGTTTTCCCTTTTGCAGTTGTCCACGGCTGTGTCCTACTAAGTACAGGGGTTGAAGAGGCGCTCTGCCTGGGTGGTAAGGCAGGCCAGCCGGTCGTATCACAAATCTCAGGGCGCTGTGTCCTGCCCGTTAGTTGTCCTCCCATTTCCCAGGAAAATGATTTACTCTTAGGCTTTGCACCAAAAGAGTTCCAGGGAGGACTACCGCTTGTAGATTTATTATCCGTTCCACAGCCCTCCTGTTTCTTTGTGGTCTTGCTGGTGCTAGTTAGCCGTGTGTTAGCATGCTTTTGTCCATTGTTTTGGTTCAGTGGTAAAGTGGTGTCATTTCCACATGATCCGTTCACTTCCACGTTTACTTCTAACCGGTACATTTTGGTTTCCAGAACTGCAATCTTCTGAAGGAGTTTGTAGTAGTCCTCTATGGAGAAGGGTGGCATCTTGCTGCTAATTAGCTTTAGCTACAGTCACTTTAGGACAGGCTTGAGCTATTGGTAGGCCACGCTCACGCAGAAAAACTTTCAAATATGACAATAGCCTACTATGTCTACAAAAAATGTATAGTCCAGTGATTTATAAGTATCCAAGAGCCGCTGCTCATAGTTTCTCTCAGAGGAAAAGCAAGATTATCAGCAGAAATATGCAAGCAGAAGCAGGAGCAAGCAGTAGAGCGTCTGCACTGTAAGAAGCAGGAAGAGTTATCTCCCACACACACACACACACACACACACACACACACACACACACACACACACACACACACACGGCATCTTTGCAAGTACTGGAGTGTCCATTCTGTTGTGCATCTGTTTGGACCTTTTATTGACATATAAAGACTTACAAAGCAAATGCCCACAAAGGAAGCAGCATCAGTAAGGATGTTCTAAATTGACATATGTATAGAAAGGACTTGGTCTCTGACTTTGAAAATCATTTTCTCAACAGTTATTTTAATGGTCAATATTCAGACGTGAAAGACTTTAATTTGGTTGGGACTTGCCAAAGAAAACCTTAAAACAGCTCTAATGAATGCTTAACTTTTAAATACCATGTGTGAGAGAGAGATCCATTATGTCTTATTGTATTGAAATATTTGCATGAAGATGACCGCATGAACATCAGTAAACTGCAGCACTATGAATGTGGAACCTGCTTTTGATTCAGGTCCTGACGTATATCATGTGATTAGACATGGATTTTGAGTAATTAGCAGTGAAAGAGTCTGCAACCTAATTATTGTTCTACAGGACAGGCTTTGTTGGATAATTAAGGATTGCTGAGCAAATCAAACAAAATATTGGTTAGCTTAGCCAATACAAGCTTGTCTCTAATCGCTTTGCATCTTTGTTGTTGCACGACAGGCTCGGATTGGCTAATCGGGAGCACTGGGAGACTTCCCGGTGAGCTGGTCTGTTTTTCTGGTCACGAGGGCCGGCGGTGTTCAGTCGTGGTACTGGGTTGAAATCGTAGTTTAAATATATAATGGATGCTGTCCTTTAGGCAGCCCACTCTTTTTTATTTATTTATTTTATCTTGCAGCCCACCGTTCTCTACATTCATGCAGCTCACTTGCAGAGTGCGGTCTGGTAATTATGACGTAATTACGTTTCGAATCCGGCGGCACCTTGCTCAAAAAGAAAAACAAAGTGTACCGTCTCCTCTTACAATTCAGTCAGTAGTGCTTGTTAGAGGATGCAATGAACAAAAAGAACTATGAAAATAGATGATAATAAGCGCAAAAGCTGAAAAGGTGAAAATTAAGCTCTAGAAAGTGACGCAGCCAGTGAACCGCCAAATGAAGACAGTGACACGGGTAAGCTAAGCTGCAAGCAGTGCAAGCAGCGGCCGTTCAAAACCTAATACAGCGTTGCCTGCAAACCACCATTTATGTTTATGAATCAAACTGTTAGTTGGCGCTCTTCAGCAGCAGCCACTAGTCCAGTTTGGTGCTAACAATGACTATGAAGAGTCAATCACCAGCCATGAGCCCATAGCTCCAGAGTGGGCAGGTAGGATTGCTCGTTGAGTGACTAAGAACTAGAATTAATATTAATGAAGAGTAGTAGTGTGCAAGGGATAGCTGCTGTCAGTGTGGAAGGCACATCTAAGCTGTTGTACCACAGTGTGTGAACAATCAAACATGATCAGATTAGTTACAATATAACCACTTTCTAAATCTACATTGTGACGCAACACCTAAGGCCCTATTTTAACGATCTGAGCGCACGGCGTGAAGCGCCTGGCGCCGGTGCGTTTAGGGCGTGTCCCAATCCACTTTTGCTAGTTTGACGGCGGAAAAAAGGGTCTGTGTGCCGGGTGCATGCTTCAAAAGGGTTGTACTTAGTGTCTTCATTAATCAGAGGTGTGTTTTGGGCGTAAAATGCAATAAACCAATCAGAGGGTCATCTCCCATCCCTTTAAAAGCCGGGCGCATTTGTACCATTGCTATTATGATGGCGGATTTGCACCATAATATTTTTATTTGTAATCTTGTGTGTGTGTGTAACAAACATAGTGTGCGTGCGCTGTGCACTGTTAAAATAACAATGAAATGCTGCATTATTGACTTTAGACCAGGTTTTTGTTGGTCAATGGCGCGATCAATTCCCGTTGCCTCAAGATAGTAATACGCCCAGAATGTACCTGAACACACCTCCCTGTAAGACCAGCAGATGGGCGCAGGTATATTTGCTATTTAAACGACGTGGGCGCTGGACGGGAAACTGACAACTGGGTCGGTCTTAAACTAGCAAAGACACTTGCGTCGGGATTTGCACTGTGCCGGGTGCAGGATAGAGCCATTAGTGTATTTGCACTGAATTGGAAATAATTTTTTTACAAAAACACACAGAATTGCAAGGCTGTAGAAAACAGTGCACTATTGACTCATATACTAAGGTTTTAATTTCATTATTTTAATAGTCAGTCGTGAAGTAAAGTGGGCCGGTCTAAGGCATGACACTCCAGGACTGAAAATGAGTCCCACTCCGGCCATGAAGTCCTCTGTGGAATTGTGGAATAGTGGCTTCTGTTCAGACTTTTTTTTACATTTAAATCAAAGACTTCTACATGGCAGCTGGCATTATTTGACAGCTGCTCACTAGGGCTGCACCATTAATCTAATCTAATCGCAGTTGTGATGCTACTCTGTGCGATTACATACATACCTGCAAACTTATACGTATACTGTGTACTTGGATGATGTGTCACCTTTTTCAGCCCGTCTGAGTTTGCAGGTAACTGCAAAATTGGTGTGATTTGAGTAAACGAAAAGATGTGCTGTGTGCCGTTTCCACGTTGTAACACTTTACCGACAGTATTAACAGATGAAGCCAACGTGTTTTAAGGATACATATTAATCCTTCCCTATGATGTTGAGCAGCTATGCCCGTTCTCTTCCAGCAAGTACACAAAGATAAACATGTTTGTAGAGAGAAATTTGTTGAGCTATCAGGCAGATATTCTATTGACAAAAAGGCCTCGCTCATTAGGGGTATTCTTTTCAATGTCATGCTGAGCTTCAAATGAGATATTCTCTCTGCCTGATACTTTGACAGGATGAAGTTAATTAATAGGATCATTGCCGCTCTAATTTGAATCCTTTTGATAGTGTGATGCCAACTGAAGGAGTTCAAAGCAGTAGTCTAAAATGCTGGGAAAAGACAAGAGTTCAAAGATGCAGTATAATGAATGTTCAGAGGACATATATTCAATATTGGATTTCTTTTTTTTTTTTTTTTTGGGGGTTTGACACAGTCTTAGTTTTCCCTTAATGGACTAGGCCTAAATGTTGTTCATGGAATGTGTATACATAAATGTTCGTTAAATGAGCATTTTGTATGTTTGAGTACTGGTGTTACAGAACTGAGCCAAACAAATAAACCACAATAAATTGACCTTTTACAGAACCGTTCACCCGGACCACGGCAAAGGTTATGGGGGAACAACAATGACCAAACCAACCAATGCACAGTGCACACACCATGACAGGCAGTGACCTCCAAAGAGGGTGAAGAATGTCGGAGCCAGCGGGTGGCCGTCAGCATGCCGCGGGTCAAAAGGTCCTAGTGTTGACTCGTCCCAGAGCTAACCCAACAATAACAAGACAACACTGATGGCATGTGTCAAGCACTTTCCACTTGTCTGAATGTTCACTGTGGTGAAGAGCTTCCTCACTGTGAGTTTGTACAGACAAAACCCACTTTATTAGTTCATTGGCCTCTCAGACACAAAAACAAAATTTCAGTATCACAAAATGTCAGGACGCTCATCATTTTCATTTTCTCCTAATTATATTGGAAAATACACATATTTTAAAAACAGCACATTGTCTTACGGATTCTCATCATTAATTGATGCTTGTCCTCACACACGCTGCAGAATTTGTGCACTTTGAGTCTCTTTAAGTAATAAATAAAACAATTATATACAAACAAAAGGCTAAAGTACAGAATGTGTTTTACACTGCAAATTGAATTTGTATCTGATTTTAGACCTGAATTTTTAAAAATTCAAAATGAATGCAGATAAATAAACACTAAATAAATGCAAAGAGTTTGGCCAATGCTGGTCTTGTTAGTGGATTTCTAATATGATACAGTGTGATGCAGTTTGTTAGTTTCAATATTTGTTGGATAATTAATAACAGTACTGCAAGGATTGATTATGGGATGCCCTAAGCCTGAATCCTCATGTACCACTAGGCCCTGTTGCTAGTCTAGGGGGTTTCATACCTTCCCAAAGAAAAAAATGATGCAGGACTGCAAAATACAGTATGTTATGGAAAATATTGGGTATTGGCACAAATGATCAGCTATCACTAGCTTTAGCACTGAACATACTGTATCTGTCCTCAAAAACAATGCTGGTTGAACTATAAAGTGCATAATCCTAAAGTCATTGCACCAGGACCTCACAATGCCTCAAGCACAGACCATTTGCCCTGGACAGCAGACTATATGCACTGTTTAAGAGTTGTATGAAAATCCCTCCCATTAAACATTTGCTACCCGTGCATCTTTTGTGATCCTCCTGTCTGAACTCTTCATGCAGATACATCAACAAGGGAAAATGGCGGGTTGGAAAACCTTTTTTTAAGTTGAGTGAAAACCTTACACATGTATTAGTGATCACTCCAACATGAGCACAAAGAGCTTTTCATGACTTCATATTCCAGGCATGCTCCAGTGGGCGGAAAACAAGCAGGAGTCCAACCGGGGTGCAATCAATACCGGAGCTTTTATACGTTGGTGGGTTTTTGTAGGGTAGTAATCTCTTCATGGATTCATCAGCTGTTGCTCTGGTGTCCACATATTGGGACCACAGTGGGACAAAGACAGTGAGTACGTTTACATGCACACAAATATTCCACTATTATTCTGAATAGTACAACGTTCTGAATTTAATACAGGGCACGTAAACAACATATTCCGGTTGGATATTCCGAATAAGGCCTTTTTCCAAATATAGCATTTTCCGATTAAGACATGTGGGATATTCTGGTATTATTCTGGTTTTAGAAGCATTCTTTGGACATGTATACAGCGCATTCAGAATATGCTTCTAAATCAGGGTTTTTACCGCAGTTTACGGCTTCTTATCTGTTTACGGCGTATGGTCAGCTCTGTGCGTTGCTATGGTTGCTGTACACAAACCAACCAGCCAACAGTTTGCCGGGCTGCAGTCCAACAAGTCCGCTGCCGCTGGTAAACTTAAAAAAAAATCATATTTTGCACGGCTACATTTAATCAGGAATATTAGTGGAATATTCACTTTCATTAATCATGTAAACAGCTTAGTCAGAATATTGTCTTTTTCGGAATAAGGGTAAAAAACTCAATATTATGTGCATGTAAACGTAGTGAAAGAAGTGATAACAAAGAGGAGGAAGAAGAGACTGTTGCTAAAAGATGCAGAACTACCCATCTCTACATCAGCACTTAATCTGGGTTCAACTCCAAGGTGGTCCGAGGAGAGCCATATTTCAAGTCTCCTCTGACAGACTTATGATGTCAACAGCGGAGGTATTTCACTCACAGATTGAAGTTGGATGTTGACTTTGCAGTAGAGGGAGCTGTTAACAACCATCGACATAAGGACCACAGACTCAAGGAATCGCTCCCTGGAAAGCTGCACTTAGCTCCACTTGCCCATTTTTCAAGAGCAGGCTGAATTCTGTCATCTATAAATTTCCCCATAAGGCGTGCGCGTGCGTGCGCGTGCGTGTGCGTGCGTGCGCGTGCGCGTGCGTGCGTGCGCGCTTTGGCATTTGCAGCTACTACGCAATGCATGCCTTTAACATACAGGGTAATATATTCATAGGTCTATTTTACACTCATGCATAACACAGTACAGATCCTCGGGGCTTCCATTAATTAAGACCTGCTGAACACACATTTACACACACTGTAGCATGTTCTGTAAACTGCCAGGAGAGCTCTACCAGCATTCATCTATAGTCCAAAGAAAGTGTATGCTTTTGTTACTGTTAGCACTGTTAAAGCTACGGGGAGAGGAGAGTTCAAAGTTCTCCAGGCTCTGTGGGGATGAAAGAGGCTGTCATGAAAGCACCAACAGGACCTCATCCATAATAAATGCAGGGAGGAGGTGAATCACCAATGCAAAAAGGTTCCATCTGCAAGCATAACTCCAACAAACCTTGGTTGCCATTTTGCTGTCATTTTCCACAATATTGGTTCGGTTTGGCCAGAATCCTGTCGATTGCAGTGCTGTAGGGCTGCGTGCCAAGAGTAGGGACACTATTGGCTCTATTTTAATACTTAACTCTGCTGCGTACACAGTATTGTTTTCCCTTTTATTTATGATCATACACTACTTGCCCTGAAATTTACACAGCAGGAAACTTAATCATATGCTACTGAGCGGTGAGAAAGTGGCATGACTCATTACAAATCAAGCAGATTATTTGATGAAACTATTATTCTTTGAGATAATACAGAACTGATTTGTATAATGGAAAGGATCATAAGATCAGAGTCCACACTGAATAAGCTCAAAGAAGTTAAACATGAAAAAAAAATCTATTTCTATTCTCTGGTTTGTGTTCAGTTGATTGAAAGTTGCACTTGCTCCGCTGCTAATGGCCAATACGGCTTTTTCACAGCAGACACATATGTTATTAATAACAATGGTTCTGTTCTAATCAAGTGTCCCAGTAGGATAGTGTGACAGTGAGCTGGATGCACAATACCAGGACCCGAAACTGAAGCGGCTATTTATTTACACGTCTGCTTTTTCTTAACTGCGTCAAACTGTTAACTTCTTTGTGAAAGGCCTACTGTTTCTATGTACAGTATCAGGGGTTCCTGCAGAGTATGGTGGAGGCAGAATGCCTCGTCTGAAATATAAACTGCTTTTCAAAAAATAGTTGTATTGACTGTTGTCATAAGAGAAGCATTTTCCAGTCCCTCCAGGAATTCGCAATGTCGCGATTGCAACAATTCATACCAATTCAACCAATTGCCACAAATTTGATCCAACCAATCACAGCTGTAATATGACAATGCTGAAACAAAGTAAACTTTGTTTTAGCTTCCAACTACACAACTGATTGTACAACTGTACATTAACAGGATTATTTTTTCAATAAGGGTATAGTCTAGATCCTTGACGTCCCATTTCAGTGATTGCTTCTTTGCTGCCGGAAAATCTGCCGGATTTCACTCATTTAGGCCGGATGTCCATTACCTTCCTCTTTCTTTGTGTTGGCGTTCTAACCTCCGGTGGATTTGTGAGGACTATGGTTAACTGCTCCTCAGATCTCTGCAGGGTAAATCCAGACAGCTAGCTAGACTATCTGTCCAATCTGAGTTTTCTGTTGCACGACTAAAACTACTTTTAAACATACACACGTTCCCCCAAAACAAGTTCCTTCCCGAGGCTATTTTGCAGAGGCACCGTAGTGTTTCTCCGGTTCTTAGCACCGCCCAAGATGATTGGTTTAAAGAAATGTCAATAAACCAGAGCACGATTTTCCTCCCATCTCCGAATGCTGTGTGGACTAGCCAGACCCTCCTCCAGCGCGCTTTGGAGGAGAGTGTGGCAAAGCGAGACTAATAAGGGCACATCTGACACATCGGACACATTTTCTTTTATATTTGGTATGGTTTTGAGTGATTACCATGTTAAGGTGGCCTAGAAATCTAGACGCACCCTAGTGGCAGCACATTTATTTTGCAGCCAGGGCACTCTCCGTTGCCTTGCGAGCTGGAAAAACCAAACTCTGGTCAGGCCAATCACATCGTGTATAGAGTCGGTGGGCGGGCTTATGGCTGCTGCTGCTGGGAACAGCAGTCTTCTGGAAGACTTGGAGTTCAGCTTTTCTTTGAGAAAAGAACAAAGAACAGCACTGAAGTCATTCTTAAAAAAGGAAGATGTGTTCGGAGTTTTGCCGACCGGATACGGCAAAAGTTGAATCTATCAACTAGCTCCGCTACGTTCTTCGTTGTGCTGTCTGGTTGTAGCGCTATCCTATTGGGTTCAGAGGGAATTTGGAAGACAACCGTTATCCCGACCCTCGGATTGAGCCCTGCCAATGGAGAGTTCCCAGACCCAACATCTGGATGTGGGTCTGGCTTGTCAGGCTAATATTAAGGTTGATATGTTCAACATTTATTAAAGTGAGTGAGTAAGAGAGGTTTGGTCTGCCTGCAGCTTGCAGCCTGTTTTCTAATCCGGTGTTTCCACTTAACAACTTCAAGGCGTCTGCCAACCAGACTCTCCAAGCAGAGGAGTTGAGGTGCATTTGCTACCCTCCACATTTAGCCACAATTCCCCCAAAAGGTTATTACTAGCCGCAGGAAGGATGATTATGAAAATATGTTATTGTAGGGCAGGAAAGCCCTTAGGTCCTGTCAGTCAGTAGCAGGCCTGATGCTGTGCCGGCTGGAGTGCTACTCTGGGCCCACAGCTGGGACTTGTCTGTTGGCAGGGTGTGTGTGTGCATGTTTTTTTTGTGTGTGTATTTAAGTGTTAACACTTTCTCTTGATCATGCTCGTCCTCAGTATTTTCTGCATTGTACTCAATGTGAGAGTGCTTATACACACATGTAGTATATTGTATTGCACATGCTGTACTTGTGCATGTGAATTCTATATTGTAGGAATGTGTGTGTGTGTGAGCTCTAATTTGGCTTGAAGTTATTCCAGAGAGAGTAGCCAGCTGATTGGCTGCTTCTGTGCTGACATCATCACAGGCTCTGAAGAGCAACGAGCTTGCCAGGGTTTGTCTGTGACTGCGGCTCAGTCTACAGTGGATAATGTGCCAGTTTACAGCACACAGTCAACAAACACTGGGCTTATATTATATGGCACAATGAAGGAACACATGGAGGGGGCTACAAAGGGCCTGTGTGCCCATCTGCACATTGCACTTTTAGTTAGTCAAACATTCCTGAGCGCAGAGCTGCTCTAGAGTAGCCTAGAAATCTAGACCACCCTAGCAGTAACAAATGTAATTTGCAGCCAAGGTCGTCTAGCAACTCTCCGTTGGCTTGCGAGCTGGAAAAACCAAACTCTGGTCAGGCCAATCACATCGTCTATAGAGTCGGTGGGTGGGGCTTAACATAATTATGGCAGATTTGCAACGGTTCTGCGTGAATTCCCCGCTACTTGAAAACAAAGAAGATGGCTGCTGCTGCTGGCGAACAGCGGTCTTTGGAATCGGCTTTGGCCGCGACTCTGGAAGACTTGGAGTTCAGCTTCTCTTTGAGAAAAGAACAAAGAACGGCACTGAAGTCGTTCTTAAAAAAGGAAGATGTCACCTTCTTCGTTGCTCTGGTTGGTTGTAGCGCTATCCTATTGCGTGCAGAGGGAATTTGAATGACAACCGTTTATCCCGCCCATCAGATTGAGTCTGCCAATGGTGTGTTCCCAGACCCAACATCTTGATGTGGGTCTGGCTTGTCAAGCTAGCCAGGGAGGAGTCAACAAGTGATTTTTCAAAGGAATATGGATTAAAGGATAAATCTGGCATTGTTGTATATATTTCTTATTGACAACAAATCCCATTAAAAGACTAGCACGGATGAAGCTTAGATCATCTCTCAATACACAATCAATATGCAGATATTGATTGTGATGTTTCTTTTCTTTTCTGTATGAGTCATGAAATGTTTTAATATTGTCTGATTTAATGTTGTTTTGGACCCCAGGAAGACTAGCTGGCCGTCTAGGCGGCAGCCAATGGGGATCCTTTATAAAAAATACGTCAGCTGTAGACATAAATTTGAAAATGGGGTCACATGTCCATAGTTTCTAAGTTTTAGCTGTAGTTTTTAGCAGACATTACTCAAACAGGAATAAATAGTGCTGTTTTGGGGGACTTTTCCAGCCTTCCAGATTACTAGTGACTACTTTTGGCAGCAGGACACGTAGGAGAGATTGACTCAACATAAACTACAGTTCCCATGTTCATCATAATGAAGGAACATGTCACCCAGTGCAACAGTGATGCTCAGAGAAATAAAATAATTAGGCTTTTATCCTATCAAGTCATTGCCAGCCTTATTCTTTAAATGGTAGCAATTATATCACAGAAAAGTATTCTGTGGTATAATTCATTTATTAAAATGTATTTTTGTAGTTCTCTCAGATAGTGAATAGGCTTCCACTGTACTAAAGATTGTAGACAAGGCATGCTTTTTTACTCATCATGAAACTCAATCTTAAACGACTTAGCTACTACAGAGTGGCTTGATCTCCAAAGGTCAGCTTGGCTGTCTGACTTTCCCGCACTGCCATTCTTTTTCTTTGGATATTACAGTTAAACTTAACCGATGAGATTACTTCTGCCTCAGAAATAGCTTTGTCTCTGAGATCTTTGTTGAACAACTCGGCTCTGAAAAACATTTTGTGATATTAAATTATTTTTAGCTTTCATGCTGTTCAGTTTAGCTCAGAATATGTGTTTCTGTTTGTACTCCCCACTGTATGCACTGCACCATCTGTTTGCATTGCATCAGACATCCTGTCGTCTCTTGGAAACTTGGGAAGTTGGTTGTATGTCTCTGCATCGAGACATTCCTACACATTTGTTTTATGTAGTGATAAAAGTGGCAATCTGGAAGAAACTAAATTATGTGCAATAAGTGTACGATGCACATTTTCATCTTTTCTCTCTACAAATGATTTGTATCCTGTCATTAAAAAAAAAAAAAAAAAACAGCCGTATAGCTAACCACTCTTAATCGGGAAGACACAGATGGACTGACTGTCTTCTTCCCCCCAAATACAGAAATGTTGGTAATTCAGTACTAGCATACACAATAATTAATGATGTTTGGCAAAATACAATGTAAACAGAAACCAAGATGACATAAATATCCTCAGATGCTCAAAAATACTAGTACCGATGGGTTGCAAGTGTTTTAAACGAAATGTCAAGCCTCATAACTTCTTCTTGCAACTCTAATTTGCTACATAAGTAATCTGCTACTGTGCTCGGGTGCCAAGTGAGATGATTGAGCGGCCATAATGATTTGTTCCCATTGCACAGGTTTGTTAAAATAAAAGCAGTAAAAACCCAGTGAGTGATGTAAGAGCAGATTTAGTTGCATGGTATTTCAGAAAAATAATCTCATTCGCCTCTTGTTTATTTCTGTTCATGTTCATTATTCCTTGTATATGTCAAGTCTGTCTTTTAAGGTCCTGGTGTCACTGTGCAGGACGTAAGAGTTAATGTTGTTGATGTTGTCACATCACACGTCTCGCAAAGACAGATGTACGTACACTTTATTCTCCTGACAGCCAAATTGACTTTGCAAGCGATACATTTCTCATTGCAGATTTGGCTTATTACATTCTTATGAAATCCAGTGTTTGTGTTTGTTCAGTTGGAATGTTTTTCAATCCTATCCCTTGCAGCAACAGACTAGTGAAAAGGGGCTATTTTGCCACTTTTTTTGCATGTCATGCATGTGGTTAGCACCATGCTGCTGTCTGGCAGCATGGCTGGCTTGTTGCTGTGGCTGCTGCTTGATGATAAACCTCTGGCAGTGAGCTGCTGTCAGTCAGACAGACGAGCCTTTGCCCTGGTCACTGCTGCCTCATGCCATCTGGGTCCCTGCACTGAGAGGGGAGGACAGGGACATGCCAATGGGAGGACACAGGATAAGGTTACACACACACACTGGCCTACTGTTTGACTGACTGACTGACTTGGTTTCATGGTTTTCTGCCTCAGGGCTGCATCAGTGAATATACAATCCGATGCAGTGTGTGGTGTCTGAGGTGTTGCTCATGACGCACAGCTAGATTAGGGTGACCAGATTTCCCGGAGCTAAAACCGGGACACTTTGCGCGTGACCGTAGTGCTCGTGCACGCACACGCTTTTTAACGTGAACATGTGCCAGCCCAGGTCAGACATAGACACAGATAGTTGCTTCATTATTTTGATCATAGGCTGCTCATCTAATAATAACAATGTTTTTTCCTGTAAAATTAACAAAATATCACCAAAAGCCTTTTTCAGTTTAGTGCGAGATTTATGTTGTTATTTATTCCAATAACACCAAAAAAACTAAAATGATTTATTGAAAATTTTGAGCATTAAACACTTCATTTCCTGCTTTCTGGTGAATTTTTATGCACCTGTTTCTATCTTTTTCTGAATCAATGTATGCTGTAAATATCTTTATGTAAAGAGAAACAGATTACAATCCAAACATAAAAACATAATGGAATATATTGAAGTAAGGCTCTCAGGCATTCTGTATTACCTTCAACTATTTATTCTCCTGTAGATCGACTTTTCTAATTATATCTGAGTCAGCACACATATAGCCTAGCATAACGTACTCCTCCCTCCTGTTTTGCGTCTTTGGTTGTTAATGTATTAATAAACCCCTGGACTGTAATATTTCAGATGTGTTTGAGCAATGTCCAAAACTTTGTGCACATTCAAAATACAGTATATCTGTATTCTCTGAGGTTTGGAGGAGTCGTGATATTTTGAGAAAAATAAAGTTATAATAGGCTATTACAAGAATTAAGTCACTATATTTCAGAAAATAATCTATACCTGCACCATAGTCTGCTGTGCATTACGTGATAGCTCTGCTGATACGGTAGATCTCAGACCTTCTGACAGACACAGAGCCCTGCTTGGGTGTCTGAATGAGACAAATAGTTTAGCTAGAGAAGTGGCTCTACGCTGCTCTACATCGGAGGAGGAAAACCGAAACTACTGCAGAAATACACGGAGCACAAACGCAACACATCTGCCGCAGCATGTCAACAGCAGAGCGCATCCATAAACCTGAAGCTGCACAGCTGTTTACAGCGAGAGTGGACACTAAGAGACCCACTGGTCTGTTAGAGCTCCGTGTGTCTGAGTCTGAACCGTAGACTGGAAACGTCACGTCACAGGAACTTCAAACTAAATCAGTAGTATTGCGCTCCTAAACTTTGTGTTGATGGCATCAATGTATTAGACTGATTTGGCTACGATTCCTCCGAAAACATCACCTGTCTTTCACAGCTTTTCTCATGTACAGACGGTTGCTAGGCGATAGCAACAAATGCAGCATGGTCGGACCCCGCACGTAGCTGCCCGTTCTATTCGCCTTGGAAAAATAAACTGGACAAAGTTACATTTGGGGCTACACTCAAAACATTCGGGGCTGAAGACCCGGCAAAATCGGCTGACGCCGCTCCTGGTGTAAACCGGGACATTTTAGCGTCCCGAGAAGCTTTTGTCGGGACTTGGGACAAACAATTCAAAATCGGGACTGTCCCGGTCAAACCGGGACGTCTGGTCACCCTAAGCTAGATCAGTAAAACGAAGAGTCTGCAGCCATGCTAGCGGCTCTGTGAGGCTGTACCTAATGCACAGTAGTACTTGAGCTAAATGCTAATGTCAACGTGGCAGCATGCTCACAATGGCAAAGCTAACAAGCTGATGTTTAGCAGGTGAAATGTTTTTTTCACATCTACACCATCTTTATTTAGCGTGTGAGCATGCTAACATGGAGGGAGGGATATGGGATGAACGTGCATCGCCGCGACGTGTAGTTACATTTTTCGAGAGGTGCACGTCAGGCTACGGCGCAGGGTCCGGCGTAGACGCAGAAGGGTCTGAGTCTACGCCGGAACCTGCGCCGTCGATTCGACGCACAACTATAAAAAGGCCTTTATATTGTACTATGTTGTAAATATTGTTTGAACGCTGTCTCCAATAAAATATATGAAAAAAAATAAGTGGATCTCATTGGATCCGATGAATGTCGCGGTTTGGTTTGGGCCGTGTACAGTCGACTGTGTTGCTGTAGGAAGTTAAAACATTAAAGCAGTAGGGCCCAATACAGTAAGCCATGTCCTAATGACTAATTAGGCTTCAAACAACTCCATCTGTGATCATCTACAAAGTTTCCACTAATGTGAACCATATGGAGCCATAACTCCTGGCTGAGATGCTTATTTTGGGCCGCATGTTTGCTGACAACATACCACAGCATTGACGAGACACTCCACAGTACAGCCCCTCCACATCCACACTTCTCAGATCATTACGCAGCTGCTCATGTAAACAGGCTCACCCATGTAGAAAGACTGCACAGGCACCAACCGAGCTGACCTCAGATCTGTCATTAAACAGCCCCCCCCCCATAAAAAAAAAAAAAAAGCCAAACCCACACCTCTGTTTAATTATGCATGTGGGCTGAGCAATCAGTCTCCCTGTATGCTACTGTACACTCTATAGTGCTGCTTCCTTGAGCTCGCAAGCTGATTATGGAGCTCTGGCAGTCCAAGCACTTTGAATTATTTAAATCTCTGTTAAGACCGTCGTACACATATCAATGAAAGGAATGGATTAGGGGTTGACATGTTTTTCCTCTGGCTTTGCCCCCCACTTGTCTCTTCCTCCGAACCTGACAAACACGCCACACGAGTCATAACACTGCTTTTCAAGTAAATGGCAATTTTTCTAATTCCCTATTGAAGCATGTTTCACAGTGGATGTTGCTTTTAGCCGTATTGGGGTTGAGATTAGGCCGCTGGATTAAGGATTGTTTCTTTTGTGCCAAGTTCTCAGTTTGTAGAAAGGTCCAGTTAGAGACGTGGAGAGGGCTTTTGTGCACCCAGAAGGGCCCACCCTGGAGAACAGGGCTCGTCCAAGGGAGGCCTTCATGTGGGTGGGCTGCGGAAAGGTGATGGATCTCCTTTTCACACAAAACCCTGGAGGAAAGCACACAATCAATATCCTGCTGTCTGCCTCCAGTGCCAATAAATGAAAACAGGGTGGTGTAAAGAGTTGAATAAATAAAGGGGGGCAGCCTTTTCACATCAGGGTGGGATTGTACACAAAGCCGAGCAGATACTGCATTTAGAAAGACTATAATAGTCTCTCCATCTCTCAGCGGGACGCTTGCTGCAAATTTATGTTTGCAGCTAACACGTTTATTCGCAGGGCAGAAAACAAGCAGTATTTATTCTGTGAAGTGCAAGCTGGCTCAGATTTGTATAAATGTTTCAATTAAGCCTCGTGAAAATCAATGGCGTAACATTCCCCCGCCAATCTTTCTGTCTACAGGTTTGCTGCACTTGACAGCTGCGGTTTAGGTGTCGAGATCGAGTGTTAAATTTGTAAATGGGTCTTTTTCCTGTCAACTGACATGAAATTACAGTTGGGGGGTAATAGAACAGAGGAGCTGTCTGTCAGATGGGAAAGAGAAGGAGAAAGAGAGGCCGGAGGAGAGCGACGTGCCCATCAGGGTGGATGAGTGACAGGGGATGAGAGAAGCTCTTCAATCCACTCTCGGGCTGCCACAGAAATGAATTCACATCGCCTCAATTGCACCATTACTGGAGAGAGAGAAAAGGGAAGGCTTTTTGTGCTTTTTATGCAGTCAAGGGAAACCAGAAGTAGGTCTTGCTGTGTTTTACTTATCCTTAAGTGCTTCCTAATGGTGATAATGCCGCATGTCTACTCATTTGTATGACTAAGCTAATCCTATAAGTGAGATATCCCTCGTGGCAAAGAAAGTCTGGCAATCAATGAATTTACACACTTGCACTCAGATCTGAGACTCTACAGTTCCCTCAGTATTAGCGTTCTAGTTTTCGCCAGTTATATGACTGCATATGTGTGGCTGTCAAACACTAATAAAGAGATAGTTGCAGCAAACCGATAGCGGTTGATGGGATTTTCCAACATTTTGATTTTCAGACATTTTGCACATTACACCATTCTGCCAGCGGCCTACCCGACCACACCCGCTGACATTCAGAAGCACGGTGTGAACATGCAGAAGTTATTTGGTGGCTGTCTCCTCTATTATAAGTCCCAATTTCAGCACATAAAATGAAGTCATTTCTCTGCCGTCGTTGGCAGACTGCCCAAAGCCTCTGACACTTTTCTGTCCTTTTCTGCCACGGAGCCCTGACAAGTGACAGGTGATCTATGGCTGTTTGTAGTCAAGGATCTAAATCTGAAACGAGCTTAGCGGCGGCTTGCGAAATGAGAATTGATAATCGAATGATGCTGAATGAGGGGGCCTGTCAGTACATTGTAAGGGAACTGACGGATTTAGTTAAAGGAGAAGGAAAGCATGGCGGATGAATTTTGGCAGGATAGAGAATTGCTCAGCGCAGAGAGAGAAGCTGATCCCCCTGCAGCTATTTCTGATGCTCTGTGTGTTTACATGTTGGTACTGTTCTAGACGAATAACTGAAGGGCTACTGAGCATATTATGATCAGGCCTTTATGAAACACAGCAGGATAGGTTAATTCTTTGTTAACCTAACCGCAAGGCCTGTGTGGTTTAGATCTTTAAGAACAGAGTGTAGGGTGACGATGAGAGAAAGAGACGCAGAGAAACGGAGCGTGAAGAGATTTCATGTGAACAAGGTCAGGATCCAGAGTCGCAGCCATAATGGTTTACATCAATGGTTTGTGTCGGAGCCGAAGAATCCCCAGAATGCCTTCCTCTTAGTGTCTTCAATGCACTAGGACTGTTGATCTCATTTTACTGTACTGTGTACAATGAATTGATTCATAACTACAGGTAATACCAGGGGGACTGTGAAAGAGTCTTTTCATGTGAAGAAGAAAACATTCTCCTTTTGTAGGCAAACTCTTTGTATGTACAAATACTCATCAATTTAAAGTTGAATACGCTTTTGGGATAATTATACTGATTATGTTTTTGTCAATGACACATTCCCACTGCACATTCAGTGTTCATTATAACAATAACACATAACAAATAGGGATGTCTCGAGAACCGATACTTCGGTACCATACTGTACCAAAACTCTGAAAACTTGCCGGTACTCATTTTTCCAGGTCCCGGGGGATGCAATCCTTCCAGACCCGACGGGGGCAGTACAGTGGTGCTCAGAAGTTTGTGAACCCATGCTAAAGTTGACTAAAAAGAGGAATAAGAAAATCATCTTTTGGAAATTGATCGTAATGCCTTAATTTAAAAAATGTGGAAAAATCCAACCTTTAAGGACCCCAATTGTCTTTGTGAATGAATAATGTATCGTAAATAAATAAATGTTCTTCCTTAAAATACAGGGGGCATAAGTAAGTACACCCCTATGTTAAATTCCCATAGAGGCAGGCAGATGTTTATTTTTAAAGGTCAGTTATTTCATGGATCCAGGATACTGTACTATGCATCCTGATAAAGTTCCCTTGGCCTTTGGAATTAAAATAGCCCCCCCACATCATCACATACCCTTCACCATACCTAGAGATTGGCATGGTGTACTTTCCATAAAATCATTTCTCAATGCAAATCAAACCAGCTATTAGAAATAAAACCATGCCAATCTCTAGGTATGGTGAAGGGTATGTGTTAATTCCAAAGGCCAAGGGAACTTTATCAGGATGCATAGTATCCTGGATCCATGAAATAACTGGCCTTTAAAAATAAAAATCTGCCTGTCTTTATGGGAATTTAACATAGGGGGGGACTGACTTATGCCCCCTGTAGTTAAGACGATATTTAGCCTCATACATCCATGTCAAGATAATATTGATATATTGCCCTGCCCTAGCTGATGGTAATGTAACATTATGAAGGGATGTGGCATACATGTTAGGTTCCTTTTTTTTATTATTATTTATTTTTTAATATATTAAATATATTATATAATTTTTTTATTATTCTTATTCTTATTAGTAGGAATGAGTGCAGGATTAACCCTCTGAGGACAAAAGACGCACTGGCGAGTCCAGGCGAAATTTCATTTCAGACAGTTATTCACCATTTTATATATTTATTACGCTATGTAAAGAAAAGCACACAAACTCCGCTTTGTTCCACTTAGCGCTCCCCCTAGAGGCCTGGAGAACTTCCGTTGTGCAATCTGGATGCAGTGTTTTTTTTGTTTTTGGAGTTTATGTGCTTTTCTTTTTGCATCATTTCTGTATTTGCAGCGCGTTTGTGTATTTGGTTGTGTTGTGTGTATTTGCAGCGCGTTTGCTAAATGCTGTGCCTGTGTTGTCAAATGTATGAAGATATTTTCTTAATTTGCTTGTGTTTATTTGCGTGTGTTTCATTACGTTGCAGTGTGTTTGCCCTTGTCGGCCACCGTACAATCGGGTGCCAAAATGAACCCAGCATTAAGACCACTATCGTTTCATACGTCGTAGCGGTGGATTTTTGTCTCATGATGTCCTCCCCTTTTTATTCACTGCTGGTTGTAAAGCTTGTGAGCTCGGATGACGACACCCACAACTATCTCATGTTGCATTACGACACCCAGAAGACACTCATGACTCATGACACGCCGCAGATATTATGACTTCCAAGGTGATGTGATATGACAGCTCTTCGTGCTACAGATACTTTTGCTTGTATTGGAGCATGTCTCACAGTGCCTCTTTAGTGTCATACTAGCTGCACTGTATAAAGGTTTGCAGCAGCCAGGGAATTAATTGGAAGCTTTGTGCGCAGCTTTGTGAAATCACATTTGAACCTCGTAAAGTCTCTCATACTCCAGTTGAGCATGGGAACTCTATTGAAATATTGCTCATGGTAGTTGTGGGAAGTTTTCTTTTCTCCCAAATCTGTCAGCGATCTGACCTCTCAATATCAGTTTACTGGTTCCCAAAGTTTTTTTTATTTTTATTTTTTTGTCGGAGAACCCCATGAAAACGGCGTTCATAGTGTTTGAAAGTTTCCACTGGTTTACAGGATAATAATGCAATGCTTAAGGTCTCACCAGAGCAGAAACCATGGTCCTTCTAGCGGTTTCCAAAACTTCTCATGTAGAAGCAGCCAGTGTGCTGTCCAAAAGCTGCTGGATGCAGTTATCCATTTCTCAATCACTCCGATAGAATTACACTTATTTAGTTCAGGTTGGGCTTCTACAGAGTCTACTTTTTCAAAAAAACAGATGACCGTGTCAGTGGTTGACTGGCTTCATTAGATACACATGTTCAACTGCGATATCATAGCCCTGCGTATCCTATGAAGGTTGGTATAACAGTTTGTAGTAGTGCTGCAACTAACGATCCTTTTTATTGTCGATTAATTTGTAGATTATTATCTTATCAATCAATTAGTTGTTTGGTCTATAAAATGTCAGAAAATGGTGAAAAATGTCCATCAGTGTTTCCCAAGCCAAAGATGACGTCCTCAAATGTCTTAACTCAAAGATATTCAGTTTATTGTCAGAGGAGTGAAGCAACTAGAAAATATTCCCATTTAAGATGCTGGATTCAGAGAATTTTTTATTTTTATTAAATAAAAAAATTACTCAAACTAATTAATCACTGATCAAAATGGTTGCCGATTATTTAGTAGTTGACAATTAGTTTGTAGCCCCTTTTACACAGAGAAGATCTGCTATTACGCCGTCTTTGCTCTTTTACACTGAACGGAAACAACGGTGGCATTCTGGAAGCCGTGCTGTGTAACACGACAGTCTAGTGTTTACGTGTGCGCGGCCCTGTTATTACCTCCGCTGCCAGCTTAACGGCAGAACGACTCTGTCCCGCCCACTTTGTTTTTCTTACCTTTTTATTATAACGGCGAGGCGGAATAACAGCACAACATTCCCGCCTTGAACAGGCTGTGTGAAAGGGGCTAGCGATTTAAGCTGTCATTGGCTTAAATCACTGTGGCTTTACAACAACATTCTTTTAATTTGAATTAAAAGACTTTAAAATGCTTTTAATATTGTTCAGCTAAAACTACTAAAAACTCACAGGCTAGATTAAGAAATTGAGCCCTTTCATACAGAGCTTTAGGACAAAACCTCTGTAGTATTATCACTTCTTTTATTGCTACTTGAAGTGTTATGAGTACGCAGTTGCCGTTTCAAACATTACAGGTATTACAGCTATTTATTTAAATCTTAAGAATTGCAAGGCTCCCAAGTGTCATTGAAGCAATTGAAAGCAGTGATTAAAGAAGAAAATAAGCTGTAATTGTGTAAAACCTTTTCCTGCATAGATAAAATGAGAAATTAAGTCTTTATTAATGCCTGTAAAGTGAGGCCTTGGATTCATATTATAGATATAATCTTCATATGAAGTGGTACCCGAGACAGTTATAATGTCCAATGCAGTGCAGTTCAGTGTCATTATCTTCCCCACCATTCCCCATCCCTGAAGTAGCTGCCCTTATCAGGCGGCTGGATACGCTCCTGTCCGCCTCTGCAGTGTCGTTAACAGCAGCCCTGTGAACACCCGATCAATCCACCCGGGCTAGGAGGCTAGCCCTGCTAATGGCTAATGAAAGGTGTAATTACAGCAGGTCAGAGAAGGCATTTAGACACAGAGGAGAGAGACAGTGACGGGTTCATTTAGATCATTAGAGCCGAAATGTGTCTGCCTCGTTAGACTGCAAGTCACCCGCATTATCCTCATGATCTTCCTTTGTTTCTATTAAAGTGAGTGGGTGGCATTTGATGGTGCAGTAGATTGTAGAATTATGAGTAGAGAAAGGTGAGTTGATTTAATTAAAGGGAGTCTAGAGTGGAACAGAATTGAAAAGAGGAGAATTTGAATACATCCAGGAGTCATGATGATACTTGGAGTCATTTTTTAAAATCTTCTACATGACTAAGACTTTTGCTACACCGTGAAAAAGAGCATTTATCTCCAATTAATGTTTTACACTGCCGATATTGTTATAGACATGCCTCTTGACATTCAAGCTTTCATGTAATTGCTCATGTTTGTCACTTCACACAGTGTCTTCAACAAAGGTTGCACTTTCCAGCAAATTCTAATGTGGCTAATAGCAGGACAACCTTGCCTCTGAGGGCTCCTGCAAATAGACCTGCAGCTGTATTTTTAGATGGCTATTAATACCTCAAGCTAATTCATTTCAGCTCTCCAGGCACCTACCAAGGCCTCTCAATTATGGATGAGGGGAAAGTCATTGGATTCTCAGCATTGAGAGGTAGTGACAGACGCATGACACACAGCTGAAGGGCGGGCAGGAGGATAAGGATAAAAACCCACTATCTTTCAATAATTATTACTGAATAGAAAAAAATAGTTTCCCGGTCTAACAGAACAAGCTGCTGCTCAGCATGTCTGCAGACTATTGGAGTGATTTAAATATTAATGTGATTTACTTTTAGTATAACTGAGGGATTCCAAGTACTGTTTACTATCTGCTAGCGTTAGCTTTTAGTCAGTACATAATCTCTATAAACCGATATCTGAAGAAACCGTAGGCAACGGGGCAAGGTTTTTGGTATCGGAAGCATTTGGATATCCGTTTGTAGTCCGAATAGTATTGACCAATTGCGTTTGAGTGGGCTTTGGTTGCATGCAGGTAAACAGTCCTCGTAGAGAACAAAAGAGACGGAAAGCATTGGCCGAAATGCAATCTTGGAAACCATCGGCTATCATCTGTCTTTACATTTTTTTTAAATAAGTATCTTTATTCATATATAGATATCTGTTTGAGACGTCATCTCTCAACTCAAGTGTCTCAAGTTGCTATCGGACCCAGCATACGGAAAAGGAAGTCTTAGCCCGGATTCTTGCTGCTACACTGAACCCCCGGAATATTGGCCTTTGCCCCCAGAGGCTAAATCGGTATCAGACAGATTGGTCAGCTATAGTTATACAGTATAACTGATAAAGTTAAGATAAAATTTAAAGGTATATTCTATCAAAAATGACATGTACAGGCAGCTAATGCAAGATTTAGACTGTTCTTCGAGAACAGCAAAAGCATGCAATCCTCTCTCATGTATCAAAACGATACATAGTGGCATTTCACTCCCAAATATAAAATATAAAATATATAAAATATCTTTGGCCGAGCTTACAGAAAGTGGCTTGTGGCGCGTGTTTACTTGGTAACAGCCAACAGCAAATTTTTTAGTTTGGCTAATTCACAAAATAAATGTTGAAACAGCTGATAAAATGTAAAATTAGGAGCCTGCTAACAGCACTGATCATGCCCCCTTGATTTACCTTAACTGTAGATAAAAGCGTACTGCAAGACTAAAGGCCATTTGTCCGGTGTACCGTGACTAGCTACTGGGTGTCATTATACATATCACAATATCATATATATATATATATATATATATATATATATATACAGTTGCAGACAATTATATTACACATGCTGATTTCTTTTCCTGATATCGTGTAACAACAAAGCGTGTAGCTTGTTGCGTTCTGTCTGCTTTTGATGAATATTTAAGCCTTCAGACTTCATAGCACAGTTTTATGTTACTGTAACTTCAAACCAAATCAGAGGGGGGTTATATTTACACTCTATTCACTTTCATCTCCTCTGCTTTATGAGGAATACAAAGGCAAAAGAAAAGAGTATGGAAAGCTAACTACAGAATAACAGTGCCTCTCTCCGTCCTGGCAAAGAGTCGGCAGCAGATGAACCATGTTACATTTTTCAGAAAGACTAAATCCCTCTGAACAGTTTTTCAGCTTGGCTCCTTCTGGTTCGCCACCAACATATTCATTACTCTTGGGAGCGACAAGGGGAGCATGCGGGTAAATTGGGTTTAGCTCCTGACCTTTGGGGTTTGATTAATGGGCTCTCTGTTCTGCAGCTCTATAGCAGAGGTCCAGGGAGCTGCTGGCTGTTGAAGGGGTGAAGTGACAGGCTAAGAAACCCGGCACAAACCCATACATCCTCCATCCATTTTTTCATCTCCAACTCTAAGGGCCGGACCTATTCAAGGGCTACCGACCCCATCTGAAGGATTGCTTTTAGAATTCATCAAACTGGCCAACAAGCCTTTGGTAGTATTTTTATACACCTATCTCAGCTTGTCATCTATGACATGTTTCAGGATAATTATTTCCCTGACACGGTTCCATCGTTTTGAGTGACAAATTGAATAGCAGACCTCAATAGCAGTTCAAGCAGTTTGATGGACACATTATTATTTTTACATTACACATTGTAAGCTTGATGACCATTTTAAAAATAGGTTGTTTATGGTGTACTTTTATTTTTTCAGACACACACACAGACGCACACATATACACACACACACACACACACACACACCAGAGTTTGACTGGCGCAAAAATGTGATTAGCAATGGTCCAATTTCCAAATCGAATCCACCTGACAGCATAAAACAGAAAAAGGCAGCGGGCCTCCTTAAATAACCCTGCTTAGCTTCAAATTGTATCTGCCACACATGAGGAATCAGAGACCAAGAGCCAGATAATCGGGTTTGCTTCCTCTGCCCTCCTATTATGACAAATTAAAGAGGTCTGGAAGCCATATTTTTCCGAGCAGCGGGTTCTTAGCTTGTCATTAGCTAACAGACTGACAAATTGATTAGTATTGATCGCAGCCAAAGCCTTGTAGCAGCCTGCCTTGCCTGTGGTATTCTACAAGTACCTGGAGGCAAGGTCATAACGTGTTCAGAGCAGACTAAAGGATTTCATGTGGCTTTGGGGCCAAGGGGGAGAATCTGAGAAAAGATGTCATGGACTATCGGCTGAAGCTGTAAGTGAGAAAAAAGATGCAGTTTAGTACAACCTTTATACCAGGAATTCTCTACGCATACACCTTAATTTATGTACTAAACATTTTTCCCATGAAAAGAAGGAACAAATAAGGACGGAATCATTTTTAGTTCAACTGTTATCTTGATGTCACATCTATTTCACTTCTTCTGTGAACAACCCCTGCACAGAGTGCGTCATTATCGCAGTAGTTTTTTTGTACAATTTCATCACTCTTGCAGTCTCTTCTTTTGGTCAATCAGGCATGCCGAAATGAAACTATTATCCACTGGACTGTAGTGGTAGAGGGAATGGTCCAGTGGACAGTTGCATTTCAGCATTATACCATGTGGATGAGATTGTTTTGAGCTGTTGGATCGTTTTACATGAAACACATCAAGCGAGGCACAAGAACAAGAATGCATAATGAGAAGCAACTGTCTAGTAAGGTGTACAAGTCTGATATGCACAGTAGCAAATATGTGTTTGTAACTGCACATTAACATCAGCATCATGTGCTGTGCCTCAAGAGCCTGCTAGTTTAAAAAAAAATAGCAAGGATGAAAGGCTAACTTGGCCTTTTTCTTCAAAGACGAGACAGTCATTTTTTCGGTTGCGTTAAACTTCAAGCAGTGTTATGAACAGTGGTTTAGTGGTTTCTTGGTAGGTGGGAATATTCTTGACAGCCTACACAATCCCACTGATATGTTTTCATGCCCCCTCAAATTGCGCTTTACTTGAGTATTTCCATTTCATGCTACTTTATACTTCTTCTCCAGCACATTTCATAGGAAACTGTTGGGCTTTTTACTCCACTACATTTATTCAACCACTTTTTTACATAGAAAACATACACAAGTTTGGGCGGCCTCTAGCTCACCCAGTAAGAGCGTTCGCCCCATGTAGGCTGAGTCTTTTCCAGCGGCGCGGGTTCGAATCCGACCTGCTCCCCTTTGCTGCGCGTCATCCCCCATCTCTCTCCCCCCTTCATGCCTATCCACTGTCACTACATAATAAAGGGAAAAACCCAAAAAAGAAAGGAAAAGAAAAAGAAAACGTACACAAGTTTAGGGGGCTGACGGGATAACACTTCACAGGACTTGTATGATTTGATGTGACAAATAAAAGTGATTGATGCTGTAATGCTGAAATTGTTGTGGCCAAAAAATCCTGGTAAAAAGCAAATATCACGACAATCGTCAAACTTTCCTGATATACTTATAGTTTCTCAGACCATGTTTTTATGGATTCATAAAACCTAACAGAGTAAACCGTATATTGCATTTGTGTTAAACTTAACATAAATAAATGTACATATAAACACCGTAAACAAAAGCCAGTTGGGTGTTTAAAGTTTAGGACAATTGACTGGTAATTTCTGCGACTGCATCATTGTATCTGTGCCTCTTAGATTCTATGCACGGTGCACCTATTCACTGTGTCTTAAGACCTTAACGTTATTCAGAGTTTCCTCTTGTTCAGTCACGTAAAATGAAGGCTGTCTCTTTCTCACATAAAGTTACAACTCAGCACTGCTGTGTGTGTGTGTGTGTGTGTGTGTGTGTGTGTGTGTGTGTGTGTGTGTGTGTGTGTGTGTGTGTGTGTGTGTGTGTGTGTTCTAAAAACAACAGCAGTCACTTTAATGACTGCAATAGAAGTTTTTGGCCGTTGTTACCATCAGTATATTACCAAGGTATACAGGCACGCCTTTAATGCTTTAACGATTTGTATTTGTAGTTGTGTGCCTGATTGGCTAGCTTCTAGTGTTTTAACTACACTCATCCATTTCATCCCTCTGCATGAAGCATGCAGGTTGTCTTTAGGTAGGTATACTGTAAATCCTCCTGCCCAGAGTTGGTGTACGTACACAGCTATAGCTACACTGTACACCACAGCAGTATTTTCAGGTATCTTTTCCTCGCCCTGCTATTATGTTGCTGTTGTTGTGGTTCACTGCCAATTCTCGAGTGCATTTTCTCGATATCCCAATTACATATGGTTCTTTGTAGGGGCTATCAGCATGCACTGTAGCATGAAGACACGCAGATAGATAATATAAATGTGCACATCCGCTATTGTGGTCAGTGTAACTAGTGGTGTTATTCTGCAGAATGCCTCTTCAGATTGATTTGATCGATGTTCTTGGGCAGTAGACGCTCCTCACAGATGTATGGAAGGAATAAGCAGCCCGAGTCCAGATAGTTTGTTGTCCAGTGGGAGATATGTTCAGACAACACATTCTCCAGTAAACAGCAGAAATAGCAGTGCTGGCTTGTTGCAGGTGCAGCTTTCATCGAGCTCATGATGAGGCACGTTTAGAAAAAAAACGATGTAGGCCTTTTGGACCAGGTTGGGCTTAGTTTTTTTTTTCTCCGAGGTTGTCATGGTAACAGCAGCAGCAGGGCATTTTAGGACTCCGTCTCTGGCCAGAAAAAACATCTCCAGGGCTTGGTTTAATACAAGAGCCCAGAATGGGAATATTAGGAACACACAGAAGAAAGCAGAAGGCCATAGAGTGGAGTGTGGCTAAACTACGTAAGAATGGCCATCATTACCATTTACGACACACAATGTGAGTTTTATGAGTGTGGGCTGCACTGTTGTGTGAAGAGAGAGTCACAAAGAGAGAGCGGCAGTAGAGGAAATGATAATAACAAGAAAACAGGCAATTCAATTCTAGATTAGAATTGATAGCCACGGCTATTGTGCTATATTTGTAGTCATGGAAAACTGCTTTACCAATTATGATCAAAAAAAGTTATTTGGAATTATTCTTAATAATTTTGGTGTGTGAGAAGAGAATTGTAAATTCTTTATATGGTACCTGTTAGGTAAGGGTTAATGGACCTTTTTCACATCAGACATTTTGACTTGTCAAAGTAGGAAAAGCACAGCTGAAATTGATAACCTTAACGATGGCTCAATTTGGGCCTGCACAATAAATAGTTATAAAATTGTGATTTCGATTCACCCTGTTCACGATTTAATTTTTAAATGACTTTGATTTTTTTTTTTTTTTTTTACAGGAGCCAGACCAGGTATAGAATGCAGAGCGAAGTGTTGTTTGAATTGTGCCCAGATTTTAAGACCATTTTTAACAACAATACTATGTGAGTACACAGACGGTGATATAGTCGGGGGGAAGCACAGGAGGGAAATCAGAGATGAGGCCTACTCAACCTGTAGCCACGGTGGGGGTGGGTTATTAGTGCAGCAACAGTATAACATAGCTCTGATGTTTGCTGCCCAGTAATAGAGTAAGAAGTTGGGGAGGGGCAGACCACTCAGCTCCTTTAGGTTTTTGTAAAGTGTATTTTTTTTTATTCTGGGGGCCTTCTTGTTCCATAGAAATTGAGAAATTGTGTTATCAAGTAGGGCTGAAACGATTCCTTGAATAACTCGAATAATTCGATTACAAAAAATCCTTGATGCAAAATGACTTGCCTTAAAGCTTCGTTAAATCAATGTTACCAACGTTGTATGCTGACGGACGGTGTTTCCGCACGGATCATTATTATGGTGCGTTCTTTTTGTCCACCGAAGTCGATTTACGAGTTGTTTTCCGGAGTTACGAACCGGAAGTTGCAAAAAGAACGCCACGAGGTCGTATATACAACTCGTCAAGTCGTCTGAACTCAGAGGACCCCGAGTTCACTTTCAAAGATGGCTACGTCGTGCATCACACGTAGTAAACATTGTGGTTTTCTACAATTTTAAGCACTTTTGTCTTTGTTGTAACCAAATGAAGAAGTGGTACACATAGCACTGTATACTGCTAACTATAGGCATGTTGCTACACTCTTATTATGAGTTAAATACTGCCTAATTAGTTATTTTGTAGCTTGTGCAGCTGAAATTGGCTAGAGACGCTCGGTTGCTATATGACAACAACGGCTTTAGCCGAGCCCTGAGCAGAAAGCAGAGCAGTAGCCGAACGTTAATGTTAATCAAAACGTAATTTTCATGTATCAAACTGTGAAATATATGTGTGTAATATGTCCATAACTGGGTGAATAGAATCCTAAATGTTACTAAAAATGTTACAAAAATCCATCTTTTCTCCGACTCGTAGTATTGTGTGACAAAAAGAACGCAACAACCCACGGTTACTCGTTTTCCGACATGGATGTGACGTCACACTCAAGCTACTAGTCGCGATTACAAGACAAAAAGAACGCACCATTACTGTCGCACACCAGACGCTGTTCAGTTTGCTGCTGGTGTCAGTACCCGATCCGTTCCAACTGCACAATCCGTTCTGCGCATGCGCAAGATGTTCGCGCATGCACTATGGTACGATGATTTACGACACTACCCGATCTGTTCCCACACTAGCCTCCACCGGGAAGCTAACGTTAGTTTAGCTAATAGCTAATTCACGTTAGTTTAGCTAATAGCTAATTTGGGCGGACCGCTAGGTGATTATAGCGGTCTGCCGTTAGCCTCCACTGGGAAGCTAACGTTACTTTAGCTAACAGTTCATTTGGCCAACCGCTAGCTGATTGTAGCGGTCTGCCGTCCGTCAGCCTCCACAGTTAAGCTAACGTTAGTTTAGCTAACAGCTAATTCGGCTAACCGGTAGCTGAGACAGCATGCAAACTTTTAAAAGACCCTCAAAATATAACTTCAAAACAAACGTTAACATATATAACAGCTGTTACGTCAGTTCTACTTTACTTGTGCTCATTTAAAATACAATCACTCAATACTTGTCTTTATTGTTACTGTAAAGTCTTAATTCTGAATCTAGCTGTCCGTTCTGCCTGCACGATCCGTTCTGCACATGTGTTATTTGTCGGCTAGCGGTTAGCCGAATTAGCTGTTAGCTAAACTAACGTTAGCTTGGGTGGAGGCTAGCGTGGAACAGATCGGGCAGGTCGTAAAACGGTATTATCATCTGCGCATGCGTGAACATCTTGCGCATGCGCAGAACGGATTGTGCAGGTGGAACGGATCGGGTACTGAAAGCTGGCGACAAATGTTAGAGCGTAAATAGCTAAGAGAAGAGAAAGGCTGGAGAAAACGACAGAAAGTGTCCAAAGTTTGGAATCAGTTCAAAAGTAATTAAAACGAAAACTCTGTACAGTGTGTCTACTGCAAAATCAAACTAGCTTACCACGATAATAGCATGAAGTCAGTGCTTCAGCATCTCAACAGAAAACATGGAGTCTAATTTAATCATCCATTCCACGAAGAGGACCGACAAAAGTAAATCACAGTCGTATGGACAATGTAACTACACCAAACACAACAACTACCAAAAACAAAGAAATATGTAGTGCTGACTACAATTTGATCTAAAGAGCTGACGCGTTGACTATCCCTTCGGAAAAACAGTCTCTCTCTCTCTCTCTCTCTCTCTCTCTGATTGTAATCAAATATAAATGAAAATAGGTTTACTATAACTAATATTTACATATAGGCCTATATACAGATCAGTCTCAGGTTGAAACTGAAAGTTAAGTTGCACAACTTAATGTAATGTTTATGTATGTTTAATGTATGCCTTAGTTTGAGGTTGATATCATTTGAAAAAATGTTTTCTTTAAAAAAACAATGTAATATGGCACTTGAATGCACTTAATATGTTTAGTTTTTTGAGATATGATATTGTAAGCAATGTAGGCAATACAAATGTTGCTTTTTCCGAAAATTTAACCAAACTATTGTTAATTATTGCTCTTCAATAAAACAAAAGTATTTCTTATCCGATTAATCAATGGAATAATCGGTAGAATACTCAATTACTAAAATAATCGATAGCTGCAGCCCTATTATCAAGTGATTGAAAGAAACGTTTGGTGAGGAAAATGGGTATACATTGGAAGAGATACAGACATTTGGGGAGCACATTCATTTTAACAGTTTATCTGCCCAGCAAGAGAGCGAGGCAAGAGAGACCACTCCTGGAGATCCTGAGTCAGCCTAGCCAGAAGAGGGGAGAAATTACATTTGTATAAGTAGTTTTTGGTTATACAGACACCCAAGTATTTAAAATGTTCAAGAGATGTTTTGAAAGGCAGGTCAGATAGTGAATATTCTATGGCTGCAGCATTAATCAGCATTAATTCACTTTTATGAAAATTCTGTTTATAGCCTGAAATTTGCCCAAATTCTTTCAGTAAGTTTAAGACAAGGGGGATAATTCTGTCTATGTCTGTTAGAATGGCCGCATAGCGGTTGGATAATGACAGCAGGAGACTTGAGGCAGAGGTACGGTGCAGATCAACAGGTGTTTATTTCCCCAGCAATTAACACATAACTGGGAAGCCATGAGCGCATCCAACAAAACTGAGTACCACAGGCAACCTATGGTCCAGACAGCAGCCATGCTAGATGTTAAACTGGCAGCCTTTTATAGCCTGCCACTGATCTTATCGACCCTACCATAGTGCCAGGTAAGTCTGAAATGTACTCAATTCAAACACTTATACACAAAACAACAACCACATCAAACACATTTCAACTAATCTACTCTTATCTCAATTTACTTGCATTTGTTACCTAATACAATCACACATAGTTTAGCAAGTACAGTCAATTAAATTACTCCAACAACCAAACTAGCAAACTGAGCACATGTGTTTCTCTTGACAGGGCTGGCCTCCAATCACCACCAGCTGCAACCTTCACAAAACATGACTGTTAATATTTTCCAATAAACATTTAAAACTTGTGCCTCCTTTTATATACCTGTAACCTAATAAGCTACAGTGTACTAATGCTAAAATATTAGTGATGAAGAGCACCTTCATTACATTTCCCCCCTCCTCTCCTACACGCACATTACCTCACACTTCATGAACCCGAGACAGACAATCCGCCACAGTATTAGTCTTCCCCGATCTGTAATGAACTGTGAAGCTATATGGCTGGAGAGCCAGATACCATCCAGCAATGCGCATGTTTGCATCTTTCATCCGATGCAACCGTTGGAGGGCACGATGATCAGTCTCCAGAAAGAAGTTCCTCCCTAGGAGGTAGTACCGGAGTGCATCAATGGCCCACTTCATTGCTAAACACTCCTTCTCCACAGTAGAATACCTCGTTTCTCTGTCCTTAAGCTTCCGACTCAGGAAGACAACTGGCTTCATTTCCCCCATCCACTTCCTGTAGTAGCACCCCTCCAAGGCCCACTCCAGAAGCATCTGTTTGCAGTGTGAATGGCTTGTCAAAGTCAGGACTGTGCAGAACTGAATGGGCACAGATGGAATCTTTGAGCTCTCTGAAAGCTCTGTCAGATTCTTCTGTCCATTGCACTATGTTGGGTGCTGAGGCTTTTGTATGGTCGTGAAACACCACTGAACGCTCTGTAAAGTGAGGGATGAACTTCCTGTACCACCCCACCAGGCCCATGAAACTCTTCACCTTCTTCTTGGTCATAGGAATAGGGAAAGCTTGAATGGCCTCCACCTTCCCAACCTGAGGTTTAATCTTGCCGAAGCCGATGACATGACCCAGATACTCAACCTCTTTCTGGGCTACAGCACATTTTCGTGAATTGATGGTTAACCCTGCTGCCCTGATGCAGTGCAAGACTTGTTGCAGATGAGACATGTGTTCCCCCCAGGACTGACTGAAAATGACCACATCATCCAAGTAAGCAGCCGAAAACTCAGACAAGTCTCTCAGAACATGGTTCATCAGTCTCTGGAAAGTAGCTGGTGCCCCTTGGAGACCAAATGGCATCACTTTAAACTGGTACATACCAAATGGAGTCTTGAAAGCCGTCAACTCCTGTGCTTCTGGTGCTAACGCCACTTGCCAATAGCCTTTACACAGGTCCAGGGTGGTGATATATTTTGCTCTTACAACTCTCTCCACCATGTCATCGATTCTGGGCATGGGATACTGATCAAACAGAGACACAGCATTCAAATACCGAAAATCAATACAGAATCTCAGTGAGCCATCCTTTTTTGGTACCAAAACCACCGGGCTGCACCATGCACTGGTGGAAACTTCAATAATACCAAGCGCCAACATCAACTTAATTTCTTTCTTTAACTCAGGCACCAACCGCTCAGGAATTCTGTAGCTCCTCTGTCGCACGGGAGCCTCCTTCTTCAGCCGGATCTTGTGCTGGACCAGGGTGGTAAAACCTGGCGTCTCCTTAAAGAGCTCTGGGTCCAACAAAGGTACCACATCTGCCTACTGGGAAGCTGACAGATGAGACAGATCTACTGGGCTGGACTCTACAGTGCTGACAGGAAAGAACTTCTTAGTCACCTCCTCATCCTGAACTGCACGAACAAATAGCTGATGGTAAATTGGCTCCTGGCGAAGCTGGAACTCCTTCAACAAGTTTACATGAAATATCTGGTACTTCTTGACCCTCTCTGGCATATAAAGTTCATAAGTGACCTTACCAGTCCGTCTGATGACTTCATAAGGTCCATGCCACTTGGTAAGCAGTTTTCTGTCGGAAGTCGGAAGCAGCAACAGAACCTGTTGGCCAGTTTCAAAAACTCTCTCTCTAGCTTTTTGATCATACCACATCTTTTGGTTCTGTTGAGCAGTCTTCATTGTTTCCTGGGCCAGAGCAGACATTTCCTCCAACCTCTCTCTCATCTTAACCACATATGCCACCACGTTCTCTCCCGTTTGTGTAGGGCTCTCCCAATAGTCTTTCAGGAGGTCCAATGGACCTCACACCTGGCGTCCATGCAGCAGTTCAAATGGTGAGAAACCTGTTGAAGTCTGTGGCACCTCTCGGTAGGCGAAGAGCAAATAAGGCAACCATTGGTCCCAATCAGCTCCTGTATGGGAAACAAACTTGCGCAGCATGTTTTTCAGTGTCTGGTTGTATCTTTCAACTAGCCCGTCCGCTTGGGGGTGGTAAGGGGTGGTCTTAATTTGCTTTACTCCTAACAATTGATAGACCTGCTTTAGCAACTTTGACAAAAAATTTGTTCCACAGTCCGTTAAGACCTCTTTCGGTATGCCTACCCTGGAAAACAATTGTAAAAGGCAATTGGCAACATTTCTTGCTTTCACTGACTTTAGGGGAAATGCTTCAGGATAACGGGTTGCATAATAACAGATCACCAAAAAAACCCGAAGAACTCCTTTCTAACGGTCCCACTACATCCATGCCTATTCTCTCAAAAGGTGTCTCGATAATTGGTAATGGCTGTAGTTGGGCCCGTGCAACTTTTCTCCGTGAAGTCAGTTGACACTGCTCACAAGAATTGCAGTACTGGGAGACCTGACTATACATCCCTGGCCACACAAACCGGCTGGCAATCCTACACAAAGTTTTTTTAAATGCCATGTGACCTCCAACACCCCTCCGCCACCTGAAACATGGTATCTCCCGGAACCTTTAAACTGGGGCTCGATACACTGGGGACTCTTTTAGCCTGAGGACTCTGGAGAGGAGACACAACAGAGGTGAGTTACTTGAACACCAACTTTCTATTGTACAAACAGCAACAGTTAACCTGCATTCAATTAATCAGGCAACTACTATACTGCACATGTTTAGGTAACCAAACTAGCAAACTGAGCACATGTGTTTCTCTTGACAGGGCTGGCCTCCAATCACCACCAGCTGCAACCTTCACAAAACATGACTGTTAATATTTTCCAATAAACATTTAAAACTTGTGCCTCCTTTTATTGACCTTTAACCTAATAAGCTACAGTGTACTAATGCTAAAATATTAGTGATGAAGAGCACCTTCATTACAAAGTCAAGAGACAAAGAGGTCATCCGCATACAATGACACTTTATGTTCGACGCCAGGCCTTGAGATACCTGGTATCTGACTGTACCTTAGGGCCATGGCCAGCGGTTCAATGGCAATGGCGAATAAGAGTGGAGAGCGTAGGCAGCCTTGACCCCACGCTTCAGGGGAATGTAGTCCGAATAGTCATTGTTTGTACGAACACAAGCTTGGGGGGATGTGTACAGAAGCCTAATCCATTATATATGAATGTATTACCAAAGCCAAAGCGTTTTAACACAGAACAGGTAGGACCATTCTACATGGTAAAATGCCTTCTCTGCATCCATGGAAATAACCGCTTAGGGGTGACAGAGGGTGTGGGTGCATAGATAATATCAAATAGACGTCTGACGTTATGAAAAGAATGTCTGTCTTTAACAAACCCTGTTTGGTCTGCAGAGACAATAGCTGGTTGAACACACTCTAGACGCCTAGCCAGCATTTTGGCCAAGAGCTTCACATCTGCACATAGCAGAGAGATAGGGCGGTAGTTACCACAGGAAAGTGGGTCTTTGTCTTTTTTTAAGAGGAGAGAGATGGTGGCCTGTCTTAATGTGGGGGTGTGCCATTTTGCATAGACTCATTAAACATGTTAAGTAAAATTTTAGCTAATTGATCTGAGAATGTCTTATAAAATTCAGCCGGGACAACGTCAGGGCATGGGCATTTACCACTCTGCATCAGCATTAAAGCGCTTCTAAGTTCACCAGTAGTAAAGGGTTCATCAAGTCTAGTTATGACGTGATTTCAACAGTGATTCTGCGGCTTCATTGGAAGCCAGGATGTCTAATTCAGCCTTTTTCATGAGTAATTCTTTTGATAGAGCTGCACTGGTTTAAACCACACATTTTGACTGAAGTTCTGATATATCTCTAGCGAGGCTAGTACTTTTCTCAGAGGTGATCTTTTTCTGATAAGCAGAGTAAGATATTACCTCTCCTTGCAGGTAGGCTTTGCATGCCTCCCAGATGGCTGCTGCTGATGTATCAGAGTTTAAATTAGTAGAAATGAAAAGATCAATGCGATCACTAAGAGTCATAACAAAGTTTAGGTCAGAAAGCAATAAAGAACTGAAGCGCTAGGGGGAACGTAACACAGATCTACCAGGAAGAGAGATGTCAACAACCACTGTTGCATGGTCTTATATCACAATGGGGTTGTAGGAGCATGAACTGACAGATGGGAGGAGTTTGTGATCAATGAGAAAGTAATCAATGTGTGAGAATGTGTCATGGACAGGGGAGAAGAAAGAAAACTCGTACCAGGATTGAGAAAGTGCCAGGCATCTGTGACTGCATATTGCTCCATAAACAATTGAATTATTTTTGATGATGTGGATAGAATAGGGCTCGATCAAGCGAAGGGTCAAGACAGCAATTGAAATCACCAAGGATGAGTTGGTGAGAGTTCAAGTTAGAGAGAGAGAAAAAAAAGTTCTTGAAAAACTTATCGTTGTCCCAGTTTGGGCCATACGCATTTGCCAAAATCAGGCTATTTCCTCCTATTTTACCTGTGACGAGGACATAGGACCCGTTCGTGTCAGACGCCACTTTGGTCGGAATGGCACTGATTTGTGAATAACAATTTCAACCCCTTGGGCCTTACTTGAGAATGAGGAGTGGTACAGTTGGCCCACCCACCCCCTGTGGAGCTTAAGGTGATCTGATGGCATAAGGCGAGTCTCTTGTAAAAAGGCTATTTCAGTGTTTAAATGTGTAAGATGGTTGAACACTTTGTTGCATTTTACAGGAGAGTTCATAACCTTAGCATTCCAACTAACAAATCGTAGAGCGTGGTGTACGCAGGGTGTTCGTGTTTGCCATCATGTGATAGGGTTGTTTTTTTAAGGTGTGTGCCAATAGCAATCTTGGATTATTATAAGAGCAGCATGTATGTAGGAGAAAAGAAAATGCACATAAAACACATGGTAAAAATTAGTTTGTTTTAACTAGGCTTACAACAGCATATCTAGTTGCCGACAGAAACATTCAGATGAGATGCAAAATGAGCCAAATGCAAGAAAAAGTTATAGAGTAGTTAAAATACAGTTGAGCCGCATAATTTGCTACTGATGCACAATAAAAGAATCGTATCCATTCAGCTCATGAAATTCAGTTATTCTAGAAAGCAGTTTTCACATTTTTCTAGCGGTTTAGTTCTAGGGATGGCAATCGGACAGTGGGCCCATCGGTCGACCACTTTGGTCTAGACTAAACTAGCTCAACTATTGAATGGTTTACCATGAAATTGTGCACAGATAGCCACGGTGACCAAAGACATTTCAGTTCTTTCCTGAAATGTCTCAACAACTGTTGGATGAATTGCCATGACATTTTGTAAGTACAGCCTCAAAGAGTCACTAGCGTGGCTAGCGTAGACTCTTTGGACACAAAAGAAAGTTGTTCAGATATTATACTTTATAATACATGTAAGTACAAATATGCAAGATTATTTAACTAAGAAAAGCTGTTGACATAACTTTTACCTCAGGGAAGACATTTGTTTCGTAAATGAACTTTACTTCACAGAAGTATGAAAAAATGGGAAAAGGGAGTGTCAATGGTGTTTAAATGTTGCAGTGCAGTTTTGGTATCAATGACTACGTTTACATGCTCTGAAAAAGACGATATTCCAACTAAGCTGTTTACATGGCTAATGAAAGTGAAAATTCCACTAATATTCCCGTTTACATGTAGCCGTGTTTACCAGCGGTGGCGGACTATTTGGAGCGTGCGAACACAGCGTCCCTCTTTCATTCCTTCAACCAGCTTCTTGAAAAGGTCGCCGTAGCGATTTGTGCGCATATCCCAAAATCTGTTGATATCCAAGTCTTTGATAATGTTTAGAAGTAGCTGTGTTTCTCCTTCTTATCGGGTCTGCAGCCTTGAAAACTGTCGGCTGGTTGGTTTGTGTACAGTAACCATAGCAACGCACAGAGCTGACAATAAGCCGTAAACTGACAAGAGGCCGTAAACTGCAGTAAAAACCTGATTTAGACACATATTCCGAATGGGCTGTATACATGTCCAAAGAATGCTTCTAAAACCCGAATAATACCGGAATATCCCACGTCTTAATTGGAAAAAGCTGCATTTGGAAAAAGACCTTATTCGGAATATCCAACCGGAATATGCTGTTTACATGACCTGTAACAAATTCAGAATATTGTCATATTCAGAATAATAGTGGAATATTGGTGTGCATGTAAACGTACTCGGTGATTTGCTCATTTGAACTCTCACCTGCTGCATGAAGCAGGTGAAAAGTACGTGCCGCCAAGTGCAAGTGTATCCTGTACTTCTTTTATTACATGAGCAGATCTAATTTGAAAGCTTACGGGCCTCTCTTTATATTATGTTAGTCAACTTGACGTTGATTTAATTTCCCAATATATTTCATTCCAACTGCAATATAACACATAGTTGGCTGTGCCAGTGATTGTGAGCACAACATAAAACTTCAGGTGTCAGGAACCTCCTTCTCCTTGTCCAGGGATTTGCTGCCAAAATCTATTTGGCTTCAAGCCAAATATTACTGAATATTGTCCTACATTCAGCAAATGCTCTCCTTAGACTAGAGCCACACTGTGACTAAAACAGTAATCTCTTTCTCTTAAAAAAAGGAAAAGTGATTTTACAGGTCTTGATTAAAGCCAGGCTTCCCACACCGATAACGTGTTCTTCTCTGTTTTCAGCTGCGCTTCTGATCTCAAAATAGCCCAAAACCACACCACAACACTCTGTTTGTGCTTGCTATGCACCGCTGATAATGGAGAAACTGTAGCTCCCGATGTCAGAAAATGACCACCAACCGAGTAGAAATGCCAGTAGAAATGGAAATCTGAACTAGAACAGTTCTACCATAGTATAAACATTGTACAGTCTTTCGTTGTGTTTGTCTTTAAATCATTATCAAGCTTTTAGTAACCACTCTAAAGTTCACAATCATTGATCAGCATGAAACATGTTGGAACGCTGTGATTCCTCCTATAGACTTTAATGCAATGGGATCAAGAGATAAGTCATTCTACAAATTGTTGTTAAACCCTTAGAGGAGATTATCCTTGTAAATCTGTCACCCATAATACTATCCCCGTATATTCTAGGCTCGGTCTCAAACCACATCACAATAGCAAATATAATGAATAATATCACAATTGCAATATCAGTGAAAATAGTCACAATTAAATATTTTCCCCATATTGTGCAGCCCTAGCATGTACTGTGCATGGAAACGTATAGCATACATACATATATACAGTAAGAGACGTTCTAAAACACTGACCTTAACGTTTGTTTAAAAAGAAAAACCCACTGCAGAATTAAGTTTATATTTCTTCTTTGTCTGAAATTGTTCATCTTCTTAATCATTTGACAGTTTGAAGAAGTCTGCTGAGCTGAGCAGCAGATATTGGAATGATGATGTCCTTCAGAGACTAATCTGGGAGCTGTTAGAGCAACAGCAAGGATGGAAAAACCTTCAGCAGCCGTGGTGATTTTACTGATGTGTGGGGACAGTTGAACACCTGGCATTCAAATAAAGCCCATTCAACTGTAATACGTCGTAACTAAAAATGTACAAGCTCGCCGAGTCGATCGCTAATTCATCTCATAACATCAATTCAAACTGTCCAGTTTAGAATGAGAGCTGTCCTCTTTTGTACAAATTGACTGTACTGTCCTAAATCACTGAAGTAGAAAAATGTAGATTCCGTCTAACCTTTCTTTTTAAGCTCACCACAATTACAGTCTTATCCCACAGACTTAACAGGAAAAGTGAGCCTAAAAATGTGAGGCAAAGGCAAATAGTTTACAGCAACCTACAGAAAGGCCACTCTTAAATGGTGTGGAAATAGGAAGATGTTCACAATATCACACGTCACCAGCATGACCACAGAGGGGAGGAAAGCTCTGCAGGGCTGACACATTGTAACAGCTGCAGCGGGTGTGCCAGTATACAGTACTTAAACCAGGGCAGCTATGTTTCTAAATCCTAACATAATGCTGGGGTATACATTTTTATTTCATCTGGAGCCCTGAGCCATATGGCTGAATACATGTTTGCAGACATACATTTTTTTCACAGCAAATAGTAGTAGTAGTGATAGTAGTAGTAATTGATATAGTAGGAAAAACACAGGTGTGACTAATAACATTAACGATGGCTCTGTTCCCAGGAAAGCCATAACAGTGCAACACTGAGCAAGCATGCACAATATCAGAAAGCTGAAGCTAAAGCATCATTACTTTAATCATTTACACCTGTGCTTCCCTGTGGCCTGTCAACATGGCTTCTGTGGGAAAAAAAAGCCTGTAATGCATAAAATATTTTAATTTGTCCGGTATCCTTCATTTGGACAACCTAATTTTGAATAACTATAATATATTACCAAAATGCTCACAATAGGATTCCACTAAACATCATTTTACAAATAGTTTTTGTTGCACGATTTAGTGACCGAATATGTCCTAAACCAATGAATCAGCGTTTCAGATGGTCATGTGACATGCAGCTTCTAAAAACCTTGTTAACAATTTTTAAAACTAGCTGTTGCAGATATAAAATGAAAGCTGATTCTGTGACTACATGCTCCTTTTCTCACCTAAATGTATTTATAAGCAGATTTTGGTGGATAGTTTTGGATAAAGTGGACAGTTTTTCCACAACATGTGCCATGTTCACTTCATTGTGATATCTGAGTGAGAGAAGAAGAAAAAAAAAGTCAAACAACATTTTTACAATTTTGCTAATTAATCCATGGCATCAAGGCTAAGACAAAATACTCCTCCTGACCAGTTTGGCTGCTGCACATGGAACCACTCACAACGCCCATGCTTAAAAGAGAAAAAAGAAAGCCAATCATCAAAGTATACTAAAATTCTGTTTATAAATCTGCTTTAAATAATGGGACAAAATGCTCCTGGACAACTGCTCAGTTTATGCTACTACATTCTGCTTAGCAACAGAAATGACTCCATGCTATATAGTCACCATGTTACCCCCGGTTCGTTTTAAGTAGAAATAAAAAATAAAAAAATCCATCCATTAGGTTCCAACACCACAACCTTATATCCATCTTCAGGAAAGACAGCGTGCCCCCCCTCTGAGGTTACAGAGTTGTCAATCAAGTGGACTGATGTAGGGACATTGACTCTATGCACTTCTAAGCCGGCATTCTGCAACAGTAGGGGAGTCAATCGCACCTGCCTCCAGTTCTCTACATACGCTGACTGAAAGAGAGGCTGAATAAGCAGCAGCCAGCACAGAGATAGGAGAATAGAAACACCAACCCTCTGACAAACATGCTGTCAACTAAAGTATAGAGGGTGCTTACCACAGTTTGGCTGATAATCCATTTCCAAGTATTGGACATGAATGACAAATTTGATATGGGCTGAGCAAAGATATCCACCTTCTACATAATGGATATGATGTAATGTGTTTGGTTCCATCACTGATCAATACTGTACTGGTTAAGCCCTTAATCTAAATTGATTTTAGCATTTTGATTAGGCTCCACACAAGAATGCATGACTACAGTATATTTTGGCAATGTAATCATACAGTTTTGGCAATGGCATTTAGTTGTCCTATCATCATCTGATTGCTCTATCTGCTCTGAGAAGACATTTTTTTTTGATTTAGCTGTTTTTAGAGCTTTTAACATGGTAGGGCAGTACATATATTGAGTGATATTGAGCAATAGTTTTATTATATGGTATGATACAATTATCATACAAACGTGTGGTCTGAGCAACCGATGGAATGGCCATAAGTCACTGGCATCCTTAAGCCACCTTCACAAGAAGCGCTTTGCGCTGGCTGTGCCACTGTCCTATGAGTAGAGCAGTAGAGACAATTGGAGGAAGCGCTACCCATGGTGTCGCGCATTGCTTGGAAATTGCGCTCAAATTTTCCAATTAATTCAGCTTTGACCACTGATCTTTTCAAGGCATAACCAATTCCAGAAGCAATGATGACGTATAGCTGCGCTGCACTTTGCCTCTCTGCTCTGCGCCTAGTCTCTTTGCCAGACCTTCCTCCACAGCGCTGTGGAGGAAGGTCTGGCTAGTCCACACAGCATTCCGGGATGGGAGAAAATCGTGCTCTGGTTTATTTGCATTTCTAGCCACGGAAAGGAACTTGTTTTGGTGGAACATGTGTACGTTCAAAAGTAGTTTTAGTCGTGCAACAGAAAACTCCGATTGGACAGATAGTCTAGCTAGCTGTCTGGATTTATCCTGCAGAGATCTGAGGAGCAGTTAACCATAGTCCTCACAAATCTACCGCAATTTCCAACACAAAGAAAGAGGAAGGTAACGGACATCCGGCCGAAAAGAAGGACATACGGCGGCAATGTAGCAATCCCAGAAGTAGAAGGTCATGGATATAGACTACTCTGCGCCCTACCTTGCGGTTTTACCGCAGATCATGTGTAAGCAGCTTTAGGCCATTTTCAAAATTGTAGCCCCCTGCAATGACAGTGGGTGTGCAGTCTGAATAGCCACTTAGTTTCCACATACTGTACCGTACTGTTAATTTGTAATAATGACAGATGGATAGGTAGACGGTATTCACAGATTTTACACACATCAAGACACATAGGACATGGGGCGATCATGAGCAGGTAGACGTGCCAGCCAGAGAAGAGCCTCACTGAGGATAAATAAGTGAACTTCCCCAGAGACTTTCCAAGGTTACCTAGAGAACTCACTCTATGTCACAGCTTTTAACTGAGACCAGCTGCTGCTGTTTGGACAATATCTGGACCAAACTCTGCCTGCAAGGCAAGCTGCTAACCAGGCTCTCTCTATCTCTCTTTCACTCTCTCACTCGCTCTTGCCCTCGCTCTTTCTCTGTGTGTGGCACTTTTTTTCTTTTTCCATAGCTAAATAAACAAATCTGTGGAGTCAGTTCCCAGACTCATTACCTCCAGTCCTGTTGGTCTCCGTGGGTCAGCAGCTCTTATCTCAGTGGCTCGTTGGTAACACATTCTCCATAGCACATACTTTATCTGCCTAGTTTGACAAAAATAGGGGCATAAAGCAGTCTAGGGCATACTTACAAATTATTAATAAACATTGAACCAGCAATTTGCAAGTCATGTTTGAGTTCCTGTAAATACTGAGTGAGCATTGCCCTTTGAATTGTCTCTAGTTGGATGTGTATGAGTAAAAGATTGACTGACCTCCTTAAAGCTGCCTCCAGTCGTTTCTGTGAACCACCGTTAAAATCTCTTTCATTAAGTAAGAAGTACGGCAACACTTTCTATGTAGCCTGTGTCTTTAACGCATTATGGAAAGTTTTACCAAAAGTACTTCTATGTTGACTGAAATAGTCAGTGATGAATGGATCATCACTGATGTGTTTATCTGTCATTCTTCCCTTCTGTTTTTCACCACAAACCTAATATACATGTAAGATAAGCACTGCATCATTTTGGCTCAGTTAACCTTTATTGTTCACTCCAGTCAAATTAGCCTCATAGGCTTTTTTTTCCCCCCATAATAAGCCATCATTTCCATATGGACCAGAGGCTCATCTCGCACCAAACGAAGGTTGGAACAGACACTTGGGGAAGGAAAGTATCAAGAAGAGAGGCGTCACGTCCTCCGGCAATTAGCGAGGACCCTTCTGCTGCTCTGGATGGGAATGTTATGACAGCACTTGATAAGACATTGCCACCACACAGAGCGATTCACCATTGAGACTTGTCTCTGTGGGCATGTACACCACCAAGACAATCAACTGGGGGCTAATTTTCCTTATTTATCATCAACACAACCGTTGTGGGTGTGAGAGCGCGTTGTCTTGCTCACGGGGATTAGTGGTCGCGACTGAAGTAATACAAAAACATCAGCATCAATTAGTCCTGTTCTCCTCTCTGATCTCCTCGTCTCCAGCTGTAGGTGTGTGTGTGTGTGTGTGTGTGTGTGTGTGTGTGTGTGTGTGTGATGTGTGTGTGTGTGTGTGTGTGTGTGTGTGATGTGTTTAAACGTCCACCAGCCCTGCAACGAGGCTCTCTCGGCAAGGCCGTACTAACGGGCGCACAGACACACACGTACTACGTCTGGTTAAATTCAAAACGGCAGATCGACCCAAATGGCCGTGTTTTTGTTTCCCCGCGGCCCTCTTTCATGTTAATGTCCCTATGAATTATTTATCTGTGTGTTCTCTTTGCCTTCTTCTCATGCTCTCTGAAGGAATAAATCAAAAGAGCGCGACAGACACAGAGAACAGTCAGGAGGATTTATCATGGGGAGTATTGTTTACCACGCTGACCTCCAGGCCCTGCTATATACTCATATCTGTGCTTTGCAATCAAACAACCGCCTGTTCTCACAGGGCTGAAACAGACACGCACAATGCACTGTTTTTCTTTTTTTTTGTGATTTATAAAAGAAAAAAGGACTTCTGTTGTTTTTGCCTTTGGCTCATATTTCCGCATACATGATCATTCTGTACCTGACCACAGAAACATGCACACATCGGTACGTTGTCCCTATTTGACCTTTTCCGCCAATAAGAGCAGCATGATACAGAAGCTGTTTAGAAAATAAAATAATTGTCATCAGCCTTGTACACAAATGTTAGCCTGGAAATCCAGATCCAAATCCGAAAGATTAAGGGTCTGGCATCGAATAATGAAAATGGCCCAACTTGGGGGGCGGCACCAAGCATGCATTTGAAAATCTCACTGCACGCAATTGGATAACACTACGACCAATCACAATAATACACAGGGTGACGTATCCAGAGCCCCATACGCTTAGCTACCAGCCGAGCTAACTGGTAGATTAAACTGTCGTCATCTGTTTAGTTCGCCTCTGGCCCGCCTATATCAGATACAGCAATGTGATTGGTGCAGCTCGGCTACAAGGGCATAGTTAATGAGCATCATTACTCTATGCCAGAGAGACTCGCTGAGCAAAATCAAATTGGGCTCTCGCGAGAACTCTGGATTAGGAAAAAAGAAGAGGAAATGCAGTTTTCTTACTATTTGTGTCTCTGGAACAGATTTCAGACTTTATATCATGACCAAAGTATTGCAGAGAATGTACCTGCATTCATTCCATCACTTATCAAGGTTACGACATCACTGCATTTTTCCAGTCAACAACTTAATACCTTTTTTCCCACCAAAATAAATGTGTATATGCTGACAAACCCGCTAAAACAAGTTAATAGCCTATTATTTTTTCTTTCTGGTGGGTCGTTTAACGTCACAAACACGCCGGAAAACAGGGTTAGTAAACCGTAGAAAGCAGCTCCTCGGCTATTGACATTAGGGTGGTTGCTTCTTTTGTAATCTCTGTTACTAATTGACTCTTTTGGAACAATGTCCAAGCGCTGACTGTGCGGAGATGGATGGGATATATGACCGAGTTGACAGAAGTTACCCATAAATTACAGACTGAAACGATGCGCGTCATAGCATTGCGCCGGAAAAAGGCCCAAAAATGACCATGTCCACCCGGGTGTCCTGTTTTCATCACTGCCGATCAGGGCTGCAGCCAATAAATGAAGACTGCTGTTCATATTGTTGTTAGAAGTTTGATGAATATATTATGGCAGTTGTTGAGATAATTAGAAAAGCTGATCAAATTGCAAATGTGTTTTAAATGAAGTCAGTTACTAAGGGCAATACATACAATGCTGTACATGTGTGTTTCTATAGTGGACCAATGCACCTTGAATTATTTTAGTTGATTAATTTTTTTTCAATTCTTTAACAATAAAGGAGCATTTTTGTTCCGCTTCCATGTGCATTGTATTTGGAATTCTTAGCACACACTGTGTGTTGTCCAGTAAACTGGGACTATAATTTGGGAGGATAGTACAATTTTAAGAACATATCCTAATTGTACAATCCTCCTAAATTATAGACTTAGTTCACTGGACCAGTAACTATATAGTGTTGTAGGCTACTGTACATTCAGGTAACAACAGGGAGAGGACAACTCAATGGTTTATGACCTTATATTTTGCCTGGGGGGGAATAACTGATAAATATCACTCTGTTACATTCATGTTTACAGTGTGCATGGAATTTATCACTTAATTATCTTTATAGTTTCTAGATTATAGAGTCCAATTTCTTCAGTGTCTTTATTTTCTATGTCTATATATACGAGGGAGCAAGGTATATAATATGTAAAGAAGGAAACTCAGCCTCTGTTTAAAAAAAAAAAAACGTGAGGAAAAAGCGTGGCAGATAATAGCGGGCTGACTGAAAGATAGGCTATATCTAAAAATATAAAGTACAGGCCAAAAGTTTGGACACACCTTCTCATTCAATGTGTTTCTTTATTTTCATGACTATTTACATTGTAGATTCTCACTGAAGGCATCAAAACTATGAATGAACACATATGGAATTATGTACTTTGTGAAATAACTGAAAACATGTCTTATATTTTAGATTCTTTAAAGTAGCCACCCTTTGCTTTTTTGATAACTCTGCAAACCCTTGGTGTTCTCTCAATGAGCTTCATGAGGTAGTCACCTGAAATGGTTTTACCTTCACAGGTGTGCCTTGTCAGGGTTCATTAGTGGAATTATTTCCCTTATTAATAAAAAAGCAAAGGGTGGCTACTTTAAAGAATCTAAAATATATGTTTTCAGTTATTTCACACTTTTTTGTTAAGTACATAATTCCATATGTGTTCATTCATAGTTTTGATGCCTTCAGTGAGAATCTACAATGTAAATAGTCATGAAAATAAAAAGTAAACGCATTGAATGAGAAGGTGTGTCCAAACTTTTGGCCCGTACTGTACATTTAAGAACTACTGCTTTTAACTGAAACCACTCAATGAGTCACTGTCATTTGCACACTTAGCATTAAAAGCGAGCAATGGAAGTTAATATGACTTAGGAAATTTATATTTTAGCCCATGAGAGAGAGGAAGGAACAGAGTGAAAGACATATTTACGCATCATATTCTAGCGTTGTAGAAAATTGATCTTCATGGTAAATTTCCTGAGTAACCTTATCTTCTGCTTACTTTTAAGGCAAATAATACAACTGTTAATGTGTGCAAATGATTTATTTATTTATTTATTTTTACAAATAATGTGTTTCACGTCATCATACTTCCATAAGAAGCTGCTGCTCACTCTGTATAAAGTATGAACAATGCGTACTGTATTCTCCATTTTAGCATCAGTAAATCTGTGATCGACCTCGTGGTCTTTTGAGGAAAGCCGTGAACGTGCATCTATCCAAATGAATCCATCCTGGCTCGACCTAGTCGCTCCTCCTCAGCCTGGCTTGGCCTTCGTGAAATGCACCAAGCCAGGCTGCACAGCTTAGACTAGGTCAAGCCTCGCTTTATCGGTTATCCTGGATTCATATATTCTGCTTTTGTGAAACAGCCCCCAGGTGAGTAGAAGCAGGGTGTGGGTCCTTCAGTATTATACCAAAACAGAGGCTGTAGTAGATGTAGTAGTATGACTCATTCTTGATTGGCAGTTAGGAGGAATTGCAGCGATACTGATAGCTAGGGCTGGGTACCGAATTCAGTATTTTAGGCACCGAGCAAATTGCCTCTTAAGTATTGAGTATCGAAAAATGCCTCATCATTCAATACCCAATTCCAATACCTAAGGAGTAAATGTCATCAGCGTCAGTGAGCCAATAAGCATGCAGAATGCTTCTACCAAGATCTAATAATGTCTGTGATTGGCTGCATAATGTTACACGTTGTAGAGACAGGCAGAAAAAACTCTATGTTACACAGAGACAGACTCACGTAGTAGGAGCACACAAATAAAAAGATTTGTGCCATTATGTGTGATGTTGTAATTTATTTTTGTTTTATAGAAATCTTGATTGAAAAAATTATCGTTTAAGAACTGGTATCGAAGTCACGGTATTGGTACCGGTACCTGTATTGAAAATCAAAACAATCCCCAGCCCAGCTGATAGCACTAATGTTTACTAATGTCACGCCCAGCCGAATCCTAACCTCAACCGTTCTAACCCTTCGAAAGAAAACTCAGGCTCAAGCTTCTCATTTCTAGCTGCCTAACGTCAATTTTGCCTTTTGAAATCACAACGGTCTCTAGCAGATTTTCTCAGCTGTAGCTAGCCAGCTAATTAAGCTAACGTTAGCACACAGCCCTTTCCACCCTTTTACGTAGTGAATTTCAGCTCCTACTATCAGGACGCAGGTATAAAGTACCAGCCTGTAAATCTATACAGAAACAGCTTTGTCCCCATGGCTATACCTACATTAAATAAGTAGTTGCAATACAGGTCCGCTGCCTTATTTATTTGTATTAACTTATTTATTTATTTTTCTCTTTGTGTCTGCGAAACTATTGATTTATTGTATTTTATTAATAATGAGTGTGTGTTAATAAAGTTACCTTGATTAGTTGGTTGAAAACACTGTCCATCTAACTCGTTTTAAACGAGAACATATAACATTACATGTAATATGTAACCCCACAAATGAATGTTGTTAATTACAAAATGCTCCTTGGCTTTGGAAGAAACACGTGTTGACTGCTACTGGTAGCTAGACACAACAAATCAGATTTTTAAAGCAGTAAGATGGAGGTAATTAGAGAAAGATGAAGTGAATAGGTATGTATCACCTGGCTGAAAAGTGGTGCATTGACACTACTTTGTTATTTGCTGTGCTAGCTTGAGAACAAGGCTTATTTCATCCCTTGCTGAAATACATAGTGATACTGGTATTATATACTTACTGCACTGTCTCTCATCACTGAGCAGGAAATGAGTTGAAACTCCACTACAGTGAGGTTAGAAATCTAGAAATGTCAGAGAGAGAGAACACTGTAGTAAAGTCATTGGTATTGATCAGCTACCCCCTCCCTCTGCAAATATTTTCCAATCAGTTTGTGTTATAGAGAATGTGGGAAACAGTGATTCTGCTACGGGTGCTGTACATTATTAATTGACATACAGTATGTAGAACAGGACTCTGTGGGGGTGGTGAAACGTCCAGGTCCGTGGTTCTGACGTTCCAGATGTGCCAGGCGGGCTTTGCCAGCAGAGTGGAGGAGAATAGCTGCTTATCATCTTGTGTCCTGGCCTCCTTTCCACAGCTCGAGCTCAGACCAGCCAATCCACACAGTCTAATTGGCCTACTTTAACACGTACCTTCCAGTGGTAGCCACTGTGCTGCTGTGTGTGCAGTTCAGCTCCTGTGGGGCATTGCTCAATGATGCTAGATCCCTAAATGAGGCTTCTAGACTAGACACAACTCTACATCAAAACATCTGCCTAACTTCTTTACCTATAGTAGCACGTCTCTAGCATTTATGAAAGTATTGGGTACATATGGATATTCATCTTCTTGTTGTACCCACATTGTTGCTTGTTTCTGTCATGAATAATTTCCAGAAAGTCTTAGGTTTTCTGCAGGTATTTTGCATCCACTGAGGAATCTCATAAGAGGTGAACGCTGTATTTCTGAATGAACTTTAGCTGTAGGACAGACACAGAAAAAGATGATGCTTTCCTGAGGCTTGTGTGTGTGTGTGTCTGTGTGTGTCTGTGTGTGTGTGTGTGTGTGTGTGTGTGTCTCTCTCTCATGCTGCCAGCTGCAGCTCAGGATCAGCTAGATGGCAGTAATTGGTCTGGCCCTTTTTTTGATTTGGGCTTCTAGTATTTTTAGTCATGTATCACGCTTGTCTCCCGAAATCATGAAGTAGATCTATCTTGAACCTCTGCAGCTCTCACATCAGCTCGGGAAATTCTTACCGCTATGAAAACCTTTCTGTCCTCAGATACGAGAGAATCATCGCTACTTCAGAGCTGCATTTATTTAAAAAATGCTAAATAATTCACAAGTAATCATGAGGTCATTAAAAAATAAGTATAATTCTGCTCAACACATTTTTCACATGACATATTCAAATACAAAATGCATATAAAATGATTTTTAGTCTGAAATATCTTTACAAGTATTGAAATTATTGCCACGCAATCTGGTACGTACACACAATGTATCCAAATGACTTTGGTGATTCCCTGACTTTTCCTGTAGTGCCGGCATGAAGTTGAGATTTGTGGATGTGAGTGTCATCACTTTGGTGAGCCCCTTTCATCTAGTACCATCATCAGGTCAAAATGATTATTTGTCCAATACTTTGGTTTCTGACTATTAACCTCAGCTGTATTTGTCTTTAATGTTAATTAGCAAATGTTGGCATAATAACAAACCCAACTGAGATGGTGAACATGCTAAACATCAGTCATATTAAGTATGCTTGGATCCTGACATTAGCATTAAGCTCAAAGCAGCGCTGGGCCAAGTACAGTCTCACTGAGCCACTAGTCTAAGTCTTGTTGAACATGGTGTACCGACTCCTTAAATAATAAGCCTGGTAGTATTTTTCAGACCAAAACCAACAATGCAAGTATAGATTTCCATTTGATAAAGGCTTACTATTCTTTCTAAAACCTCTGGGATTGTGTAGGATAATGTAATGTGTATGTGTGTTTAATGCAATATAAACTCCAGTGCATCATTGGTAATGAATGTCACATTTTCTTTGACATTTTTGGCTTTATTAGATAGGACAGTATAAAGGCAGAAGTGAAAAAGGGAAGAGCAACCAAGGTACCTGACTGGAATTCAACCAGGGAAGCTATAGTTGTGTAGCATGTGCCTTAACCATTCGGCTAACAGGATGCCACACTCAGGCTGTACTTAGTTGGATGAATTCATTCATGGTTTTAGTTTTTTTAATTGGATTAGTTGACAATAGAAAAAATAGAATATTGTCAGCCTTAACCTTGAAGAGTGAAAACGATGTTATATTTGTTTAAGACTGCATTTCTATTGCAATCAATATCCATAAGCATATATGACGATTAAGAGAAGTCCTTGCACACATCAGGCACGTGGCTAAAATAGCAGTTAGTAAAAGTAGAAGTGGTTCATTAGAACGTATGGCGCAGACTGGTCATTTTCAAACACTTGCTAGGCCCTGGCTCACCCCGCGACACCATTTGTCCACCCAGAAAGCCACACTGGAGTTAGGTCAAAGACCAGGCCTGGTGCCTGGGGCCAAATTGAATTACTATGATTGCCTAGTCTTTTATAATTAATTTGCAAAGGGCTTAAGGGCCTTAATAGCTGTGAGGAGCACAGGCTTGAAGGACAAACACTAATTAAAAGTTGCTGAGGATCAGGAGTATGCCATGGTGCAGGATGACTTTTCTGTCAGAAAGAGCTGATTATAATTCTGCACCGGGCCTCCACCGGGCCTCTGTTATGAGTCAGGCTTAAAAGACAAATGGAAGCAGGCCACAGTGCCACTGTAGTGCATGTTTTGACCCCTAATGCTGCTGTGGAATGAGCTCCAGTTTAGTGCTCGTATGTGTGATTACCTCATTTGTCAGGATGCTGGGAATGTGTCATTTAGCACACAAGCTTGGTTTTTACTAGGGTTGGGTATAGGGGTGTAAGAAAAAATTGATACACTCGAGTATCGCGATATTTTATTTTGCAATACTGTATCGATTTTAAAAAACGCAATATCGATTTCTTTTTTTTTTTTTTTTTTGCAAAAATATTCATGTAAGACAGTGGTTCACGTTTATGTTGTGTTTAAACCCTCTACCGCTAGATGGCTATGCTGAGACGCACCACTCGTGTCCTTGCCTAACAGTGCCTAACAGGGCCTAACAGGGCCTAGCAGTGCCTAACAGGGCCTAACAGGGCCTAACAGGGCCTAGCAGTGCCTAACAGGGCCTAGCAGTGCCTGACGTTTTGCTAGAAGCTAACAACGTAGCTATGGCTGAACTTTGGCCTACTGTAGCATATCAACAATAGCTCACTAAGAACCTGGGAACCACAATCCCAAACTGGCAGTTCGATTTGCTGTGTACTGAATTGTTTACCTCAAGTAAACTTCTTTGACTTTTATGCACATCGTCTTTTTTTAAATATTATTTTTTCTAAAATTATACTTAAAAAAATCCCAATATATCGCCTTACACACAGTATCGAAATATATTGAATCGTGACCAATGTATCGTGATACGGTCTCAGAGCTCAGTTATAAAATAGAACTTAGCTTACATCTTCACTGCAGGAACAGATTGCCAAGATAATAAAAAACTCCCACAGCAGTCTAGATTAACTTCATCTAGGGTTTTGTGGAAGACAAGTCCTCAATTGCTTTTCTGCCGCTGGCACTCTGTCTCTTTCTTTACTTTCTCTCTCTATTTCCTCTTCTCTTCTTTCCCCCTGCGTTCACCTGTAGAGTAGTGGCTGCTGTCTCCAAGGGGGAAGAAAGCTTATTGAGTCAATTGAAGCAAAGAGGAAATTAACAACTACTGGCTGGCTGGTTTTATTGTTTTGTTTGGAGACAAATGTGGCTATATCCTTGCTGGAGAAGGGAGTGAGGGCTTTCCCTGGGCTCTCTCTGAATTGCTTTGTGTTTTTATATACACATTGCTTCCCTTGTTCAGCTGTTTATCCCTGTTTTTAATTGCTGAAGTTGCTTTTAGTGCAAACCAGAGGTTTGGCCTTCTTCCTCAGACCTTAAAAAGCTACAATTTGGAATGTCTATGATCACACACGTAATCTGGGTGTAATTCAAATGTTTTTGGGGTTGAGATGGAGATGGAAAATACGTTTTAGGAACCATTTTAAACCCATCATAACTAGGGTTGCACAATTAATCGCAATTTTATCCAAATCGCAATACGAACTAGTGCAATATCAAAATTGCAGGCGGGCGCAATATTTGTTAAAGGCAAAATATGTGTCAAACCATTCTAAAATAAATTATTGTGGTGCTGAAGAGACGTCTCGGCCTACAAATGCAGAGTAAAGAAAATGTCTTTGTTTGGTACAAATCCTCGCAAAAAATCACACTTCAATCATTTTTTATTTTATTTTTTTTATATTTTTCAATGAGAATAATGATTCAAAAATGATCATTCCGTCCAATATCGTGAATCATATCGCAATCGCAATATCAGTAAAAATAATCACAATTAGATATTTTCCTAATATCGTGCAGCCCTAATCATAACTTATCACACTTGCCAAACATCACATATCACTAGTCATTGGTCGCTTGAAGTAACGTTGTTGTGGCGGTAGGAACTGGAGTTACAAGGCCTTGTGGCTGGTCCAGTGAATTACCGAAAAGCAGGAGTGTTAGCAGCTATGACTTAGTGTAGAGCTGTCCCCAAATGAGTGAATTTATTGCATTCATTCCTTTTGTCCTTGTCCCCTTGACACACTCTTCCTCACATAGTTTTGATGCTGTTGTATTATTTTATGTTGAGAATTTAGCTGTTCAACACAATGTTATCTTCGACATCCCTTATACTTTTATTTTACAGAATGACATTGTTTTTGCTGGCCTGATTTGTGCACACAAGTTGTTAAAGGGAAACTCCCTTGACTTTACTCTTAAAGGTCAGTTGACTCATTATGGGGAAACGGGTTGTATGTCTTCTGGGGGGGTGACTTCATCAATAATGAGAAAATAAGCCCTGATTAGTTATAATTAATTAGTTAGAATAAATCATCAACAATCCAGTCAGGCAAAATATATGTCAGAGTTAATCATTATTCAGTTAGGCAAATAGTAGGAAGATTTAGATGTAGAACATGATTTTCTCATTCTTTATCTTCAGATTTTCTACTGATATACTAATACTCAGTTGCTATAAATTGTTAGACACCTATAGCTAATAAACTAGCAAGTGCTCATAAACTACAGCAGCCCTGCTATACATCATTTCTTCAGCAGGGTTATAATGTTCCCTTTTTGTTGAAACTGTTTGAGAGAGCTGCTGATTCCTTGGATTGGATTGCGTTGTGATGAGAGGTGTTTCTATATTTCTAATAGTTGATCCACCATCAGTCTTTATCATGTAATCCTGCCAAAGAAAGTGATTTTGAATAAGATGGCAATACCTCTACTTGGACAGGATGACCCAGTGACAGTGGAAAATCCAGTCTTGAATATAATCAAGTCATCATAACGTGTAGCAGCTTCTGCTGTGCTGATCAAATAGTGGTGCTTCAATGCATTTCTCACGGTAGACTCATGCCACACAGTAAAATCAACAACACTGAGACATTTATCATTTACCAGCCTGCTGTTGACATATTAGTTACCATGTCTTTCATCAATATCCCTTATTCAATGTCCCCCGTCATCGCTGTCATCTTAACAAGAAGAGGCGTCAGCCACAGGAAGGTTTGTTCGCGGCTTAATTGACTGAAGCCAGTTGAGATCATTTGAGGCTAACTACACTTTCTCACAATGAGGTTTTGATGAGCTCAAATCAATGGTGGGCAGGGGGAGAGGGCTGCATGTAGCGCTCATTAATTCAATCTTCATACATCCCAGATGCTTGAGTCAGAATACGAGGAACAGGAAGGCTATTGATCATTCTCTGGCGTTTGGCCAGACAACACAGCGAGTCTGCATTTTCAGTGTTAGAAAAACAAGTAATGATCCTCTCTCAATGTTCCATCTAAACAGCATAATGCATTGTTATTATCTGCAGCCCTGGTTGGATCTAACTGCTGGCTACATAGTAGAAACTTCACCTTGTGAACTGAAATGATTTGCATAACTTAGGGGAAGAGAAGCATTCACATCACTGTAAAATGGGTTTAGAAATTTGGGAAGGCCATAATTTAGATGTTGTTTGTGCTCTCTAAATAGCATGCAGATGATTTTGCAAGCACAGAGCCAAACCAGAAAGGCACAAATTTGCTCTCTGTTAATAGCGCACAGGAACACTTCATTTTGGAAATGCTACATATTTTCTTTGGCAGAAAATCATTACTTGAAGTTCATTATTGTTTTAGCCTTAAAATATAGGGTTTCCAATCTGTAAAGACATTAGTCTTACCCACAACAATAGTGTCTTTCTGTCCACAGTGAGCGTATCTTTCTGTTGTACAATAATTTGTCTCCTTAAGGCTCTCCTCTCCGGTTCCTCACTCTGCACAAGGCTATGCTAGTGACTGGAACTGTTCAATTTACACAGGGCCCTAAGATAATATTTACATAAGCAGTGTTGAAAAGAAACCTTGCAAGCCCTAAGGCTGTTAATGGTAATTATGCTTCATAAACCCATGCCCTTCCCTTGCCAAACACACTTACGGGCCCCGCAGCTCTTATTTGAAGTTTGCAAGCTTGATCACATAGAAGGGAACCGTGTAGATATACAGATTAAGAGTCAGCAACATCCACCCACTTACCAGCTTAAAAGAAGACCGTGGTACTGGGTGTTTACAGGCTCATCAAAGCCTGGTTGTACTATGAATGGTGTGATACATTGTCTGAGTGATGGGATGTGACAGCGCAGATACAGACTGTCGCTGACATGCCTTCCATCCTGGATTACCAGTGAGTCAGGCTGCGAGGAGTTTGCTTCTTGGCTACGCCTCTGGAAGCAAGCCAAGTTAAAATTACTTACCCACCCCTACAACATACTTCACTGTATGTTTATTTGCATTGGGAGTAATGACTGGGAGACGGCTCCTTACCCGTTACAGTTCAGGTTTTTGTACATGAAAAGGTTTTCTTGGAAAGCGTTGAAAGTCAGAGCCAGGGCTCCTTAAAAAGCTGGATGTAGCCTTCCTCTTGGATTCAACTCAGAAAAAAGCAATTTGTTTTTAGTTTTATGTCATAAAACCTTGTTTCTTCTGGAGAAAAAAAGCTGAAAGTTCAAGAGATGACCTCGTGAGTGGATTGAGGTGCACATTATGTGACCAGGACATAGTGCCAGCATTTTTTTAAGTAAAACTGTATAGTTGTTGATGGAAATGTCATACTTTTTGCAAGTAATAAAAACAACAATAATAATAATCTTTATTTAAATAGCACTTTTCGAAACAAAGTGCTTTACATGTTTAAAACGGGAACAAAAACATTTTTAGGGCTGCAATGACAAAGTATCTGACAATCACAATACAAATTAAAGTGGAAAAAAAAGAATAAGAAAAGAAAGCAATAACATATTAAAAAGATAAGGCATGTTGGAAATAAATTGATGTGCTTGCATTAATAAAAAGCTTGTTTTAAGCTTTGTTTTGAAGTGTTTATATTATGCTCATTTTCAGGTTCATAATTGTATTTAGAGGTTGTACCAGAATAGGTTTACATGGTTTAATTTTTAGAAAATACCATATTTTGTTGTACTGCACATTGCTGCAGCTCCTCTTTTCACCCTGTGTGTTGAGCTCTCTGTTTTAGCTACAGAGTGAGATCACACTTCTGTTCCATCTTTGTTGGGAGTCGCACATGCTCAGTGGCTAGGTAAGGACTACTAGCCAGTCAGAAGCAGAGTATGAGGACTACCCTGCCAGTCAGAAGGACTACTAGCCAGTCAGGGCGTGCCCTGACAGTACCTAGGTAAGGACTACTAGCCAGTCAGAAGCAGAGTATGAGGGTGTGCCCTGACAGTAGCTAGGTAAGGACTACTAGCCAGTCAGAAGCAGAGTATGAGGGCGTGCCCTGACAGTAGCTAGGTAAGGACTACTAGCCAGTCAGAAGCAGAGTATGAGGGTGTACCATACTAGCAGCTAGGTGAGCATAATAACGTGTGTTACAAAGTGACCACGTCTGTCTCTGAAGTAAAGGCTGGACTACAATAGAGCTGTTTGGAGCAGTTTGTGAACAGTGTTTTCTGTTGGAGATGGGAAGTCCCTTGGGGGGGGGGGACTTTGGGCTTTTTCACTTTGTAAACCTATAACATGCACAAAAAAAGAAATATAATACAATAAAGGAAAGGGGAATAGCCAAAAAGCATAATATGAGCACTTTAAGAAGTGATTTAGAAGGTGTCTGCAAGTCTAAGATCCTCAGAGAGTTCTAGAGCTGAGGGGCCCTGACTGCAGTAGCCTGGTTACCTTTAGGTTTGAACAGCCAGCAGAGCCCAGCCTGAGGATCTGAGGCTGCCCTCTGGCTCATAGGGGAGTATCAATTCAGCAATATAACTGAACCACAAAGTGCTTAAAGTATTCAGTAAAATCTTAAAATCCACACAGTGTATTGATTGAGATGAAGATGAAATAAAAGCACGAAAGACTTTTCTCAAGATCAGGTCGACCGAGAACAACACGTTTTTGAGATGTTCCTCAGCTGATAAAAACTTGATCGAATTACTTTTGCAATTTGTTTTTCACATGAAAGGTCACATCTTATATTTCACTCTAAACAAAACATGTCAATCTCACACTGGCACTAGAGGAAAAGCCTGGATCACCAAAAGAAGACTAGTAGGATTCAGCCTATGGGGACTATGAATGTTTGTACCAAATTCCACGGCAATCCATCCAACAGCTGTCAAGTTATTTCATCCTGAACCATCTCTAGAGCCCTGCCGCTAGCGTGGCTAAAATTATCTAATAGAAATACAGCAACATTCAGCTCACACAACATTACTGCAACCGCTTCAGCAGTTTAGGTACTCTGAGTATATAGTGTATAATTCGTTAGCCGTCAAATTTGAAAAAAAGAATAAAGAATTACGCAATTTCAACTGAGGCATAAAAAAAACAAGTTAAGAATGAATGTGTACCTGAGTGTGTATGCAGCTGCTGACATGTAGCTGGGTGTTTTTCCACACCCTGTTAAAGAACAGTACGTGTGGCTGTAGCCTTTTCCTCGATTCCAAGCCCTGAGTCACTAACACCGCTACTGTAGATCTTTCTATGCTGCAAGTGTAAAGCCTTAAATTAAGAGCTGATGAATAGGCAGGGAAGGCTCTTATCAGGGCCAGCTGCGAGAGTCATTTATCAGTGGAGAATAAAGGAAGCGAGAGGAGATGATTGGGGCAGTCGGCCTATTGCTCCACACTATAATAGGCCTACATATTCTCAGTGTCCTGGAATAACTCTGTATCTCCATCTCTGTCACTGCTGGCATTGTGCACTACTTGCAGAACAGGTATTAAAAGCCAAGAATCTGCCATACCAAAAAATGTTTAGCAACTCCAGGAACAGTGTGTGAAAAGGGTAATTATACAATTCACAGTGCATTAGTTTGTTGATGGAATAATGAACATTGTCTAAATTCCTGTCAGAGACTGTATCACATTCAGGTCATTTTAATTGTTGAATTGAAGTATATCAGGAATATACCAGGAATGTATCTTCATGACACATGCACAACCTAGAAAATTGACTTAAGATTGAGGACTTACTAAGATGCATATGATATGATATCTGAACAGTATAATCAGCAGGGAACGTAACATCTTACTAACTTGTCTATACTGCAGGCATTTCAGACATGGTAGTTTAACAAGGAACACATCTAATATAATCAAGTATTTTGAATAACGTTTTTAGCCACTCTGGCTTTCATTAAGCAGTTTCTAATTGCTGAACAGGTATTTTTCAAATACATGTTTATACCATTGCGGTAATGATTTCATCCAAAACCTCTTAAGTGTTCCAAGTACACTGAGTGTCATTCTTGACCCAAAATCATTCGAAGAGGGAAATGTAGACACTGTGGACATAAAAGCAGACCAAAGCTTATAGTTTGATGAACACCCCAAACACAATTTCGACCTGACTCAGCAGTGACTCCGAACCTTTCTAGCGGTAAACCCACAGTCTGACAAGGCCCCGCCCCTTCAGCTCAGTGTGCAGCTTCAGCACTGAGCCGGATTTCTCTATCTGCTTTTGGAACAATGCCACCAACACATCCCCAATGATCCCAGAGACATGATCATGAGCTTTTCATGCACCTTTTGGTTTGGCTGCAGCTGTAGATCCAGCTGCTCTCTTGTGACTGCTTTCTCATTCACTTGCTCTGTGGCCTCCTATACATAATCCTATTTTCCTTATTTATACTTCTTTTACATCTTGTCAACAGGCGATAACATGCTGTTAAACCGTTGCCATTATATTGATTTACGACAATTAAGGTCCATTGAGAGCACTTAACATTTATGGGTGATTTGGATTTAGAAATGCATAAAACCGTTAAAAACAGGTGTGTGATTGATGAACCATGCATTAGGTTAAAGCCTTAATTAGTTCCAGTGTTGGATGTGTGCAGATGTGCTTACAAGTGTACACACATTTCAAGGAGACCTATTGATTGTATTCTTGTCCTAAAGAGAATTAAAATCCCAACTCAGTGTTTGTGCCCCTCAGTACATGCAGTACGAGGCTGTACAATGCTACAGATGTGTCCTCCTATTAACTCTCTTCTGAACTGTATTATTCCTGCAGAGCAAAAGAACACTAGCTCCCAAAGCTTCTTATCAGTGAACTAGCTGCCAGTCATGAGTTATTGCCTGAGACGAGAACGGACACTTTTGCTGCATATAAAATGGACGCAGTCCGTTTTTAAATTTGATGGATTGTGGCTTCAGACTAATAATGATATGTCTGTGTGACAGTTGAATTATTGGCTTGTAATTTGAAATGTGTTGCTCACAACTCACGATGCACCTGACACAATGGGAGACGAGATGCCAAAGGCTTATGTCTCTGTTTTGTCTTACTTTGATTAGTTCATCAGATGCTTTATAGCTGCACTAAACCAATTTTCACATTGGAGGCTCCAAAAGACAGCAACAGTAATGCTTGAATTTTGAGGACATCTGTGCAAAGAAATCCTTTGAGGGCATCAACCCAGCTGCTGTGTGATGCGTCAAGGTTACAAAAGAGATCAGAGAACATTTCCAAAATAATAAAATGGAAATGTCCTTATCCGGGGCAACTTGAAACCTACTTAACTTTTAAATGTTTAAACCTTAGCATTTTGCCCTGATGCAGTTAAAGAACGTATTGTTGTGTACATGGGACTGTTAGACTTGTATTGTCCTCTAGTTTGCTTAATAAACCCTCCTCTGCCATATGATTTAGTGGAGCGAACCCACACAGGCAGTCTATCTCGACACCATTAATCAAGTTCCTATGCACTAGCAAGGCAGCTATAAGTGCTCACTTAGGCCTTTTCTATAGGAGGCTAAGAGCTGTGGGAGCTGGTTCTTTAAAAGGAGAAGCCGCAGCGGTCAGCTGTAGGCTGGCCTTCTGTTCTAGTGTTGTGTTCATTCTTGTGTGCGTTTATTTGCAGTCAAAGGCATGCAAACCTACAGGGAGACAAGGACCAACTCTGCCCTGCTGAAAGGGTGTCCTCTCACTGATATCTGGAGGCCTGTTCACTGTGACTAAAAAACAGTGATGCTTTGCAGTAAATGTTATTGAAGTATCAACTAGTGGATCAATCAATCAATTATGCAAACAGCTCTGTCAACACAGGATCGTTAGTGGTGCGCTGTCTCAGCTGGTGAGGCAATATAAATATGCAAAAGGTGACATTGCTTTATGGCCGTGTGTTTCTTTAAAGATTTTTTTTAGCTCTTACACCGATATACTGAGACCCTGATACAGATGCAATTCTGTGAAGACAATATTTAACCCTGGAAGAAATACATGAAAACAAATTTTTGAAATTTAAGAATCTTGAAGAATCACAATGTCTAAATCACTAAAGAGCTCATATAAGTGCTTAAAGTCTTTTTTTCTAGTCTGTTCCTCTTGGGTCACTACAAGATAGCCAGAGCCAGCTAGCTACCTGGAGCCACGACTGTCCCGAAAACTGTGGCAGGTGTACATCCAGTGCAACTATTAGGGATGTAACGATACACTCAAATCACGATTCGATACGATTCACGACTTTAAGTTCATGATAGGATTAACAGAATAAAATGACTAAAAAATATTCTTTTATTTATATAAACTGTGCCAAACAGCAGATGTGTCCTCATCAAAAGTGCAACTGAAATAGTATTTTATCTTAAATATCAAAAAATAAATAAAAAAAAGAAATCCTTGTTTATTTCTAAGGCTATATGGTTAAATTAAAATGATGAATTTAAAATGGAATAACAATAAGTTGTAATAACTTTTTCACCAGTCATTTGCTGTTAAACGACAAAAAGAAGAAACACTAGATGGCAGAAGGGTTACAACAACATTGAACGCAACACAAGCTTACAGAGCTGGACCCAAACGCAACACTAAGTCCCTTCACTGTTGTTTATCACAGCGCCAGTGTCCACGCTGTGTCAAAGTGCAGCGAGTCTCCTCTGTGTCTTTAGCTGCAGACTGTTGTACTTCCCGGTGTTTAAATCCTTTCCAGTGAAGTACAGTCACACTTTACACCCTTTAGCTGTCAGCATTTTAACCGTGTTTAAGCCAGCTAACATTACTAGCTAACAGCAGGCTAAAGTTGCCTGCTGTTTAAAAATTGCACCGCTAGTAATTTTTTATCGAAACCGATGTAATCTTTACACATTTAAATCCAGTTTTAACCGATTCGCCAGGCATCGTTCTATATCCCTAGTAACTATTCACATTGTGGTGTACGGGACTGTCGTGACTCAAAACAAGACAGCTAATGCGGCAGCTATCATCATCGTTACTTTCTGCATAAAAATAACCTTTTTGTACTATAATAATGATTTTCAGGATGTAGCCTAAATTAGACATTTCACACAACATGCAAAACAAAAATTGTAATTGATGTTAATAATTTGATGCATCAGGCAGTTCTAGATCATACTGTACTGACAACTGTGTAAATATTTCACTACTTTCTAACTACTAAGCACTAATTGGTTTTTGGACATTTTTCTGATTCCTTTAGTTTAGTTTAAATGTAGTGTTTGGCAAAAAGGCATTACTTGGTAGTGCATTACATCAATGCGGTCACATATTTTCAGTTACAAGTAGACCTAGTGTAATGGATAAGAACTTGAATTTCAGCCACTTCAACACAGGCTCACCACTCCCAGTTAACGCTCCACTACTTCTGCTAAGAAAACAAAATTTGCTATCTCGGAATGGGATGACAACATATTTAATATGTGATCACGAGGAAATAGCTTGTAATCTTGAGATAACAAGATAATTACGTTGTGATTATGAGAAAAACAGGGTTGAGGAAAACTGTGCAACCGTGACAGCTCTTGGCTTCTGCAGTTTTGAAAGGTTTTTTTGTATTTTTTTATTAAAAAAGAGTAAGAGAAGAACAATGGATCAAAGCAGAATTAATATAGGCTCTTCCAGTTAAAAAGTCATACCCTGTGCATAACTTGTATGATGTGTGCTTGTGTGAGTTACCATTTATTCATGATGGTCTCTGAAAGAATTTACAAATGGTTGTTTAAAAGCCAAAACAGTACTGCAGGAGTGTCTGTGAATAATGCCTGCAGCACTCAGGTTAAGTATTCTTCTGTAGTGTGTTGTCTCTGAGGAGGTCGGGGCAGAATATTTAGTGTTTGTGTTTTCTACAGCGCTGCATTTCAAGGAGGCAGGTCAGCCATCCTGTTTTCTCTATTATTTATCTGAGAAAAAAAAAGCTCATATCTGTACACACATTGGTGCTTCCAATACAACATGTGGGTTTCTGTGTCTGGATCAAGGGCAGCTTTACAGTAGTTGTTAAGGAAAGAGTGCTCGTCACTGTATTACTTTCTGCAATTCTATTTTAGAATCAACCTAGAGGACTCAAACCAATAACCAATAAATCTGATCAGGTATCTACTTGGTTTACAAATGATGGGAATGTCAGATCTTTGTTTGAAGGGATTCCTCAGCCTTTTATTAGGAACCCAGACACTATTAATTGCATTAGGCCCACTCAGCCATGAATCAGTAACAGCTCTGCATCATAAATACAATATGAACACTACAAAAGACAAACAAGTATCAGCATCCATTTACAACACAGACCAATAAGCCGTAACAGTTCCAGAGGCTGGATATTGGTCAACTGGTCCTGTGTGTTGATTGTTGGTGTTTCAAGCAGCCTACTGTGGGGAGTAGCAACATGCTAGTTCACTGACATCAGCTCTGCTAATAAACTCAGACATATTTTGGTTCCAATAACGGGGTCATCTGTTTGCAAACTGTCTATATGTCAGTAACGTTTTGAAATTAGCACTTTGCCAGCAAGCAGTACTTTGTGGGCAGTTGTGCTAAAGTTTACTTGCTAACATAACATAAACTGGCTGGCAGACACCTCGCAAAATAACCTCAGACGTATCCCCCCTAGGGCTGCAACAACGAATCGATAAAATCGATAAAATTCGATTACTAAAAAAGTTGGCAACGAATTTAATTATTGATTTGTTGTGTTGCGCAACTATTAGGCAACCTAGTCGCGGAGATAAAAAAAAAAAATTGAGTTGAGTGCAGAGAGGAGCAGCGCGGAGCGAAAGAAAAGAAAAAAAGAGCAGAGCGGTGGTAGAGGAAATACGGAGAGAGACCGGAGAGACCCGTAACGTTGCTCTGAAACACTCGGCGGAGGCAGAGAAATCAGTACAACCCAAGTCATCCAAGGTGTGGGAGCATTTCACACTAAATAAATCAAAAACGTGTTAATTGCAAGATAAGCAAAAGCGACACGGCATGGCACGGGTGCACCACGGTGATGAGTCAGCACCTAAAACGTAAACCTGTTGGAGTCCTTGATGAGGAGTGTTGAAGTTAAAAAGTTAAAACCCGGCTATTGTTTTGAAACTTGCTAGATCTAATCAAATACACTAATCAGCATTTGACTGCCTCACCCAAACTCTAGCTTCTAAAGAATTAATTAGGTCATGGCTGTTATTTAGCATACTGTAGGAGACTCATTGTCCCCACAGAAAAGGTAACTGTTGTCTCTTTTTGGGGGAGCCATCCCCTGTTGAGCGAGACGTGATTAAGACAAAGAACGAGTATTGCTGTAGATTGGAAACAATTGACACCGTCTCGGTAAGATCCTGTGACCGGGTGTAGCCTCAAGACACTGATTGGGAACGTACACCTTTTCTTTTGAGAGACATCTGACCAATAGGGGAAGATTTCATTTTGAGGAACCACCCAAGTGGAGGGAATAAATGTGTGATCCGGAGACTGTCTCAGGACTTCAATCTGTGACCCCGCAAGGGAAGCAGTTGGAGTCCGCTGTTTACAGTGTATTTGTTTGTCATGTCACATGACTGTTCTTCTGTGACGCCGCAAGGATGAAGCATGAGATCAGTCCGCTGTCAGCTGCAGTGTAACAATTGTGTTTTGACTGTCGTTTTCATGTTGTTTTATTAAACCTTTTGCTTAATCTTTCAATTCGACCCCAGCCTCCTCCTTCCTCCAGAAATCAGAACGAACACGTCTTTTAGACATTTCTTAACAGGAGGAAGGGAGTTCAACAGCAGGGTAAAGTCACTACACTATCCTACTTCTGTTCCGGTCTGAAGGGAGGAACGTACCGTCCCTCCAGTAGCTCTTCTGGTGCTGCTGTTTACTCGTTATCCAGCTGACTAGCATGACAAGCTAGCGTTAGCTCGGTAATAACAGTAATAAAGCAGGGGTGGTATAGTTTACAAGACTAAAAACACGGTTTTATTCACTCGCCTTTTTTGGCCCATTAATTTTTCAATCTGTTGTTATGTATATATTATGTGCTTTGTCCCATATCAGTTATTGTTGACAAATATAATAGTGTGTGGTGTATAAACGAACTTAACTTGCACTTACTACAATGATGGTAATAATTTAATGAATAAGTGTGTGTCTGTCTGTCTGTCTGTCTGTCTGTGTGTCTTGTCTGTATCTGCTATTTGGGTTACCAACTATTAACTAAAACAACAAGTATGTATTGAGTTGATTTAAATGAATGCTTTTTTTTTATCCGATTCATCGATTCATCGAAAAAATAATCGACAGATTAATCGATTATTAAAATAATCGTTAGTTGCAGCCCTAATCCCCCCCCCGCCCCCTAGCATGGCGGTGAACTTGAAACTCTGAAAGGGTCACAGCGCCGTAGGAGCGCCGTAGGAGCGCCGTAGGAGCGCCGGCAGAAGCATAAAACAGCCTTTCGACCACAAACAAACGATAAAAGACATCTGCATGTTTCAGAACGTGTAGATCTGGAACTGGAAATGTTCCCATTTTATCAGTGGCCGCACTTGGCAAGGGTTTTTATTCATCATAGTCATACTGTTGGTCATGTCTGAGACACTAGACCTCACTTTTGTAATTTTCAATGTTTCATGCCTACTGCATATCCGCTTGCGTGTGGTTGTGGGTTTCCTGTTTTGTTTTAACCCTGTGCACTTATTTGCATTATTGATTCCAAATAATTTGCATGCATTTGACTGACCTTTCACCAACTTCTTCATTTGTTGTTTGGTGTATGCATTATGACACTTTCATGCTACTGACTCCCAAAATAGTGAAAAAAAGAGTACAGATGTTTCTTCTTATCTGGTTTTGTGGTGTGGAAAAAAAAACATAATATAATGATTTGCAAATTCTATTCAACCTATATTTAATTGAATACACTACAAAGATTTAGATATTTAACGTCAAAACTGATAAACCATTGTTTTTTTTGCAAATATTGACTCATTTTGAATTTGTTGCCTGCAGTGCATTCCAAAAAGCTGGGACAGGGGTAACTAAAGACTGGGAAAGTTGAGGAATTCTCAAATAACACCTGTTTGAAACATCCATAGGTGAACAGGTTAATTGGTCATGATCGGGTGTGAATTTTTGCCGTAGCGAGTAGCGTGAAAGGACTTAAGTCCGCGGAGGTGGATGGGTGAAACACAGGACTTTCACCCAGGAGAGCCGGGATCGTGTCCCGCGTGTGGTGTTTTTTTTTTTTTAAGCCTTCCCCAATGTTTCTTTCCTAAACCCAACCGTTTGTTTTCCTAAGCGTGTGACGTTGGTCACCGTCGTGTTTTTGTCGTTTATTTGTGTTACTAAAGCCTTTTCCTAAACCCAACCTTTTTTTTTTTTTCCATGTTCTTGCGATAGTACTGGTGTAAACATACACACCACATGGCGTTTACATCCGCTGGATACAGCGTAGACATACACGTAGATAGCAAAATGCGTACAGATAACACGCCATTTGGCTTCAGGGAAGTGGCGTGTATGTTTATGCAAAGTCATGATGCCATGTTGCTCTTTCACTCCTTCAACCAGCTTCTTGAAAAGGTCGATGTGTGTGCATATCCAAAAATCTGTTGATATCCAAGTCTTTGATAATGTTTAGAAGTAGCTGTGTTTCTCCTTATCGGGTCTGCAGCCTTTTGGCTGCAAACTGTCAGCTGGTTGGTTTTTGTACAGCAACCATAGCAACGCACAGAGCTGACCATAAGGCCGGTTTCACGCTGCCTGCATGGCACGAGCGTGATGTTTCTGTTGCGGGTCAGCTGCATGGCGGCTGCGTGGCGTTTTCTATGTCTTTGTACCAGAGGTGTCAAGTAACGAAGTACAAATACTTCGTTACCTTACTTAAGTAGAAATGTTGGGTATCTATACTTTACTGGAGTAATTATTTTACAGCATACTTTTTACTTCTGCTCGTTACATTTTCACGCAATTATCTGTAATTTCTACTCCCTACATTTTAAAAATAGCCTCGTTACTCATATTTCAGTTCGGCTTGTTTTCATTCCGGCTCGTCATCGTTAAAAAAAAAACACACACAAAAACCCTATCCAATTCGCTCCATCCGGAGAGAGTGAATTTGATTGTGGTTGGATGAGAAGTATAAACATAGCTATTCCGACACCCTATTGGTTTGTACGCGATCCATAACACCTGTACAGACCCGGTGCTAATACACCACTGGTGTCTTAACGACCGTTATCTACCGGACCGAATAGCAACACAGATTTCGGTGCCTTAGGTGCCTGCGCGATGCTCCGAAAACGGACATTAGAGGGAACTGAACATCGCCGCACGGGACGCTAGTCAACACTACAGTTGGAAGCAGGTTAGCCTAGCGTTAGCTAGAAGATGGAGTAAACATGATAAAATGCTGAGAGCTAAACGGTGTAAAAGTGTGTCTATATTTCACTGGAGAGGAGTCTGACAGCAGACTGTAGCTGCCGTTGTCTGAAAAACACAGAAGAGATGTAGCCTACGTGTCACTTTTTTCACCCCTTCTGAGTTTGCAGGTATGATTTTAATATACTGTAACATTATTATAGTCATATGATTTTGTCCCCGCGTTTTAGAGTTAAGCTGTTGTCCTTAATGGCATTTCCCCCCCTTACATCAGGGGTCTTGAACGTTTTTTAAGCCAAGGACCCCCTAACTTAAAGTGAGATGTAGCAGGGACCCCCAACATATTGTATGAAATTAAGTTGCATATTAAACTGGGCCTACAATAACTGTTAGGGTAACCTAAAGCCTTCTTACATACCTTTTTTCATAAGCTATTAAAATATTAATTGTTGGCATGATTTTATAAATCATATTTTAATGTTACATACTGTATGTGACCTACTGTATGTGGCACAGTAAATCTAGGATTAACTGTATCTGTGGGCTGATATCTTAGTGACTACCTTACTTATAGGCCAGTAAGCTTATCATCAGTGGGAATTTATGTTTGCTAATAATATGTTGGAATTATGTTAAGGCATTTTATTTTTATTTTTTTTAAAGACTCAAAAATGTACAATAATTTGGAGGCCCCCCTGCAATGACTCTTAAGACCCCCTGTTGAAGATCTCTGCCTTACATTACTTTTATACTTTAAGTAGTTTTGAAACCAGTACTTTTACACTTTTACTTAAGTAAAAAGCTTGAGTTGATACTTCAACTTCTACAAAAGTCTTTTCAAACCCTAGTATCTATACTTCTACTTGAGTAATGAATGTGAATACTTTTGACACCTCTGCTTTGTACACCAGAAAGGTGTCTGACGCTGCTGCTGCTAGCCTTGTCTGGACACATGGATGTTTCCCATTGATAAAATGAAATACCATGTTAAACATAAATATATACAGATCTGATTACAGCAAAGACAACATCGGCAGTATTGACGGCAAAATAGACTACAGAATATTTCTTTTCTGTATTGACAGGTAAAATTGATAATTATTTATTATTTTTTTTAAATTACATTTATAGCTGCATTTATGTCAAAACCTAGATACTTTCGAACATCAAAATGTCATTTATTAATATGTATTCTTGTCAAAATTACATATAAACATCTTTTGGAAACGCTTCCAACCCGCTTGTGTGTCCCTTGTCGGTCCTATTTCTAGCATGTACGTGTTTGCGAGACGTGCGTGTGACGCAGGCAGTGTGTAAGCACTAACCTGTTAACATGGGAGCCCCAATAAAAACGGACACGCCACGCAGCTCTCACGCCACGCAGGCAGTGTGAAATGGCCTAAGACGTAAACAGGCAAGAGGCCGTAAACTTGGAGTAAACTGCGGTAAAAACCTAGATTGAGACGCATATTCCGAATACGCTGTGTACACGTCCAAAGAATGCCTCTAAAACCCGAATAATACCGGAATATCACACGTCTTAATCGCAAAATGCTATATTTGGAAAAAGGCCTTATTCAGAATATCCTACCGGAATATGCTGTTTACGTGACCTCTATCAAATTCGGAATATTGTCATATTCTGAATAATAGTGAAATATTGGTGTGCATGTAAACATATTCATTGTATTCTGTTTTTATTTACGTTTTACACAACATCCCGACTTCATTGGAATTGATTATGGTCAGTAGTTTTTAAAAAGGCAGATAGACGAGCTGGATTTGAGACGGAGGGAGGAAGAACGTCAGCACAGTGTCAGTCAGAGGGAGAAGAGACGGGGCGAGCTGGGCTTCTGGTTGCCAGTAATAATAGATGTGCTATATTCCTTGCTGTCACTTGTCCTCTTATAGCCCTCTGAATCATCATATCAATCATTATTATTGCTATCATCGCCACTCTGCTCTGACGGAGCTGAGGAAGATTCCTCATGGCTTTCTTTCTTACTCATGCTCTCAGAGTGCTAGGAATCTGCAGGCTGAAGCTCTCCAGCTGATTACTTATATCAACGTTTCATTTACGGGATAGTTCCGGATGCCCCTCACCTTCCACTTTCTTGGTTTTGGCATTCTAAACTCCGGTTGATTCAGGAAACATCCTCTGAGCTAGAATCTTTTTTTATTTTTATTTTTTTCATCACAAACTCTACAGCTATTTTAATTCCAGAGCTCGCCTCCCTACGTGCACATGTTCCACCAAAACAAGTTCCTTACCGAGGCTGTTTTGAAGAGGCACTGTTGCTGCGTCCAGGACTGCCAATAAACCAGAGCACATTTTTCTACTATAAAGAAATGTTATGTAGACTAGCCAGACCTTCCTCCACAGCGCTGTGGAATTTGACACTTTCACTCCTTCCAACATCTGCCACTGACTGAAACTCTAAAAGCTGTTGGTCGTTCTGTGCCGTGGCCTCAGCAGTAGAGGCTCGAATAGCCCCACATGACCTGACGTTAACATCAAATAACTAATGATTGAGTTTACTTCTTGTCTCTTGACTCCTAAAATGCTACCTTTTACATACAGCTTTAGAAATGGCATTAAAGTCATGTATTGATTGGTCTATATTGACGATGTTTCATTTCCGGGATTGTTCATATGCCGCCGGAAATTCTGCCGGATGACCCTCATTTCGGCCGGATGTCCCACACCTTCCGCTTTGTATGTGTTGGCGTTCTAACCTCCGGTGGATTTCTGAGGACTATGGTTAACTGCTCCTCAGGTCTCTGGAGGGTAAATCCAGACAGCTGTCCAATCTGAGTTTTCTGTTGCACGACTAAAACAACCTTATTGGCTGCAAACAGGACACATTTGAAGCTGTGGTGAATAGGAGGTCACTGAACAAACGGTTATCTATCACGGATAACCCCGACCCCCATCTCCACCCCACACTGGTCCAACAGAGGAGCACCAAGAGGCTTCGATGTCACACGGACCGCTACAGGAAATCATTCCTACCACAGGCAATACAACTTTTTAACACCTTATCACTGAGTGTTCAATAAGACTCTTAGACATCACAACTTCACTAAGTGCAACTTGCACAATATATTTATCTACATCTTTATCAATACTAGTTAAGCAGTTGTACATTTTTATTCCCAACTTGTATATATTTTAAATATTTGTTCTTGTATTCTATCCTATTATTATTTCATGTATATTATATCCTATTATTTCATGTATATTCTGTATGTGTGCTGTGTCTGATATTTTGCTGCTGTAACACTAATTTCCCATTTTTGGATCAATAAAAATGTCTGTCTGTCTCTGTCTATTTATCTATCTGAGTAAAAGAGGAATGATTGAAAGTCAGCGCTCAGCTTCAAACGGCAAAAAATCTTGGTGTAGTCATGGACTCTGACCTGAATTTCAACAGCCAAATTAAGTCAATAACAAAGTCAGCCTATTATCACTTTAGGAATATCTCAAGGGTTAAAGGACTTATGTCTCAGCAGGATTTGGAAAAACTTGTCCATGCTTTTATCTTCAGTAGACTACTGTACTGTACTACTGTAACGGTGTCTTTACAGGTCTCCCTAAAAAACGCTGCTGCCCGAGTCCTCCCTAAGACCAAGAGAGTTCTGAAGTCTCTACACTGGCTTCCAGTGCCTCAAAGAATTGATTTTAAAGTACTTCTGCTGGTTTATAAATCACTAAACGGTTTAGGGCCTAAATATATTTCCGATCTGTTAATGCACTACGAACCACCTAGACCTCTCAGGTGGTCTGGGACAGGTCTGCTTGCTGTCCCCAGAGTCAGAACTAAACAGGGGGAAGCAGCGTTCAGTTTTTATGCTCCACATATCTGGAACAAACTCCCAGAAAACTGCAAATGATGTTGCCTTTCTTTAATTTCTTATACTACACTGAATTTTATTCTCGTATTTTATTTATTCTTTATTTTTATATATTTATTTTGTATTTGTTTTTAATTGCGATTTAATGTTTTATGTAAAGCACTTTGAATTGCCCTGTTGCTGAAATGTGCTATATAAATAAAATTGCCTTACCTTGCCTATCTATCTATCTATCTATCTATCTATCTATCTATCTATCTATCTATCTATCTATCTATCCCTTTGAATGTAGATGTTCCATCAAAACAAGTTCCTCCCTAGGCTTAGTGCCGCTCAAGATGATTGTGATTGGTTTAAAGAAATGCCAATAAACTAGAGCACGTTTTTCTCCCATCCCGGAATGCTGTGTGGACTCGCCAGACCCTCCTCCGCAGCGCTGTGGAGGAAGGTCTGGCAATGCAAGACTATAAATCGATAAGAGATTGGAGAAAAGAAGAGTCCAACATAGCAAACTATTGGCAAAGAGAAGAAAGAACTTCTGACCTCCTCAGTTTCCATTCTCTCTGTCTCACAAGTGGCGTCTGAAAGTCACTGATTTCTCTCTGCAGTCTCATCTTGTCTCTGTGGAGAGCTGCCAACATACAGCTCTGTATGAATAAAAGAGTGGAAGATAAGGAAGAGGTCTTTCTCCGACACTCTGAGGGCTTATCTTGAAACTACAAGACTCCAGCCCACTCTCGCTCACTTTATCTGCCATTAAAACACTTCATTCGCTTTAGGACTAATATTCTTTGAGCGTTCATAAAGTTTGGGCTCAAGTGATGACTCTGTTGTCCATAAAAACCTACTACAGCATTCAAGAATAACGACACCGTTCAATGAAAAACTCTTTTATCTGCTGCCTCCTTAGGACTTTGTCTCATTTCAATGTTTGTTGCATTTTGAACACACAAGTTAAGAAATGAATAAGTCACATAAAAGACAAATAATTTGCATAGCGTTCAGTGTTCCCTAGGTTGACTGCTTTAACAAATTTAACACCAAATGTTACCCTTTAAAGTTTCTTTAAATACTTTTCAGAAATCAACGTTGACCACTCTTCACATGATGAATTGGATCCACAGCACTTATTTAAAAAGAAAACTGATTAAGCAGTTATATATAGTTAGTATATAACACTCTTGACTGCCCTGGTGTTACAGACATGAACTAACTACAGACAGGGGTTCCTGTACACTTATAGGGGAAACTAGAGCCTGACAGATATTATCGGCCGATATTAGGCATTTTCCAAACTATCGGTATCGGTATTTACAATGGCCGATAAATGAATATTCAAAAAATAAAATAAAAATGGACGAAACCCCCTTCAACCATGTTCTGAGTGTTGGCGTTGCACAGTTTGTCCACCAGAGGGCGCTCTACAACGTCCCTGTTGTTTAACCCTTTAAGTTTCCTATCTTAAGTTTGTATTTTTATACATTTTATTTATCAGAACTATTATTACAATAAAACAAGTTTATTTTTAAACTGCATTATCATTATTTTAGTGAGGACTCATAAATAACTACCAATAACTAATGTTAATCGCCGATATATTGGAATATCTGATTTTTAAATCACCAAATATTTGTATTGATATTGGCCTTAAAAATCCTTTATCAGTCGGGCGCTAGGGGAAAAACTGGTGTTGTCACATATTCTTGTGTTTTGTGTGTGTAGTTGTGGGAGGATGTCTTTCCCTCATAATAATATGGGAGTATAATAAATGGGAGTGTAACCCCTGCATACTCCATCCTGTGGGACATTTACAAGAGAACACACAAATGAAGTATGCATGCTTAGGCACACACATTTAGTGGCCATTCATGTATGAGCAAAAATACATGTGCTGTAAGGGCATACTTATATCACTTGCACACAGACAAATACACACAAGGATTTTCCATCATGATGCGTACTTCTAATAAAAGCAGCAGGTAAATGCTGATATTAAGCTCCACATCCCTATCAGTTTAGTAGAAAACACACATGATGCATCCCACATCACGTGCACTCAGCCTTTTGAAGTGAAGCCATTTGATTGCAATGAGGATGCATTAAATTTGCAACCAGGGAACTAATAATTCATTAGGATATTTAACAGATATACTGCGTTCCACTGCTTAACCCCTCCACCCTTCCCCAACTGAACATCATACCAGAGCGACCACCCTCGATCGGTGAGGAGCATCTCACCGTGATTTGCGCTTAATAATTCCTCTGGCTTCTCAGTTCAGCAGTTACATGTTCTGAGAGCAGGGGTGACAGGAGCGGGTGTCATTGTAGTTTTTAATGGGGATCACATGACCATGACACTACGCACATAACACCAATTATACCGCCCGAAGGCATGAATGATGAAGTGCTGGTGAGTTGTTAATAGGAGGTGCTGTCCCATATTTTGCAGACTGAAATTCCAGTGATTGAAAGTGAGAAATCATGAGAAAAGCCATGAGAGACACGCATGCCTTAGCACTGTGCGTTGTTCCCTTTTTGCTGTTAATCAAGAGCGGGTTGGTCAGCCGGCCAACTGCATTTTAATGGATCTCAAGCGAACGTTTTATACAACTCGTACACAATGGGCCCAGTGTGGCTGTAATACGCCCACAGTGTGCTATTTTTCATCACCAGCGGTGCTCAGTACTGTGTACATTGGGACACTGTGTATTACAAGAACAAAATAAGAGTCTGCGGACATTCCCGCTGCATTTATATATTATTATGCTATGTTAGAGCCCACACTGGGATGTTACTCAACCGCAGCAGCAAACTGCAGGATGTGAAGTAGTTGGACGACAGACAACAAAAACTCCTCCAGGATCGTTTTACTCAGCATTTTATGTAATGTTAAAATGGTTGAGCAGTGCTGGGACACTATTAAATGTATCTCACGCTGCAAATGAATTGGAAGTTGAGCAGGGAGTAGGAATACCTCAGAGTATTGGTACATCCTGTCTCCCTGGAGAAATTGAGCTTTTGCTTATTCTCTACTTTGTTCACTGGAAGATGATGAACACAATTAGACGAGGAGAAGGCAGGTGAAGTTAAACTCAGTGTCACATTTTTAGTCACGCTATAGCAGTGTGGCTCTAAGGATGGCAATTGCTCTGTCAGTCAGTCAGTCCATCACTAGACTGAAATATCTTAACAACTGTTGGATGGATTGTTGTGGATTTTACATCATTCTCTGGGGACGTTCTTACTGACAGACTTTTCCCCTACCGCCATCATTAGGTCTATATTTCATTAGTCTCACTTTGCCAGACCTTCCTCCAGAGCGCAGCGGAGGAGGGTCTGGCTAGTCCACACAGCATTCCGGGATTAGAGAAAACGTGCTCTGGTTTATTGGCTTTTCTTTAAACCAATTACAAACGTCTTGGGCGGTGCTAAACGCCACACGGAACCCCAGTGCCTCTGCAAAATAGCCTTGGAAAGGAACTTGTTTTGGTGGAACGTGTATGTTTAAAAGTTGTTTTCGTGCAAGAGAAAACTCAGATTGGACAGATAGTCTAGCTAGCTGTCTGGATTTACCCTGCAGAGATCTGAGGAGCAGTTAACCATAGTCCTCAAGAATCCACCAGCATAAAATTCCAACACAAAGAAAGCATAAGGGAACAGACAACCAGCCGAAAAGAAGGACATATGGCGGAATTTCCAGCAGAAACGGAGCAATCCCTGAAGTGGAAGGTCGTGGATATATACTAATATTTCAGTGACATGTCTCGATACCAATCATGAATTGCCTTTACATATTGTGGATTGGCATTCATGGTCCCTAAAGGATGAATCATAATGACGTTTGTGATTCCCTTACTTTTCCTCTAGCGCCACGATGTGGTTGGCATTTGTGGTTTGGAATTAAATGCCAACTACTGGATGGATTGCCATGAAATTTGATACACACATTTATGTTTCTTCACGATGAATTGTAATCATTTTGCGGATCCAGAGTTTTCTGCTGGTGCCGTCATTATGTCAAAAAATGTAATCAAATAATTTTGTTTATGACATAGGCTACCTGAAAACTAAGGTGGTGAACATTATACCTGGTAAGCATCGGCATGTTACCATTATCATTATATGCATGCATGCTTGCTGGCATTAGCAAAAAGCTCAAAGCAGCGCTGTGTTTAAGTACAGCCACACAGAGCTGCTCGCATGGCTGTAGACTTTTAGGCTATGTTCAGACTGCAGGCAAAAGTGGCCCAAACCAGGTCAGACTTCTTCAGAAGTAGTGTAAACACTCAAATCTAGCCCAGATCAGATTTTTTTCAAATCGGATTCAAGCAACTTCCATATGTGGTCTGCGGATGTGATGTGACTTTTACATCAATAACTCTCGCTGCGCCCTCTCTCCCCGCGGAGAGTGGTGGGGCCCCATGCTCCCGGTGCGGCTGTCAACCGGGGCGGACCCGCTGAGGTGGGATCCCGGTCCCTCGGGGTCGGGCGCACCACCGGCCCGTCTCGCCCACACCGTCGGGGAGGTGGAGCATGAGCATGAGCATGAGCGTGAGCGCGTTGCGATAGGACCCGAAAGATGAAGATGGAAACTCTGCTGGAGGCCTTAGCGGTCCTAACGTGCAAATCGGTCATCTGGTCACACAGACCTCTGTAGTGAATTTGCAGCCATAACCCCGCAAAAGTCCAAAATAGCCAATTTGGCTGGCTCTCTCTTCATTCTTCTCCTCCTCAGCACCTGCTCATTAATGTTACGGCTGCCATTACACAAACATCTATCTATAAATTGCAGGAACGTCTGTCCGTGTGTGTGTGTGTGTGTGTGTGTGTGTTAGTTAAGCACATCTCTCTTGAACCATTAGTCCGATGGATTTCAAACTTGACAGGTGTCTTGCTACGGGCACGAGTAAGTGCAGTGCCAAGTTTGACGTTGTTTGGAGAAGAAACGCAAAAGATATTGTCGGTAAAAGAAGCACACATTGGCTTTTGCTGTTCTAGCCGCTGGCCCCTCCCCCTCTCACACTAAGTGAGCAGTGAGCAGGACCAGAGACAGATAAAGAGCAGCAGAGCTTTGGCAGCTAAAATGTGACATACACCTCAGACCTACAAACATGTGCAAAGTAGCACTACGTTAACGATCAAATGACACGAGACACCGTCTCTCTCTCTCTCTCTCTCTCTCTCTCTCTCTCTCTCTGCGCACACACACACGATCCGGTTCTGGTGGTTGATGAACACAGATATGTGTTGATTAGCTCTCATAACGGACCAGGTGGGTAGCGCACTGCCATGAGTCCATGAGGCTAATGTCTGATTACTCCACATTGTCATTGTGATATTTGGTGATTACTTTCTGATTCTGTCAGGTAAATGCAGTAGTACAATGTCTTCCTCTGATGTAGAAGTAGCCTACACTGTAAGTCAGTAGTAGGCTATACAGGGGAGTTGCATATGAAGTGGTTTGGGGTCCTTCTATAAGTAATTTTGGGGTACAATTTGGTTTTGAAGAATTCTACAAGCAGCAATACCACAGGCCAAGCACTTGGCCCGTTCCAAACAGGCACATTTGTAATGGGCACCGCACTAGTTTTGAAAATAAAAGTGAAAATGCTTACTTCCTCCATAACCTCCCTAACTTTAGTGCAACAGCGTGCGGCGTCTGATGTCATTGTTACTGTTCTTTTGCGCATGCGGGTCACTTCGAAACCGCAAACAGTTCACACTGGAATCTGATATAGGCCACATTTTAAAAGGTGATGTGAACAGCCAAACACAAAAACGTATCGGAGCAAAAAATCTGAATTAAGCATTAAGACTTGTGGTGTGAACGTAGTCTTAACTTGTTGATGTCTTCAGTGGCACAGCAACGTGAAACTGCAGCATGGAACACTTCTTTCTGCCACCAAAAACAAAAGCTCCACAGTGTATACGAACTGAGCAGGCAGTGATGACACAGGGCTGCTTTTTGAACACCGCTGTAGCCACTTTAGCCAACTTGGAGAGTTGGGTGCTTGATTTAATGACTTTACAGACAAATTTAGTAACTCTTTTATTGGAAGCTACAGTATGTTATTAATGTGTTGATTCCAAAAGCATTTACTGACAAATCTCTGCAGCAATCCACTTCACATTTGGTGTGCTGTGGAGCTGCCCAGATGTCTGTACACGGAGCATATTATGTCAGTGTGTAGAGAGAGGATGGTGATAAACAAGGAATACTAATGTTTACGTTCTTACATCTCCTCAGCTACATTTTAACAGCAAAATTAACAAGTTCCCACTTTCTCATTGACATATGTTTACCCTTTCCATTCTGAAATATATAATTTAATTCTATTTCGGTACCTACACAGCAACACCACCTGTCTCTTGCTGTTGCTACTGTTGCTCACAGCTGAGCTTTGTACCTAATGAGCTAAAAACAAAGCAACTAATGTGAGCAGAGCAACCAACAGTATTTGTGTAAAAGGCTGGACCGGCAGGCTGGTTTGTGATCTGTGCCCTGAGAATGGCTCGGGTTTTCATACTTGTTTCTGGCACCGCTGATGGCAGCGCAGCTGCCAAACGCTCTGCGTTGGCCTCATTGTAAATATTAGGAGTTAATTCCCTCGGTAAAAGGCATCTGTAAACCATCTGCACTGCTGTTAATCACAGAGGAGTCGCCCCGCCAACAATCTCCACTTGCCTTATTCAAATTGCATCGCACAAGCTGCAAATATTCACGGGTTGCGAGCGCATATGGACACACGCACAAAGTTTAGATTCACTGCTTAACGTCTTTGGCAGGCAACAGTAGGCATCTCTCCAACTCTGTGGGGTGGATTTTGGAGATATGCATACACACACAGAAGCACAGAAGTCAGGAGTAGTGTTTTTATGGTGTGTAATTTAATTAGCTGGCTCTTAAAGCGAGTAGATAATTCACAGGGTTGGACTTTGGAGAGAGAGAGAGAGAGACCGCGAGGAAGACACAGAGAGAGAAGGAGAGAGAGAGAGAAAAGGAGAGCTACTCAGGGGGTTGAGAAGTCGATTGTGTCAGCATTTTATCACAGCTGAGTAGCTGGAGGTTCAAAGGTCAGTCCCATTCTGCCCTCAGCCACAGTCACCTTGCCATACTGACAGAGCTATCTAAAGCAACATTGACTGAATCACCCATCAGCCAACACTGCACAAGCTCTTAAATGGCTAATGGAGCTGCCAGACCAGCTGGGAATACGAACCGATGGATTTATTGAACATTCAGCATACAGCACTGCCAGCAATACAAACTTCACACACGCACTGCGGTTTTCATTAACCACCTACAATTTTGAATATATTTACATATGTTTTGTTGGTGGAAAGGAAGACTTTGATTCTATTTTACCCTTGCTAATACACAAGTTATTTAAAGAAAAACACATCTAAAATGTGTTTGCCACACACGTCATCTGGGAGAATTATGCACCTATTTCTTACGATACCATGGTGACGTTTTAGCCACACTAGCAATGTGGCTCTATGGATGCCCATGTCAGGTTGTCGGTCGGCCCTTCACTTTGGTACAGACTGACTAAGTTATGTATCATTATTATTATTATATATTGGATGTATGTATTGCCTTGAAATTTGTGAAGGCATGCATGTCCCCAGAGGATGAATACTATCAACTTTGTTGATCCCCTGACTTTTCCTCAGGCACAACCACAAGGTTGGCATTTTCTTTTTTGTTTTTGGATGGAACTATTGGATGGTTTGGATTCCGTATTCATGGTACCCAGAGGACGAATCCTAATGACTTTGGTGATCCCCTTACGTTTTATCTAGCACTATCAGCAGGTCAAAATTTCAACTTTGTTTATGACCAACTACATCCAAAACTCATCAGCCTCAGCTGCGCTTTGTGTTTAGGTTCTTGTTAGCAAATGTTAGCATGCTAACATGCTAAGCTATGATGGGGAACATGGTATATATTATACCTGCTGGAGATGTTTTAGCCTTTTGAAGGGAGCTTTTATTTGATCCATTAGACAGTAATTGAGGTACATTCAACATTCCATGGGGCTGATTCTTGTTAAGAATGAGAAATAATCAAATTGCCAAAGACTACTGTATCCCTTTAAGGTACAATGACATCATTTATGTGTGCTCCATCTGTACACATACAATACTGACAGAAACAAAAACGGCATTTAAAATTAACTATTACGATGACTGCTACTAATAATTAAACACATGCACAATAAGCCCTAACATATTGTACAAAAGGACAATACTGCAGACCAGAGGTACCCCCCTGTAAAAATATCTATCCACCCTGTCATTGTACTGAGCCTTCCACTCTGCGAGCATTAAATAAAAATCAGCAGATAACACGCTGTACACTTCACTCTTTACGGCCTGCGTGCCTGAGGCGAAATAGCCTTTTCCCTGGGTTGAGGTGTCCGTGCTTGTCTTGTACTGTACAGGACTTGCTCTGTAAAGTTCCTCCAGTCCCACAGTCCTGCATGAGCAGAAAACCCATGAGTTGTCATGGCAGCTGAACTGAGCCAGGAATGTACATTACCATACTAGAGAGAGAGAGAGAGAGAGAGAGAGAGAGAGAGAGAGAGAAATGCTGTCAAATGATATATTTTTGCTGCTTTGAGTTTTTATTGGCATGACATTAAATCACATCAAGGAGCAAATTGAGACTTTTAAGTTAAATGAGTAAGGCAGAGAGAAATAGGACGGTGACAAACGCTGAATTCATTATTGTCCATTTTATTGTTTGTTGTTTAATAGACTGTTGTGTATAATACCACCATCTGATAACGTATTGCTTTGGTAGGTTTCTGTTCAAATATGCAGCAATCGAAGCATACTTAAATAGAATTGAGATGAACTGAATTGAACTGAGTGGAAAAGAGCGAGGAGAAAGGCAGAGAGATGCGTGAGTACACTAAGAAGTCTCTTGTGCTGAGGGCTTGTGCAGGGGAGGGCCTGAGCTGTGAATGCAGAGGAATGACAGGCAGGGATTAGAGGGGAGGTGGTGCCATTGAAAAGCAAGCTGATCCAGGGAGTCGAGCTGACACTTGAACACAGCCAGCTGACAAGACCAGCCAGCCCTGCTGCAGTCCTGCAGAGGCTTCTCCCCTTACTCCCCCTCCCTCCGGAGACGAGGTTTTTTTTTTGCATTGGTTCATTAGTCGTCACTGTAGAGACAGATGACGCAGTGAAACGAGATTAACGGTCCATGAACGATTTATCAGTTAAAGGTTATATGATTCAGAATCCAAATTGGAGTAATGTAAATTTTGGTGCATTACTGAGATCTCAGGGACCTTTTTAATTTTAACAGCATGGAGTAATGATGTAAGAAAGTTCACAGCATGGGCTGGGACTGCCTCTAATTGGTCAGTAGAATCCAAAATGTTCCTGTGTCTTCTCACCCGCAAATTTGCCCAAAATACCAATTTTTTTCAAATGTCTTTAAATAGTAAGAATTAGGCAACAATCTTTCAATCAAACTTTTCAATTATTCATAAACGTTAGAATGTAATTTCACAATATGCCGTGCATATGCAATTTAATTAAAAATGTAATAGAGAGGATGATGAGTTTAAGTTCATGTGAGGTAGAAGAACACATTACAGTTCTGTGTCTGACAAAGATAAAATGACAACATCTTAATGTGGTTAATGTGTTTCCTGCTGAAACAGGATGTTGGGGAGCCGCTTGCATACAGTAATTGTCACCTGTGATGTCTTTAGTTTACTAAGTTTTTGTCCACCAACACAGTAAAGTTACAGCTTAATATAATATTTGAGAATTTATTTTGATTTCATAAAGATAAATTGTCAAAAAGTCATTGGGTGTGACAGAATGGCCCAGTAAGGCAAAGAAGAAGAAAATAAAACGTTGCCAGTGAAATTTGTTGACGTGACTGTCACCAAGGTGACTTACCATGCAAACTGCAGAGAGAAACCAAAATGTGTGTCTCCAAACTACAGCATCTCCAATACACGAACAGGAATAACCTTGTGTGAGGGGGCAACCCACTCAGCAAACAGGATGTCGACAAAAAGCATGGCCTCTGGTGCCTAAGGCAAACACATCTCCATATCCTTACTTGTCACTTCGCTACAGTATAAGCATCCCGTTATTTCCTGAATTAGCACTGAGTGTTGGCATTGGATGTAGATCATGTACTGTCGAATCATTCAACGTCACTGTACTTCGTAGGGAGTCTGGAATGAAGGGAATGTTACATATCGCTTTGCCACTATATAGGCTCATTTGTGTGATAAACATTTTATCATGCTATGAATATATAAACAACAACTTCACAGCTTCAGCCATATGTTTTGGGGTATTTTGGGTAACTGCTCATGTGGCATCTCCACCGAGAGAGTGTTCTTTAATTCACGTCAACAAACCCAACATGGTCACATGGCACATCAACATGATTGTTGCATTATTTATTCAATCTAGACAAGCAATGCTGTCTCAGCTCCCAGTTTGGTGGAAGCTTCAACCTTTCACTCCCAAGTCTCCAGTCAACTCGTAATCAGACACATTTATTGTTGTTATGCTATGCTATTTTGAGCTTCATATTCTGCACATACGGGCTGGATTCTGCACTGTACTGTTCTCTGCTGTCATCAGTGCAGTATGCGCCATATTTGTGTTGATTAATGGCTGGTACGCAAGCTGTTTCAGATCTGTGAGGTCAAGGGCTGGCTGTGCTGTCGCCTGTCACACTCAGAGACAGAACAGCTGGAACATGTACCAGTCTCTCCATTACTTAGGAGTGTTCACACAGGCATAATTGCTTAACTATCTGAACTCGGGGGGCCTCTGCTCACAATGCCAACAGTATTTTAATCAGATATGCAGCTCTTGAATGTGCGACTCCCCACAAGGCTCACAGAAGCCTCTCCTTTCCCGGAGTTCCCTTGATTAATAATCCTGACAAGACAGACCATTATTATGAATTAAACCAGCACAACTGTATGTGTCATATTATCTCCAGAAACAGAGGAGACATGAGACAAAGCCAGTGGCTTTTTGCACAGGAGGTTGATTAGGAAGCACAAACACCTCTCGCCTCCTGCTGCGCAGCACTGCAGATTGGTTTGACACTTTGATCCAAGAGCTTTCTCAAACACAGACACATAAACGCACACACAGGCACACACAGGTTGACGGCTGAGTTTTTTAAAAATCGCAATCAAAGTGGTGCTTGATTTAAAACAAACCATAGATGTGGAATCCTCTGTAAGCAGTATGTGCACAAAATATTGCTATATCATCTGCATCTATAGATTAGTTATAGGCATCTACGTAACGTTTATGTACACCATCTGTGTGTGCTGAAGTGAAAGGCTGCATGCAAAGCCATACTTGTGTTCTATGCATTTACAAATATGTTTGCATTTGTCTTCGGTGCACACACGCCCACACAGCGCACTAACCACAGCTGCACATCATATAAAACAAGTGAAACATACAGGAAGAAAAGAGCACTTCCAATGATCCATCAATTCCCATTGGTTTGGTGAGAGGGGGATTTATTGACAGGCAGAGTAAATTCAAGGCTTACTCACTGTCAACACAACCCGAGAGGCAGTCTGCTGGAAAATCTAGTACTGTGGTGCCAGGTTGCTCCACATAATTCCCCTGTAGGGCTGCTGTCTGTGATGAGCCATGCTCAGTGTGTCATTACAGCTGCACCCTGCAGCAAGGCAGCCACATCCAATCCAAATAAGATCCCCACTGACAACTAATGTAGCTGCCCCACCTAAAAACCTACTTATCAGGCTGCAGAATTTGGTTAATGTCTGTAATATGTAAGTGGGCATCACATGTTCTGAAAATACCTATATATATATATATATATATATATATATATATATATATATATCAGCTTATGCCAGTAGTGCAAATTAAGCTGCCATTGACCTTTTTATAAGAAATCTGACATTAGCCAACAGCACTGCCCATATTTGAAATTATAGATGTGATTTAACTGATCTCTTTAACACTGTTTCTGAATGGGAGCTCCTAATTTAGCCCTTACTTTACTTTGGAAGAATGTCTGCCGTTATTATTATTGTTAGTTGTATTAGTCATCACATTCATTGTTATAATCCTATTATTCTATAGTCTGTAGTACTGTTACATGATGTTAGCTGTATCAGAGGTTTGTAACCATGCCAGAAGTATAAAGCAGTCCATGTGCAAAACACAATTGCATTTGCTCACACAGATCCCTCCAACATGCTGTATATTTTGGCCATGCATAACATATGTTTGATGAATGTCAACTCCATTATTTTCCCGCCCTGTACGATTTAGGCTTCCATATGGCTAGATGTTTACATATATCTGTGGAGATTAACAGTTACTCTAACATCTGGCTTATTTTAATATTGTAGCTTTGTAAATGTTAGCTAATGCCAACATTTGGATTATGCTACCGTGACAGTAGCATCAGACTTTATAATGGTTAGATGAGCTAAATATACAGTATGTGACTGGTTGAACAACTTTGCACAAAACAAGTGAAGCCTATTTCTACACATTTTGGCTTATGTCTGTATACAAGCATGTGTGGTTAGGTATATACATTTATGTATGTTTTTCCAACCGAATAAATCCATCTGTCACATAGAGCCCTTTCCCAATTCTCCGTTTGTGCATCCTTGAGTCCTCTCCTCTTAGTCCCGCCCACAGGAGATCTGAACCAAGGAGTCGAGGAGAGAGGAGTCGAGGCAGCAGGCATTTAACAAACACGAGACATCTCTGCCTCGGAGCCGTCCATTCAAAGCGTCGTCAATTAAATATGACGTGCAGCACAGCTTCATCAGCTGTCTATTGTTTTGTCATGTTTGTATGAAAAGAACTATACAAATATACAGGCTACAGTATATTATATACACACAAACGCACAACCTATTATTAATGCGTGGATTGGCCTTTTATCCGAATCCGCCTATAAGCTTAAACTCATCCATCTTCCACCCACCTAAATGAATTACCGTATTTTCTCTGATTTAGAGACCCGCATGGACATTTCACTGTCCCTTTATCCCTGTAGGCTGTGTTGCTTTTTAAATGATGTATTAATGTATCCGTGTTTCTACACCGATTAACTTGAATGATTAGAGAGGCTGCTTGTAAACGTTTCCCATGTGCGCAGTAGTGTCACTGCAGCGGATATCTTCGGACATTTAAGCAGCAAAACTACCTGTAGTTACAAACTTGACGGAGGAAACACAACTAGACCTTTAGCTTCTGAAATGGTCCTAATGAAATTAAGCTGCTATTTTTTGAGCGCCTCTCAGACACACTTTCAAATGAAGCGGTCTGTCCGACAGCAGCTCTATGTTCACATTTTCAACATGGCATCATGACTTTGCGTAAACATACACGCCACTTTCCTAAAGCTAAATGGCGTGTTATCTGTACGCATTTTGAGCTATCTACCTGTATGTCTACGCTGTGTACAACAGATGTAAACATACCCACCACGTGGCGTCGCCACATGCATTTGGCAGGTGCTAATTTCCAACCTGACGGGAAAAATGACCCTCTTATGTCTTTTCGTTATGAATTTATTTAACATTCAATACACATTAGAGGTGGGCAACAAAATCAATTCACATTCGAATCACGATTCAAGCTCTACCATTATTGTATGTCTACTGCAATCACATGGGAAAAGTAACTACATTTACATACTGTCAATCGTTTTTTTTAATCGAGAATTGATATTGAATCGAATCGTTACATTTTCTGAATCGTGCACCCCTAATACACATGCATTGAAGATCACATAGAAGATCAATGCCTCATTAAAAAAAGAAAAAAACGTAGCGGTTGTGGCAATTGCTTGCGATCCCCTGGTTGGCTTGTCAATAGCACGGTATTGCAATATTGCTGTTACCCCTACTCTCACCTATCATATTTTTTTCACATTGTCAATATTCATGCATACATCTTCATAACATGCATGCATATTTTCCCTTATCCTTGGTAGGATGTTCTATCATTGTACCACCATGTCTACTTGTTTGTGACGGACTGTCAACAGGTTTGTTGTAACCATGTGATTGCTGTAGAATGGAAATATGCCTGTTTAATGACTGGAGCTGCGTCCCATCTGTTAGCAAATTGAAGACTCAAACATGGCGTGTTTGCATGCAGCATTACATAACCCTGTTGCTCATGCGGCATTTCACAGGCCTCGACTCAATATTCGTCTCATTTCGCTGCTTTTATGGCCGCCTCGGTTTCTATTCTCCAAAACTACAGCGTAAAGTACCCGGTGCTGATGGATGATGGCACTGATGATATATACGTGTGCGTGGAACTTAACACCTACACTCTAGGATGAGACTTTTAGGACAGCTGACTCAGACTGCTGGGGAGATTTGACTCCCATAAATAAACCTGGTCTTCTCTGCTTCTTTCTCACTATCTCTCTCTCTCTCTCTCTGTCTCTCTTTGAAATCAATCAGTGATGGTCCCTCCACCCCCAACCGATGGATCTATTATTAATGAGGGCCTTTAGCACTAAACTAAATTTAGTGCATAAACTCCACTTGGAGAGCTAGAGAGGGGAGATCAATAGGATGGCAGGGGCCACAGCAAGAGTCTCACTTAGCTCTTTGGAAATGCAGGATGTGGAAAGGCTCACCCTGAGTGCAAACGGGCCTCCTGACTAAACAAGAGCTTGCGAGAGCGAGCAATAAAGAGGGCAAGAGGTTCGGACAATACAAGGCAAATTTCAGTGGGTCATTACTTTGTAATTGTTACCTTGTAGCTAATCAATATATGAGATAGACGATCATTGACGGGCTGACGTTTGGTGTAATTAGGTTGATACAAGCTCTGGATTATTGCCTATTCAGCACGCCACTTGTGCTGCATGAATCACATCTGATTTGTCAGCCCCCTTTGGCATTGATACCACTTGTCTTCTGTCAGGAACGTCAGGGCTATGATTACTCTCCTTCAGTATCACCACACAGTTTAATATTTCATCATAGACCCATTTGTATGGAAACAATCAATTACTCATGCATAATTTTCTCCATATGATGCTCGCTGGGGAACCATGCTTGTTGTCTTTACATCTATTTGGGAGCTAGTCAACGTACTACTCTTAAAATAGATAGCTAGTAAAGAAAACAAATAAGTACAAAGAGCAAAACATTTAGCTTTATCACAAGTGTTAAGAGCACGCTGCAATATATTTGTGATTCATAACCAAAGCAAATAAATACATAAGGCCTTGAGTATCTGATGCCTGCTGTAAACCTCATAAATACCAGTGCATTGAAACAAAAAACTTCATATCCACACTATTTGTCAGACACATCATTCTACAGGTCATAACATATCCTATAATGGCAGTGCCTCACTCAATGCAAGTTAAACAAAACTGCACAAAAACAGCCCTTAACAACGCCAGGTGTTTGTATTGGACGGCTCTCGTGTGTGTAAGTCACTGAGTATAAGGCAGGACATTGCTGATAAAGATGTATGCACTTTAGGTATGTTTGCTCAGCAGGTCTAAAATCCCTGGGTAAATAATGTCTTAAGATAAGATACTTTTCAAAGCAAATGCTTATGTGTAATCATATATAGCTGCAGAGCATGCCGGTCTCAGGTCTCTTGGTCATGCAAATATATAATCCCTGAAGGTAAAAAAAAAAAAACTTATCAAACCCCAAAACACTCAGGATTTATGGTACCATAGTAACAACAAAATGGAAGGAGTAAAAACAACAATAATTCAGGCTAAAAAAAATAGAATGCAGAAGTTGTAACATAAAGACAGGTCAGGTGTTAACACTACAGAGTGGTATTATGCAAACAACAAGATGTTTACTAGGTAGAAAGGAAGAAGACTATAACGTGTAAGGATTTAGATATACTGCCAGCTGACCAGCTGTTCCAAAACCATGATACAAGTAAACTCAATCACTGCTTGATTTGAACCTGGACTTTGACCTGGCTCCACTTTGGTCTGTTGGGAGAGTAGGGAGTTAAAAGCTCAGTGATGGAATCCAGCACCTGGCCTTGGATGTAGTTAGGAGGATACAATGGATTCTTAGAGAAATTGGCCACCAGTCCACAGGAGCTACAAAAAATGTTAAAGGAGTCCTGTTTGTTTTTAATAGCCTGGCTTCAAATTTCTGCAGAGTTTGAAACTGAGCTACAGCTCTACCATACGGCAAGGTGTTACATTAGCCAAGGCCCAATGGTAGTGTTATTTAGTCCGTACTACTGAGGGACAACATCGCTCTGATCTCTGAACTATTCTGGAGTTTTACGGTAAAACAAGATTTTAAATAGATCCAGCATGTTGCACTTGATGACAAGATTAGGACAAGTATTTTACACTGAATTCCACACCAGATATCTGAGTTTCAACACTATGCCACCAATGAAAATATGAGCTCCCAACCAAAACAAACATGAAAGTTGGACAGATGCCCGTTTTTCCTTTTCTCTGGTACTCTAGCTGGCTTCGGCCAATCACATTTCTCTTCTGTTGATTTTAATTAGAATAGGATGTGAAGATGAAGGATGCATTTGAAAAAAGAAAATCATCAAAAGTAATGTAGTGCATCCTCAGCTTTGAGCAATGAAGCAAAGCAGGTCACAACAGGCCCGACCGGATCGGCACGAGAGTAGGAAGGGGCGAGTGGGTTCAGTGACGTGTCTCTACTTCCTCAGGTTCAGGCAGACTCACGTAAAGTTACTGAAAGCCAATCTTGCCTTCTGCCCACAGGGCTGGCAGTAATTACAATGGCAAATGCATCGTTCAGCTTTAGCCAGGACCAAAGCGTGGAACACAGCAAGCCTGGAACAAATTGTAGACGGAGACAGGGGACGACTGAGGGAGGTAGATGAGGGGTGAGGGTGGAGGAGGGAGAGGGGTGATGGAGGAGGACCACAGGAAAAGAAAATGTACCCGGCGGTGAATAAATGATGGTGACTGAAATATCAAAGCCAGTAGTTTGCTGGGAAGGCTGGGAAGTGGCTGTTTGAATCATCACACAGCTTTTTTTTTTTTTTTTACTAAAAGCTTTGGAGAAGCCTCTGGGTGCCAGGGAGAAGTGAAGTGAGGTGGAGAATACATCCAATCTCTCTCTCTCTGTCAGTTTGTCTCTCTCCTTCTCTGCCTCACATCTTGAACAAAAACTCCTTTAGGCACAGCGGGAGGAGAAAGTATGCATTGCTGGGACCGCATGCGTGAAAGCGTTTGCTCTGTCTATGAATGTGGGTCTACCTGTTTTTCGCTTACGCTTGGATAAAAGTCGCATCTTCATCTTGCTCACTGTATCACAAACACACAGGAGCTTCTTTTGATGGGGGAACGGCAGAAGAAAGTGGAGAAAACGATTTCTCCATGGCAGATCTCTTGTGCTTGGAGGTGAACTGCATCTCAGTAGAAAGGAGATCAGTGAGCAGAGCCTGCAGCAGAACAACCCAGCACTGTCAGCCTGGTTGCCACCTGGAAGCCCACCAGATGGAAGCATCACCAGAAACAGAGCCGTGTCCTCAATCTGTTGGACTCATCTTGTTGACTTACTTTGAGGATTTCTCTGTTCGACAGACTTACTGTACAACCAGAGAAACCGGGGGTCTTCTTCTGTATCCGAACAGCTAGAAATAAACCATCTTTCTATGACGCGCACACACTAAACTAAAAGCTGACCCGTTCTAGATTTTTCTGTCTCGGTCAAGTTTAATCACAAGGACATATTGTACGTAAAACAAAAGAGGTTCTCAACTTAAAGCCCCGAGGAAACTTAAGACGTGGGTTTGGCAACAGGCTGCAGTTGCTTACATTTTGTAGATTTAGCTGCTGATGCTTTAAATCAGTCAGATTTAATTAAATCCATTCACTCCCGGCAGCTCTGTGCTAGTCTGCTAGATATTGAGACTGAAATGTCAAAAAGCTCAGAGTATATTTCAGTTCGTAAGTAAACATTAAACATGAGCCCACGCATGTAAACACACACTACAACCATAATCACTTGAGTCGGTGAAGTCTTGCTAGGGGTTTGGACATTTGAGCGCTCCCTAGGGAGCCTTAGATTAGGGAAGCTCATCGGGCTGCAGCAGAGAGTAACTCTTATTTCTCTGTCTTTCTCTTCCGCTCTTCATCATTTCCTCCCACCGGAGTCCTCTGAGAGATTAACTACAGATCAGTTGGGAGACAGCAGCGCAGAGACGGTGACTCAATAAACAGCAACATTGAGAGAGGCACACTGTGGATGATATGTGCTGCATGTGTGTTTTACAGACAAGGTATCACATGATACGACAAATGGCTTTAGGATATACACAAAAGATGCGTTGTTGGATTGAGGGTACACACAATGCCTCTTATTTAGGGAACACACACACATTATGCCTTGTTAGATTTAGGGAACACCCATGATGTCTTAGTGGATTTAGGGAACACACGTTATGCCTCGTTGGATTTAGAGAATACACATGGAACAAATGTTTCTAGTTGGATTAAGGGAACATACACAATGCCTTGTTATATTTTGGGAACACAGACATTATGTCTTGGTGGATTTAGGGAACACAGGTTTCAATTTGGATTCAGGGAAGTAGTTTGATTTTGGTAACACATATTTGACGCCCAGTTAGATTTAGGGAACACAGTTTAAATAACGACGACAATGAAATGAAATGACTGAAAATGTTGTGTTTTCAGGTGTGCTTACTGCAATTGATATACTGCTTACCACAGAAGAAAGCTCACCAATGCCACGCTACATTATCCTGAAAATAGACTACACAGGAACAAAAAGGTATGGTTTCCTCTTGCAGACTACGTAGTGAGATTCAGACTCATGAAGATGCTATCACCTTTTACAAATTTATATTGGTTACTTTTTTGTACTGAAATAAGATTAAATATAATCATCCCTTACAAGAACATGCAGCCTGGCTCCTCTGGCTGCCATGCCTGGGTCACATCAGGGTGATATTGTGCAGTTATATTATGCACCTTACATATTTTTTTCCTCCACAGTTCATGTAGAGAAGTGTCACATCAGCCTTTTTTGAAAGGCTACAGAAGTTGAGGTTCTGATTCATTCATTGTAGGATCTATCATATATCATATTCATTCTCCCCCTGTTCAGCTGGAGGTGAGGTACATTGCTACTTCAGCAGGTTGCCCATCGCTCAGCCGATACATATTTAACAAGCTGTCTGCACCAATCTTGAGCTAAGGCTCCTCAAAGTTGGTGTGAAAAATGGATTTAGTGTGGTGTGTATAGGAAAAGTTAAACAAGCATGAAAAATGGATGAAAGGTTTTGACCACATCCTTTCCTTTATTTGTATCATTACAGAATAACTTTACTTTGCTCCAAGGCTATAAATCCAGTTCTGTTCAAAAATGAAATTCAATCATTTAAAAAGAGGTGGCAGTTACTCTTAAAAAATGAGTGTAGAACAAAATCAGCTTAGCTTCTACAGACTGGATCCTCTATATTCTACAGGGATTAAACTATGACCTTAAAGTAAGGATTTTTAATGAATGCATGCATAGTATTGCAGAAGGAAATCCTTCAGTGTTATACAATCAAGCAAGAGGATAAACACTTTTTTCGCATTTGCCCAAATGTGTCTGTATCAATTTACAAAAGAAAGCTGCTTAACATAAAGCCTCTGCTAGAAACTCCCTCCATCTGTAACAATGAGAATCTACTGTCACACATAATCAGAGATATTACATTTCAGGCCTACATAATTAATCAGCAAGTCGGTGAATAATTTATGTTCCAAGTCATAAATTATATTTAACCAAGTCATTACTAAGGGTGAACTTAAGCGACTGCTTTTCTCACATTGAAAGTAATACGCTGAGTTGCCTCAGCATGTTTTCATTTATAACCCAAATTAGCCATATATTTGCTCACAATGTCTCACAGTTTATGCAAATCCTCTAGAGGTACTTTTCTAATCTAATCCGTTTTATTATAAACATCTTGTGTGAGTACACAAAGCGAAAAAGGCTGTGGAGCGGAGTGATGTGTGCAGCTGCAGCACTGTATGTATGTCTGTTTGCCTTGTACATGACGGCGTCCTGTTGTTCCAGCTTGCTTGAGACCCCTAAATGAGTCTAGCCTTGCATGTAAACATAGATGAATTACATTATGGATGAATGCAAACCCAGCATGTGCAAATGTTAATTAACAAGCTTAGAAAACACATTCATAAGTATTCAAACTTTTAAGACATATTTGTGTGTAATCAAACGTAACCTGGCATAGTGTTATTAATGCATTATATCTAAACATGCATGCAAACCAGTCCTTCCCAATCACTGCTTAGTGCAAGGTCACAAAATAGAGACGCAAGTATCCACACATGATCACGGTTAGGCTAGTCTGGATCAACGGAAGCACATTTCAAGGATAATTGCCTCACTTCCGGCGCACATCCCTAACCTCCTGCTCTCTGTGTGTCGCCGTTCTCAAACTCCGTTCTCTTCGGAAAACAACAACAAACTTTGAGCTAGCGAGCCACACGCTGAAAATAGCACTTTTTGAAGAAAATTTGGATCGTGCAACAACGCAGGCCTGCTTTGGTTCTTTCTGGGATTAATTGTAAAGATTTACAAAGAATATGTTTACAGCATTTACTATTTAACTGAGACGTTTCGGGACCGATTGGTGGGCATTGCTGTGGACGTAGTACACACAGTGATACAAGAGCAAATGAGGTTTACCCATGTATCCAGCTAGTTTAAGTAGCTCACCTTACTGTATTGTGTGAACAGTTAACTTCATTTAATATTGTATGTGGCGTTTTCTTTTGGGGTGCAAATGTTCCACCAAAACAAGTTCCTTCCTGAGACTATTTTGCAGATCCACCGTCGCTGCGTTTGGAGCTTAGTGCCGCCCAAGACCATTGGGATTGGTTTAAACTAAAGAAATGCAAACAACCCAGAGTTGCGTTTTTTTTCTCCTATCCCAGAATGTATGTGTTGTGTAGCCAGACCTCTCGACAGCGCTGCGGAGATAGGTCCGACAATGCAAGACTACTGCTAGGCTAACGTGTTAGAGGTGGCTAAAAATAAACAAGTTTGACTAAAATAGGGAATCAGAAGCCTTCCGCAAGAAACAGCAGCATGTAAAGCATTGTGTTCTCTCAGTTGCCTGGAGTAGATGCACGCATGACAAGCTCCAAGTCTCTTAACATGCAAATCCAGTCCATGTCTATGAGTGTGTTTTATCTCAGGGGCCGCTGTTTGCTAATGAAGAGCCTTGTGAAAGCCAGGGGAGCATTATAAGAAGCCGAGTATAATACGCCCGCTCACAGCCTCTCTCTCTATTTGAACATACGCTCATTTTACAGCCTTTTAACTTTCAATCTGCCCGTCGTTGATTTTCTATTCTTCCCACTCGCTTGTTATTCAGCAAGCCTCTCAGTTGCTATTCGAACGTATGCGCCGTATTAACACTTGAGATAATGCATATCAGCGCTGCTCAAAGGGACCGAACACTGCCATTTTTTTTTTTTTATGGGGTGTTTTTTGTAAATGCTCACATCTTGTTGTACACTCTGTACAGCATCAGTGATTGGCAGCAAAGAACTACGACGTTCAATCTGTGCCAAGATTTATGTCTTACTGTAACTAAACATTCAGCCACTGCTTCACAAGGTCTTTGCCAGCGTCAAGGAGAAACTATAGCAGAGAAAAATGCACAAACCTTTTCCTGTCCCTCAACAAGTTGACATGCCAGTTGTTAAGTGTTTAGAACTCCTATTCACATATCTTATGAATCAATGCCCATGACTTGGGACTTAATTCTTCAATAGCTTTATAGTACATTGGACGTCGTATGTAAGAATGGACCGTTTATGTACAAAACATATGGATGTTCTTTTACACACATCTGCTTTCGAATATCTAAGAATGTTTTATTCACTCTGAGCAGTGTTCATTTCGTTGACGAAGACTATGACGAAAAATATTCGTCAACGAACCTTTTTCACGGACGAAAACTAAATAAAAAGTCAGATATGATGACGAAGACTGTGATGAAATATAACAGACACTTTAGTCAACAAATAAAAATGAGATGAAAATGTTAGGGAGGGACGAATGGAGAAGAGATCCAATCAGAACCACTCTTTTTTGTGGGACAAGTTGGGAAGAAATCCAATCAGAGTGAATCTTTGAGGGTAGGTTGATCTATGCGGAAGCATCAGAGCCATTTTAAAAAGCCGCGGCAAATGCAGGCGCAACAGCTAACAAACGCAGCAGCAGTTACACAGAAAGACGAGTTTGCAGAACTTAGCACAGTTTCGAGGACATTTTCACAACAGTAAGGTTATTTACATTATACTTAGTTGTGTTTAGTTGCACAGTCTTAGCTACACAACTTTGGCTGATTTCAGTTGACTTCGTTCGTTAGCAACAAGCTAACCGGGTTAGCAGTGCACCCAGTCCGAGGGCAATGACATGGCTCATAAACAACAGGAATATCAGAGCTAGGTCCAGGACGAACCGTTAAATCTGTGTCTGTATTGCATATTTGAACCTTAATACCATTCCATAACAGACTGATGGATACTTCCAATAACCGGAAATTCTGGAGAAACATTTAGTCAACTAAGTCCACTGTAGATTTAGTCGACTAAAATCTGCTAATATTTGGTCTACTAAAACTAGACTAAGACTAAAAGACTTAAGACTAGACTAAGACTAAAACTCTTATGATATTTAGTCGACTAAAACTAGACAAAGACTAAAAGATTTCAGATGACTAAAATAAGACTAAAACATCGATGAAGAGTACCTGTAAAGTTGAGCCAGGTACGATAACCCTATCGTATTTTGCATATGTATATATAGCGTATCATGTATTCTCCTTTAGCAGATACTGAAAACCTGTGTACTTTTAAATGTGAATCAGCGCTGGTTAAAAAAAAAAAAAAAGGTCAGCAAACTCTCTCTGGGGTAAATAAAAACTCTCATAATGTCCTCTATTAAGTGACCGCAGTTCTCCATCCTTGCGTACTCCAGACGAGGAGGATGGGCTCGTCCGTGCAGCTCCCTCATTACACAGACAACCTTCACTGCTGCCTGCCGGCAGCCTGTTTATGCTGCCTTCTATGTTTACCCTCTCTGTTAACATTGTGCTCATTATACAGCGTAGCTGCCGACATGCATGGAAAACAAGCAGTGAAAAGTCTCTCTTTCTCTCTCTCTGGGTACTCTCCTTTGGTGTCGCTTGCTCACTTATTCACACATTTTAACCACCTGGGTTGGAAAGCCCTCCCCCCGTTTGTCACATTGTGTCAGCCTGTTGAGTGGCACCGAGAAAACATCACCCCTGCTAATGGCATTGTGTGACACAGCTTTTGAGGTAGAAAGATCTGCCACTAGTGAGCAGTTACAGGGTACATTATCACACGGCTGCATGTTAGGGAAAGCCTGAGTGAGACCAAAGTGAAAGGAGGGAGGTAGGGAGGGAGGGAGGGAGGGAGTGTGTGTGTGTGTGTGTGTGTGTGTGTGTGTGTGTGTGTGTGTGTGTGTGTGTGTGTGTGTGTGTGTGTGTGTGTGTGTGTGAGAGGTTTGGTGAGGCGGTTGTTTGGGGACTTGGCACAAGTGATCACTGCAGCTTCTGGGGTTTGGTGGCTCGGGTGCTAATTACAGCGTGACCAGTGGGAATACTTTTCTGTCTCTCACAAAGCACCAGAGAAAAGAGCCGTTGCATATGAAAGAGAAACCACTCACACCCCGTCAATCTTTGCCTATCCTCAAGTTATTTACCAAGTTCTGTGTATGCAAACTGGGGTCAGACAGTAAGAGGAAAGCTGTGACAGTAACACAGACTATCCTTAACTGCCTCTTTTTTTTTTTTTTTTGTGAGACTTTGATACTAATCCCTGAGCGAGTAAGTCCAACTTCTCTTTACCTTCCCTCCTCCACTGAGCCACGTGTCACATCACAATCTAATCACTGGTTCACCCGGTCATGCAAACCATGCAAAATATAAAGTAAGTAAGTACTTTAAAAATTTATATTTTACATAATCCACTCTATTTTGCTTAGAGGAATGCATTGACCTTTTAGCTAATGTGCTTTTTTAATTACATAAACTTTGGTTGCTGAAAAAACTTGCAGTTTCTCATCTGTGTGCTGAGTGTTTGGTGGATTAGTGTTTCCAAAAAGAAGCCAAACGTGGCCGGGTTGGTTCAGTGGGTAGAGCAGGCGCACATATATGGAGGTGTACACCTCGACGCAGAAGGGTTCACGTCCGACCTGAGACGATTTCCTGCATGTCATCCCCTCTTTCTCTCCTTTCATATCTTGCTGTTCTTTCCATTAAAGGCTGAAATGCCCCGGAAAATCTTTTAAGAAAAAAAGAAGCAAAACTGCATAGTCAGAGAACTAGTTGGATATACACTTTTACATTTTTTAGGCCAGAGTTAGATGAAAAGATTGATACCACTCATGTTTGTCTGTTACATTGTTTTCTGTTTTTTTTTATTTATTCTGGAGCCAGGAGAGGCTTAGCTTAGCATACAGACTGATATCAGCTATCCTGGCTTTTTACGACAGCTTATGTCATCTAGGTCAATGTCAAGTTGTCATAACACAAAAAATCTCCAACAATGCCAACTTTGCAATAAAAGTGTCCTAATTTATCGAATGACACTTAATAACGACAGTCATAAACATTCACAAAAACTCCTTCATGTTCATGACCGGTGTCATGTCCTGGTTATGACCGTGTCATGCCAGTCTTATGCAAATAAAGTGTTAGCATATTTTTTTCCAAAAAGATTTGCCTTCACTGCCTGTTTTTTCCCCTACACCTTGAATACAATAAATGAGAGGGTAAGACCGGCGCTACTAAGTGTGTAGTGAGTATAGTCCTCACAGTTATATACTCCGATGACGTCCTCACTTTATCCTTCCGCCAACCGACGGAAATCGAAGCACAGTTCTGGGAAAATATCGACCGCCGTTTGGAGTCTTTTATGAAAAGCTGTGCTGTCAGAACATCTGTTGATGTGATTTGGAGAGGCAGAGAGCATTGTTACTTTTGCATCAGAGAGGGCACCAGACATCAGGGATCAATAAAAAAAAACATTATGGCATTTTGCTCAAAATGTTGAGAAATGCCTGGAACCACAACAAGAAAAGAGGGAATTCTTGACTGAAGGGAGAAGAGAAGAGAAAAAAGAATGGGAACAGAAACACCTCCCCTCATGGCTTACAATAATTCAAAGAAACAGAGTTTTTATGATGACATTTAACGTGACATTTATCCACATCAATCTCTTAACTCAATTTATTTCACTAAGATAGCAAGTCACATTGCTAATTTCGCCCTGAATGATGCCTGTAATAAAAACCCTACTGCCTGTTCAAGGACTGACAATAAATTCAGCTCTCTCACCCACACAGCTCTGGGGCCAGTCTTTGTGTTTGATTAAACTTTGCTCCCCAGTGGTATGAAATATCCAAAGGCACTTAGATTTACAACCTACTCCGTTCAATTATTGACACCTCTTTTCCTTTCCTATCAGTTTCTTGACTAATCCCCTGTTGTTACCTCACTTATTTGAGTTGGTGACTTCCATTTGACTTTCAGTGGTAAACTACCATTCATTCATGATTCATTGCCACCTGATGGCACAGGGCCACGGACATGTGTAAATTTCACATGCACTATATGATAGGCTCATGCTCTGTCTGCCAGTCTATAAATAATTGTCTGCGTTCAACATGAAACAAACAGCTGTTGTCTTTGAAGCAAAGATACCGAGCGCTGGCTCTGCGATAGATCTAAACAACACAGGCTGTGCAGATAACATGCACGGGGAGACAACAAGAGAGATAAAGAAGGGAAGAAAGGGACAGTGGGAGAGAAGAGGACAAGAGATGAGGGGAGTGTGTAAGGAGGCTCTCAGGCAAAGAGGATGTGCAAGCTCTGTCTGTGGAGGGAGCAGGTTAATTTTTCATGTGGGCCCTGCCCAGGCAATCCTATAGCTGGCCACAGATTCCAGAGAGAGAGCTTGTCCCTCAAGGCCCCCAGGCGGGTTTCTTGTTGAGTCTGCCTGTAAATTGCCACCAAACTAGTGAATTACTCCATGATGTGTCGCAGAGTCACCCGAAAGCCCTATAGGCATAAAGCCACGGACTTATGTTTTCCCTCACAGTAATTCCTCAGTGACAGCTAGGGCAGCACATTGAGATGTCTCTGTTAGAATCCAACAACTCCATATTCAAAACAGCTGGCTGTCATTGCTGCTGGCCTTTCTGATGGATTAAATGAGCGTGCTGCTTCTAGTTTATTAAACAATGGCAAATCATTTTGGGTAAATATTGGGATAATTTGTCTGACAAATTGACAGTCCTCCAAAGAAGGAGAGTGAGATTCAGCCATGCTAGCCGCTCTGTGAGGCTGCTCTGACTCACAGAGGTGCTTTTAGCTTAACGCTAACACTGGCATCCTAACCATCGTAGTCTAGCGTGAGGCTGATGGGAATGTCATTAGTTTTGCTTTTACTTTTGGTCATAAACAAAGTATCATAAAGTATTGGACAAATTAAATGTTTGACCTGATGGTGACGCTAGATGAGAAGTTAGGGGGCCACCAAAGCAACAATTCATCCTGAGGGGGGGATGTAAATGTCTGTACCAAATTTCATGACAATCCATCAAACAGTTGTTGAGACATTTCACTCAAAAGCACAAATGTCAGTCTCATGATGGTGTTCGAGAAAAGGTCAGGGATCAGCTGCGTCATTAGGATTCATCATCTGTTGCCGTGAATGTCTGTACAAAAGTTGGTGTCAATCAATGGAGTAGATGTTGAGATATTTCACGCTATAAATAAGGCACTATATATAAAGTCAGGGAATCACCAAATCCATTAGGACTTACTCTCTGTTCACCATGTGTATCTGTAGCAAATTTCACAGCAATCCATCCAGCAATTGTTGAGACATTTCACTTAAAGACAAAAATGTCAACCTGCTCGAGGCACTACAACAAAAGTTGGGATCACCAAAGTCTGGACTTGCAGACCCACTGACAGACTGACATTGCCATCCAGAGAGAGCCATGACAGCAGCATGGCTAAAAAAACGACAGCAATATATCGATTTTATATCGATAAGGTGATATGAGAATAGATATCGTCTTAGATTTTGAATATCATATTACATTACATGTCATTTAGCTGACGCTTCCAATTAAGTGCCTTCAACCTTGAAGGTACAAACTCCAGACAACAAGTAGTAAGTGCAAGTACATTAGCTTTAAATAAGCAAAACTACAAAGAGCCATATGAAAGTGCAGCTTTAAGATTATTTATATATATATATATATATATATACTCAGCAAAAAAAGAAACGTCCAGTCACTTTCAACTGCTTTTATATTTTAAGCAAACTTAACATATGCAAATATTCGTATGAACATTAAAAGATTTAACAACTAAGACATAAACTGAACAATTTTCACAGACGTGACTAACAGAAATGGAATAATGTATCCCTGACCAAAGGGGGGGTCAAAATCAAAAGTAGCCCTCAGTATCTGGTGTGGCCACCAGCTGCATTAAGTTCTGCAGTGCATCTCCTCCTCATGTACTGCACCAGACTGGCCAGTTCTTGCGGTTGTTGTTGCCATCCTGTACCTGTCCCGCAGGTGTGATATTCAGATGTACTGATCCTATGCAGGTGTAGTGGACTCGGAAGAAACAATAAACTACATCAACGCAACAGTATGTGGAGTTAAACTGGACGGGCCCAATAACCTCTGAATAGTTCTACTTGTTGTTAAATTGCAATGTGAGCGGCAGCCATTATGTCGGCAGGATAATTTAAAAGGCAACCGCGACTACATTGTGCGTCTGCCCTATTTCTGATACCGTGGCGGCAGACATTTTGCCATGGCGGGCCGCCACTACAAAATCAACATAGAGGAAACACTGCTAAGGTCTCCTTAGAAACTACCTCTGTATTGGAAGATTCCGCTCCTCATGATCGGAACTCGGAAATTAAATTGTGTGTATAAATCTTATTCCTCATTCATTTTTTTCGTGACCCGGAAGCGATCGTAGGTAGTAAGCGGCTGCATACCCGGAAATCATTTGGACATCAATGAGACCATGGACAGGGATATAGCAGCTGCGTTGGGTTCACAGTTTGGAACGATACGGGGTTTTTCTGAGAGGAGTGTGCGGAGGTGATGTGCTCAGCAGGGACTTGTGGCGAAACACAAGTTGACTTTTATTATGAAGTGGTCACAGGAGATTAGCGTTGACTGCTCTCATTCATCAAAAATGAGTTTACACAACAAGACAACCATCATAGTCTAAATATAATAATAATGAAGCGAAAACATTTTCAAAATTTCTCTTTTTCACATAAAAGGTCTCTAACGTTGTTTTGCGCCATTGCTTTGGCAAATATCTGTCAAACAAACTAAAATCGAAACCATGATATGGCTTTCCCTTATCAAATCGCAAAAGACTCCGATTTAATACAACAATATCTGTCAAACAAACAGGGCTATAATTAGTATAAATAAGATGTAAAATCAATATAAATGTGATTTTTGGAGGTTAAAAAAGTAACTAAGTAACTCTACATTTTAAATTAGCTACCTTTACTATTTTACTTGTACTTGAGTAAACAACAAAGTAACAGTACTTTTACTTAAGGAGAAAATTTTTTTACTCTTTTCACTTCTGCTTATTTAAATCTAAAATAATAATAAATAGTAAAAAGAAATAAAGTAGGCTACACAAGTAAATGTTGCATTACAAGTTTGCAGCTGTCATTGTGTTCATGCAAATATCAATCTACACATTTGTGAATATTTTTTCTGCAACTTCAAATTCAGATCACGTGTGTAATATATAAGTGCAAATTTAACATACAAGTTCAGATTTTTTTAGGCACTATTTACTATTACTTCCGGGTCACGTGGCCAGCCTGTCTTTCTTTTAATGTATAAATTCAAACGGAGAAATAAAAAAAGGAATTTCAAAAAACCAAAATCGGACTGTTATTTGAATTTGGTTTAGTCGTTTTTCGTTTTTGGATTCAGAAACCAAAAACGGAGAACGGCTCTTTTTTTACCATTTCTTTGTTTTTGGTTTGAAACGACAAACGAAAAACAGCTGGTTTCTCCTTATTTTGTTTTGTGGTTCAAACGAAAAAACAAACTATCAAAACGTACACGGACCCCCCTCTCTCACCCCCTCCACCACTCTTTTCTGTTACTTCCATCAGGCAGACTGTACAAAGGTCCACTGGCCCGGAAAAGCATTTACAAAAAATTATTTCACCCCCTCTGCAATAACCACTCTGAACAATAAAAAAAACCCGCTGTTTTGTATGTTTTCATATGTGTGTTTGTTTGAAATGTGTGTTTTAATGAGCCTTGTCGACAATTTCTGTCACTGCTTGGGACAGACAATAAAGCTTTAAAAAAAAAAGAAAAGAAACATAACCGCGCTCTTTCTGTGACCTTAGCTAAAGTGTTTTAGCTGCCAAACCTTAACCATAATTTATGTGCTATAATTATGTTCTTTGCACAGATATTGTAGAAAAGTGAGGACTCGAAAAACGTGGCATCAGACATTTTAAAAAACAACAACCATGCACTGGCCCAATAGTCGAATACTGGCGTTCTTGTCTATCAAAGGGTTGTTAGCTCACCCAGCAGGACAAAATCTGCCAGTTAAACCATCATACCTTAAGAGAGCAGAGATGGCTTCCACACTCGATGAATGTGGTCTTAATACATACAGTCATGTGAAAAAATTAGGACACCCGTGCTAAAGTTGACTAAAAAGAGGAATAGAAAAATCATCTTTTGGAAATTGATCTTAGTGCCTTAATTAAAAAAATGAGGAAAGATCCAATCTTTAAGGACACCAATTTTGTTTGTGAATGAATAATGTATCATAAATAAATAAATGTTCTTCCTTAAAATACAGGGGGCATAAGTCAGTCCACCCCTATGTTAAATTCCCATAGAGGCAGGCAGATTTTTATTTTTAAAGGCCAGTTATTTCATGGATCCAGGATACTATGCATCCTGATAAAGTTCCCTTGGCCTTTGGAATTAAAGTTTAAATTAAAGTTTTTCCTCATTTTTTAAATTAAGGCATTAAGATCAATTTGCAAAAGATGATTTTTGTATTCCTCTTTTTAGTCAACTTTAGCATGGGTGTCCTAATTTTTTCACATGACTGTACACTGACTGTGCACAAATTATATTGTGAGACCAACAGAATTCATTTCCCTCACAACAGTGTAAGGATTTGTGTCTTACAGCAGCCTTGTGCTCTAGTGTGAAATCTAGGTTTATTGATTTCTGCAGGGCTATATTCTTTACAAAAGATACGGTGTGTACTTGAGAATTCTTATTTATTTGTATTACTTGCTTCAGATCCTTCACCTCTCAATCCCATGTCTACACCGCACAGTACACTCTTCGAACCATCTCAAACGAAAATAACCCTTTAAAGCGAGTAGCACCTTGTCCCCAGCGACATCAAATAAATCCTTATCGTGGTGGCAGAGGCAGAGAAAAACAATTCTGCCGCTTAAACATCATAAAAGCATGACAGGCTCCCTCCCTTTAGCTTTCAGCCCAGCCGGGGCTAAGCGTTTCAAAGAGACTGGTGTTTGAATGACTGCGATGTGGGAGCTCAGCGTCTGTAGCTATGGATTAAGCTCACAGCAAATAGTAGCATGGAAGAAACAGAGGTAATCTCTTCCCTGTCCTCCACGGCTCTCTCACCATACCTGTTCCCACTTTTTTAATCTCCTTACTGAATTAGTTCTTGCAAAGCTGCTCAAACAGAGAAGGGTTTATTCACAGCGGGTACAGAGGTTAAAGTAACACGAAAGTGATACCGTCTCAGGTTCCCGAAAAGGTCCATTTGTTCCAAGATTGATGTGCTACTCACCTGGTTATTGTTCTCCAAAGCAACATACAGGTCGAACACACTTGCTGCCATCCTCAGATGTGCTGCTTGGATGAAAAGTACACGAGGGCATTCTTCGTTATGGGCCTTGAACCGCAGCCAGTTGCGAGCAGCGTCTAAGTGTACAAATTTGGGTATTTGCGTTTAGATTACACAGTGTAAACCTGAGTCAGCAGTGTATCATAAAAAACTTCATCATACTCACTCACTCGCTCAGAACAGCCTCTGGTTTAATCACCTACAGTGCTCTGGGATAATTTACCCTGCAGCACACCCTGTATTTGCATAAAAGTAGTTTCGTTTAGCATGTTGATGCATTGCCTTGCAGTTTCACAGAAGATTCTCGCCATAAAAGAAAATTCCCACACCTGAACCACTGCACTAACTGCCTACATATTTCAGTCTGGCTCTTCGCTGCTTTGCTTTCACTGCTTTCCTGCGCTGTGAAGATCAAATAATGAGCCAGAGGATTCTTTTATGTGATATTTCACACTGGCTGAATGTTGTAAATTTCTTTCCAGCTCACACACCTTGGCATGAGATATTTACCAGTAAGCCTCTGATATTAAATGTTCATCATCAGTGCTTCTCCCCACACATCCCCATCTGACTCTTACTAATGAGAACCGCAAACTGTCCAGATGTAGTTCCTCTGCGTCTTTTCTTATTAGATAGCCAACAGGATGAGCTGCTGACTCAGTAGGCTACACAGGTTGTGAATTTGCCTCATCTTTGTTGCATGTCAGACCTTTTCATCTTTCCTGTCATTTATAATTGTATTTTTTGCTACATGCTTTAATCCATCCTAATGCATTGCCTGAGGCTCTGCTACGGTATGTTCTACCCATTAAGTTACACACAGCTTGACAGTTTAATGTATATCCTCAGGTGAAATTTAGACTGTCTTCGTGGGAATTAAACCACAAATAAAAGATGGCAGGTTCACGCTTCCTTTACACAAAGGTGGAGCAGGAGAGCAAGTTTCCAGTTCAGCAAAGTGTTATGCATATACTGAAATATATAGATATGGTGATAGGTGTAAACCGAGCCCTGGGTATCCTGCTCTGCCTTTGAGAAAATGAAAGCTCAGATGGACCGATCTGGAATCTTCTCCTTATGAGGTCATAAGGAGCAAGGTTACCTCCCCTTTCTCTGCTTTGCCCACCCAGATAATTTGGCCCTCCCATGAGAGAGAGAGAGAGGCATCATGGCTTGCAAACAAGCAAAGTGGTAGTTGGTCAAATTTTTGATAAATTGCATTTTTTTTCTGCCACAATGCTTTAAAACAAATACATAGTCACACACTGTGGTAGGCTATGCAGTGTGGATTTCAACTAGTGTGGTGGTCCACACACTTTTGCATATTAAGCCAATATATATAACGCCACGCAACGTCAATGCCTGCCACATATTGATTTGTTATACATATCATAAAGGCTTGAATAGGCAGTTCATTTAAGTGTAGGTGGAGTTATTAGTAGGGGCAGTGAAACCTATAATGAAAATAATTGTTACACAATATAGCGATTATATAATGTCATTGCCCTAATTTCTGCTGAAAGCAGATACATGAAGCTGTGCTGTACTTTGCAGAGTACTCCCTGGAACTCCCAAAAGGACCCCTGGAAGTCCCCGCGCTGCGGATTGGGAAACACACCAAACCCTGCTCCAGGGTTTGAAAAAAACAACAGCTGCGGGCACACAGGGCAGGGTAAGTATTATGATCAATATTTCAAATATTTGCTGTACATTGTGAAATGTTGACAATAATCTGACAATGAAATGGAACTTTCCACTTTTTGTTTTTGAGCTGTGCGCTGAGGGTTGGGGGATGATGTCTAACATCAGAATGGAGAAGTTGTCAAAACCGTGTGTGTGTGTGTGTGTGTGTGTGTGTGTGTGTGTGTGTGTGTGTGTGCATGTATTACCAGTGACAGCGCAGTCAGTGGTCTACGCATGATGTGGCATGATCAGCTCTAGCAGACAGACTAAAATAGTGCCTTGTGTGACAAAGTGTGCCCAATAGTGAGAGAGAATGATTTTTTTTTTCCTTTTCTTTTTTTTTTTACACCAGCTTCCTTCCTATGGTAAATTGTAGGCCAGAGGTGGCGGAAATACGTCAGTTATGTGGGTTCTCTGAAGCTTGACTGTGTCTCTTAATTTCGGATGAGGGGAATGAGAGAGAGAGAGGGGGGGGGGGGGGAGATTTTAATCACTCCTGTCGCTTTAAGGACACTTATCAAAGCCTTCTTATGCGAATAGAAAATACCACGAGCCACTGAGCAACTGAGCAGCCAAGGGACGGACCGGAGTGGATTGATAGGAAACTCAACATGATCTAAACTGGAATAGACCGCCTCATCGCCTCATGGAGTTTGGCTACACACACTGGATGGTTGTTTTATTCGGACGGTTCGGGATCATTTAGGAAATATTGCGCATAAGTAGCTCTCAGACTTGGGATCCTTCCCCCCCCCTGCTGAAGCACAGAGAGGAGAGGGAATTATGGTTTAAAACTCAAACGCGTACGGGATTATTCACTCATCCAAGCAGCCACAACCGATACGTAGCCTACTTGTTCGCCAGGCGTTGTTTTTTGGTTCCGGACGGATAGTACCCAGAGCTCTGTGTGTGACAGCCCTGGATCATGGATCGGGCTGGTGGAAAACAACAACGGGCAGCGACATGATTTCTCTGCGCTGTCTGCGGTATATGCAGCGAGGTTATAGGCTTTAACATCGCTTGGTTATTATATTCCGATGCAACCAAAAGTTCCAAAGCGGCTGTAATGCGTGGATTTGAACTATTTCGCCGTTTTGCACCTGCTTTGGCGGATACGGCGTCGACATAGTGCAGATTCGTGACAAAATAGCGTGTGGATCCGCGCCGTCTCTCGCCTGAGTGGGATACTTGAACATTTGCTTATCGTAATGGAGATTGGGGATGTTTACACTCAAGGTCATTGAGTGCTATAAGGCTGTAATTGCGTTGTTAATTACACACACGCGCGCGCGCGGCGCTATATCTTCACGTTATAGCGCAGCCTACAATTGACAGTACAGTGCGTGTGTGTGTGTGTGTGTGTGTGTGTGTGTGTGTGTGTGTGTGTGTGTGTGTGTGTGTGTGTGTGTGTGACTTGTTATTCCACGGTGCAGCGAGCGTTTAGGCGAGATCCCCTACTGTGGAGTTCTGTTGCTTTTTTTTGACACTGCGAAGCTTTCTCTAACAACATGGATGGCAAACTGAAGCAGGGTCGGAGATGCCGGTCCAAGCGGGAGAGGGTGCGGAGGTTGCGGGAGGCAGGAAGCAGAGACGCCCGCAGCCCCGAGCCCAACTCCTCCTGCTCCGACAGGGAGGGGGGACACAGTCCGGGGATGGACGCCGCCTCCCTGCCCGGTAAAAAGGCGTCGCGCCCCGCAGCCGCCGCCAGAGCTCCGCGTCCCCCCCGGCAGAAGAGACGGGAGTCCAGCTCGCAGGAGGAGGATATCATTGATGGATTTGCTATCGCCAGTTTCATCAGCCTGGACCGTCTGGAGGTAAGGAGGAACCGGATCACTACCTGTGTGTGTGTGTGTGTGTGTGTGTGTGTGTGTTGATATTCTTCATCAGAAGAGTGGTTCTCAAAGTGGGGGTCCTTCAGGCCCCCCACTCACTCACCAGCAGGACTAGTCTAATTGTCTCTCATTTCGTTGAGATGATGCCAATCAGAGACGGGATAAGGATGACTCTTCTAATCATCTGATAGTGTAGATCAGAGATTAACTCCCCCCCTCTCAAGGTGTCCCCGATCAATCCTTGGTTTGATTCCCATCACACATGGATGTTGACAGCTGTAGAGTTCAATACACAGCACTGGTGTTCTCTTATTGGGCTGCCTGGTCCATGGAGCTGAATGTGTGTCTGTTTGGAGTCCTTGACATAAAAGTGTTTGACAATCACAGCAGCACACAAACTCTGTTTGCAGAATATCACAAGTTGAAGGCTTGGTGAATGAGATGTTAATCATTGGCAGCATATGGTTTGTTGAAGAAACTAAACTGCTGTGTGTGTGTGTGTGTGTGTGTGTGTGTGTGTGTGTGTGTGTGTGTGTGTCTGTAATGGCTCTGGCTTGGATTGTTTTATTCATTGTGAGTGCACTCTTGACATTTTGCTCTTTGATAAACTGCCATTCATGTGTTCCAGGCTGATACAGCATGCGCTGATAACTGTGTTTCTGTCATTACGCTGCGGTATGTCTACTGTCAGGAAGAAAGGAGGTTCTCCTGTGACATCCTCTTATCTCTTTTATCTCGTGATGTTCCAAATGACAAATAAAACATTGCTCCCTGTGGGACATCAGGCTGACTGACAAGGCAGGCAGGCCTGTGTGTGTGTTTCCCCATGGCTCATTCTGGTAATGGCAGCACTACTGTAGTTGAAATATAAATCACTTGCTTTAATAAACATAGCTAACATATTACACGCCCACTGAGGTCTGTATATTTTCAGATGATGACCTCATTTAAAAGCCCGTGGATCTTACCACAGGCCGCCTCATTTCGATGACAACCTCCCATGTAGGCTTAGCAACGGTATTAATCAGTCATGATTGACTCTTTCCTCCTACATAGTGCTTACTCAGTATAATGGTTGAATGCAGATTTGTAGCAAAATTGCATGACGGCGACCTCGAGCTCACCCAGTAAGAGCGTGCGCCCCGTGTAGGCCGAGTCCTTTCGCGGCGGCCCGGGTTCGAGTCCGACCTGCAGCCCTTTGCTGCGTGTCATCCCTTCTCTCTCTCCCACCTTTCCTGTCTATCCACTGTCACTATCAAATGAAGGGAAAAGCCCCAAAACAAACTTCCAAAAAATAACCGCATGACATATAAACCAGTTGTCGACATGCATATACTGTACAGCGTGGAAGATTCACACACACACACACACACACACACACACACTTCACCACCTCCCCTCTGTTAACAAGTTTGACCTGCCCGGGTCATCGGTAGTTATATTGCTATTCCATGTAGCTCGGCCCCTCGCGGTGCTTAGAGTGGGTGTGAAAGCAGATAGGGGAGGGGTGTTAGTGTGCATGGACCCTAACCACAAAGAGCTATTGTTGTCCTGTAATTATTATAACACAAACACCACACGCGGCAGGGGAAACTATGTAGCTACAGTACGATATAGATTAAACATCTTACACCTCATAAACTCCCATAATGATACAGTTGGAGATTCCAGAGCATCATAAAGTAGGATAAACTCTCCATTTGGTACCAGAGCGAGGCTACAGCAGTGCCTCCCTAAGATGAACTTACTTGTTATCAAATGTGCATGAGATATGAATGAAAATGTGTGTTGGTGCCAATTCCTATTGATTTGTATGAGCGCGGCGCACTGTGATGTTGTATTTGTGGGTATTTCTGCCCTTTGTGCCGCGTGGCTGCCACTTCTGACAGCTGCTGACCGTGAAAGACTTTGAGGATGTCATGGCAGCAAAGCGCTTCTTACTGGCATCTTCTGCCAGCATGCTGGCGTCTCCGCTGCTGTCGAGCCCGTGCCCTGCCATTTTGACCTCTAGGAATATCCTCACGTGTGGGTTTCATACAGATAGAATTCATTCTCGGCTGCCGCCATCCTGTTTGTTGGTTGTGTTTAAAAAAAAAAAAAAAAGGTTTTCTCTTTGGGTGCTTTATCATAATAAAACCGCTGACACTTTGTGTTTGAGAGGGAAATTAAGTAAGATGATAATTCAATTTTTCTTTGTCACATTCCCGAGCAGTAATAGTTTTCTTACTCAAGTGCTAAATCCATGTTGAACAGAGAAAACAGTGTGGTCTGCATAGGAGCTTATGTTTCAAGGCTAAGCAAATGAGGCATGATACGGTTCTATGTGAAATAATACTCTCATGCCAGCTACTTGTTGGTAATTGGTCTGATTTGCATGCAAATGGACTGCGCTTATTAAATGATGTTGGTGGATTTGGTGCAATTACATGAGGAGATGTGCACAGGTTTTTTGTGTGTTTTGTCCCTTGGTTTCCCTGCATAGGGAGAAAGAAATGAGCATGTTGACTATATACATATCTCATACACCATTTACTGTGAGTCACGGCGGTGATCACATTTGTCTTCAGTAATCAGTTGCATCACTGCGAATGAAATGCAGAGTTTGAAATGTGTATCCTCTGGAAATGTCTCATAATCGGTCATGAGTCACACTTTCACCTCCTCACTGTACGCTTCAGTGGAGCTTATGACCTACACTACCTGTGCTAATTGCTCATCAATTATGAGCAGGACACAGCGGCGTTTGGCCAGGGAACAGCTCTGACCTATTGCGTCATGCTCGGATAAGCTCGCTCCCCCTCGGCGGAGGGAGTGTGTGGTCCCCCTGACCTCTTCCGAGTGACTGATGGCCAGCACGGTTGTGTTTATGTCAGGCCTTTCAGTCAGGCTACCGTCCCATTAGCATTCTGCCAACATCCATATCCCATCCTCTCTGGGTTCAATGAGCCCACACGGCAAACATACCAATATTTATTCTACTGTATGTTGTTTCTTTTAATCTCTATCTAAGCCCTTTGCTGTTCTCTAATGCACTCGAGGATGAACATGTTTCATAAAATCCCTGTCACCTTTGGGTGGCTTCCTGTCACCATCATTCAATAGTCCTATTTTAGTCTGTAACTTGTGCACAGATGCTACTGTCTGTTCATAACAGCCAGAGGTTATGGGTTCCTCCCAGAGCACTTTGACTATAAGCAAAATCGGTAGGTTGTTGTTTTTGATATTCTAGCTCTGCGCTGATAGGAACAAGCTCCCTTGATGAAGGCTTAGACTGTACGGGGGTCTCGCCCGCTCCCGTGAACCTGTTTCATTACAGCCGAAAGCAATTTGCAGCCGTGGCCGCATTTGATTATGGCGTGTTTATTTGCTTTGAATCCCCCCCATTTCTCATAGGAAAGCCGCTTACTTACCTGTGCAAATAGACTGTACAAAAACAGCCGTCCTGCTTTGTCACGGGCACCTTATTGTGATTAGAGAAATGTTAGGGATGATTCAGTGATGATTCAAAGAATATAAGCACATTCTGTTGGGCTATACAAGGAGAAAGGGGGGGGGGGGAACCTTGTATGTCCAGTTTGGGCGTTTTTTGTAATTCTTTCTTGGATTGAGATTCCACATCACCAGTTACTACCCCTCTCTCACTTTTCAAGAGATCCCACTTTACATTTTTTTTTAAGAATACATGTTAGAAAGAATAATTAATACTCACGTTTTTCTCAAATGCTGGAAAGCCACCCCCGCCTGGAAATGGAAGGTTTTTTTACCTGACAGCAGCGCTTTAAAACAATTACCCGCCGCGGCTTAAACCCTCCAGAAGTCTCCCTCTGGGTATCGAACAAGTGAGCAGATAATAAAAATGACACAATTATCCCTCTGTCACACTTTTAATAAGATGTTTGATTTGCTCCATTTGCTCTGTGAGTGACGTCGTAGTGGCAAATCCCCTCTCTTTAATCCACAATCCTTCTGTTCATCTGCTTTGACATGAATTTACAGATTTGTTTGGGCTTTTCGTTCCGCAGCGTGAGTTTCTAAATTCACTCTAATGGGGATTTAGGTTTATTTGATTTAGTGATATTACATCGGTGTCAAGGGCAGGAAGCCGAAAGGCCAGGCGATGAGACAAAAAAATGGCTTTCATAAATAGAAGCTCTTGATGGGATCTAGAGACTGTCTCTTTATTTATTCATCGAAGTTTTGCTGTATTTTTCTTTATGGCCCTGTTTGACACACTAATCATCATCTGCTGTTACTCACTGAAGCAGTTTTACGTAAGCAATATGGGAAATTAAGTCCTCTTGCCCTAGGGGAGCTTGACAGTTGTTGTTAGGGAAGCTGCGAGTTGCTGCTTCACTCTCTCCGCCCATATTTTCCCAGCTAGTGCGTGGATCTAAGCCAGCAAATTCCAGTTACAAGTATGTGTCTTTCTATTTCATCAAGTGCTCGGATGAAGGCCTCAAAGAATTCCATTTTTGTTTCAGGCTTTCCCCCAAAATAACCATGCTTGCACCTCTACAGCTCTAGTCCCACAGCGTTCATTACTGGGCGTCTCACTGCTAGCGCTCGGATAACACCATGTGTTCCTTATTAGCAGTCATTAGTACAGCTAACACTCAGGAGCGATCCTCCGCCAAGTGACGACACTTCATGTCAGAACATTACTCGCCAAAGACAATTAAGAAGCACCCTGGTAGCACCTATGCAGAGCTTTCTTGTGGCCTTCTGAGCATCAGCCGAATGGGATGCTTTTCTTGAGATTAATGGGTTGAAAAAGATCTTAGGTGGTTTGTAAATCCCATCTTCCCCCATCTTTTCCTTGTGGTCAGCTCTGTGCGTTCGCTCTGCCTGATTGGCAGTTGGGTAACACAGTGCAAACTGATAGTGACACTCGAAGCCACAGCAGTCGTGGCTATAGTAAGATGTCTTTCTTCTGTGGTGAGGCAGCAGATTTGTTGCGGGAATCTTGCTTCGTGTTTTCTCTTTTCCCCCGACAGCGATAGCGCTGTGCATCATATGCCGGCACTGACAAACAACTCCAGCTTTAATTAACAAGGCAACCCCCCGAGGCTCCCCTGCTCATTGGCTGACGCATCCCACGGAGAGAGCTTTCTTAATGCCAGTGGGACGTCTCCCGGCCCCGGCTTTCTCTAACTGCCACACACTGTAGGCGACAGCACAGCTGACAAATGCATGGTTACATTCACAAGCATTCTCGCTCTCACACACACACACACACACACACACACACACACACACACACAAACACAGGATTGGACCTCCACTGTACATCTGTCCAAGCCATCAACCAGTGACCTAAATATATCCACCCAAGGAAGGTTCTAGTGGAAGTGTGTTCATGTGGATCTGAAAGCATGGCGATCACTTTGTCAGCCTCCTCTGTTACTACAAAACTACACTTGTATTCAGATGTGGAGGATTTATGTGACACAAAATAAAAGACAAGTGGAGAAAATGCTTCAGTTCACAGATTCCCAAGTCAAACAAAGGAGACCAGCTCAGACAACAGATGTAACACATGTATATGTAGGATCTTTAGGGCTTCGACAGACAAATTATTATCATTACTGATTAATCCCAGTTGATGTCTTTAAATGGCTTGTTTTGTCAGACCAACAGTCCAAAACCCAAAAGGATTCAGTTTACTGTTATAGAAGATGAACAAAAACAAGCAAATGCTCATATTTGGGATTCTGGAACCAAATAATCTTTGCCTAAAAAATTACAAACTGTTAACTGATAACTGATTTTGAACTGACTAATTGATTAAACAAGTAATGATTTCAGCTTTTAAGGATGTTAATGTATCAGTGGCGTATATCCTAAGATGTAAAGGCACTAGGGGTCGTTTGACATTTCCAGTTGCTAGTGGCGATACGATAACCTGACGCACCAGACGGTTTGTTACACGGAGCCGTCTGAGGAGCCAGCAATGGGGAACTGATTGTAAAACTCAAGCAACTTTCCAAAAAATACCTGGCAGGCGATTGGATGAACCGTCTGTCTCATTTCCGCCATTGTTGTTTGAACGAACAGTCACGGCCGTCACACAAACACCGTAACCGCACCCGAGCTGCCAGTAGCTCCCGACCGGACGCTGATTGGTTCGGTCCGCTGCTGTTTCACACACAAACGCCACAAATTACTTGAAGCCCGACAGGAAGGATCTTTGGTGGGACATGTGATCCCGCGATTCTCCTGTGACCTTGTGATATAGCGAGAATCCAGCTGCCGGGCAAGGAAAGCGATACGATACCCAGTTTAATTAATTATCCCAAAACCATACTTTTGGATACCTTGCTTTGAGGAATATCTAAACATTTAGCAGTACAAGACCTTTGCGTTCAGGAAAGACACCACAAGTGGACCTGGTCTATTACATCAATTTATCAGAAATAAAGGCTTATAAATAACAGGGGCTTTGACACTTGTGGCAGTGGGGTGGAGGAGGGGCACAGCAGCATAGACATTTCAACGACAGCAGACAGACAAAGTTGGTTTAAAGGTACCCTGTGGTGATTTACCACTAGTAGGACTATGGAGCAATGTTTTTACGAGTGGGTCCTTGTTTGGATCAGACATTAAACTGAATCAAATTAAACATGCACGAAGGCGATGCAATACAAATTCCTGTAACCAGTTCCACGCTATTCTGCCGATCGACTATTGGTCGTGGTAACAAAGCGTAGCAATGCACCCGTGAATGCATCGATAAAGACCGCAAGCTAGCAGATACCGATGCAACCATGTAGGATTTTAAATATTCTAAAATGCAATGCTTGCTTTGCAAATGTTTATGAGGAAGGACATGTGTCTAACATGCTTGTAAGACTTCAGGGATACACATTTACATTACGCATTGTTTACAAGAAAACTCCACAGTACCTCCTAAATATTTCTTCAGCCAAGATGATCTCGGTGAAATGACTGCATAGTACCTCAGAGATCAGGCTGAAGAGTGACGAGACACTAGACCTAAAGTCTTCTTCCTGCATGAACTGCTCTAAAGTCGGTGAAATTGTGATCTAAATCAGATGCTGCGTGATCAAACAATTTGTTAAGAAGAGTACGCATCTGAGCATGCATCTGATGCCGGCTTTTGGTACTTGATAGTTTTCCCAGTGAGTGGTAGGACACATTTAAGTTGGTAACAAAAAAATATTGGAGTGCCATACCCAGGCAGAAAAGAGATGTATCTGTATTTCCTTATTTTTTGAGGCTTTCAGCCAGCAGCACTGGTGTACTTTTTGGAAGGCAGTGATATAAATGCATGCTGGCCCTCGAGGGTCCTTTGTGAAGCCCTGTCAGTTGTCTATTTTGAGGTATCACTCCACAGTCTGAATGTACCAGCACTATAAAAATCTCAGAATAAGAGCCTCTTTGTTTTCAGGTACCATGGCGCGTGAGGAATTGCGGAAATGTGCAGACATGTACAACATAGCTGACACATATTAAGTGGCACATAAAACACGTTGGTAGCTCGTTGTAGACATATATATATATATATATATATATATATATATATATATATATATATATATATATATCCATTTCCTGCTTGTTGTTCCGAGCCGTCTTCCATCTTCCTGTCTCAGTGTTTTCATTGCGGTGAATGACAGGATGTAATTACGCTGTGATTAAGATGCTGTCTCGGAGCCTGCGATGGATTAGAAGGTTTCCCGGTAATTATCCACTGCTGATTTGTCCCCCCCCCCACCATTTTTGCTTTTTCATAACCCCTCTCTGGTTCCTCAACTGCTTGATTAATGCATGTTACTAAACAATGTTAACAAAAGATATTTCACTTGAGCAATTTGAGAAAAAGAAATGATTTGGAGATAACTTCATAGTAATCACATTTGTCATTCAGCTGAGGTATTTTCCAACCCTGTGATTTTGGTTAATCTGTAATAGTGCACTTGGCCACAGAAGCTCTATATAAATGACTAACAGACGAGGACCGTGAAGGATTTACAATAAAAATAATGAAACCTAAATAGAGAGGGCACTCTTTAAGTGGCTCATTAAGTAATGGCTGTTTTTCCTTTTCAGCCGTGTCCTTCACTGACAGACAGCAAAAGAGAGAGCTCTGAAAGTCTGGCTTGCTTCAACCCTCACATCACTTTAATCCCTTTTCAACATTTTGTTTGCAGGAGAGTGTAGGTCATTTTTTCCAGCTATGCCGACTCATTCAGCGCCAAGATCTGTTGATTGGTCTTCCTGAGTTGTGTGTGTTTGGGGGGGGGGAGTAATAATACGTCTTTTAACAATGCTGACCTGCAAACCAAGGTGAATACTTTACAATAAAGTGCTTTGCTCAGCCATGCTACTGATATTATGTCAAGAAAACTTGAACTGTGCCACTAGCAATCACTAAAGGTTTAAGCCAGCACAAAATGTGACAATAAAAAACATTAAATTCCCCAACTCTTTACAACCTCCCTGCACCCAAGTGTACCCATAAAATCAAGGTTATCAGTGCTGTTGGCAGGCTTCCCTTTTTTTTTTTTTTTTTTGATTTTATCAGCTGTGTGAACATTTATTTTGAGTTAGCCAAACTACAAAATGAGCTGCTGGCTGATACCTAGTGAACATCACAAGCCAGTGTCTACGCTCAGCCAAAAGGACGTGAAATGCCATTATGTATCATTTTTAAAAAGTTAGCTAAGGTTGCATGTTCTGCTGTTCTCAAAGACCGACAGAGTAAGGGCTCCTGCACACTGGCTGCGTGGCGTGAGCGTGTCCGCTGCGTGGCGTGTCCGTTTTTATTTGGGCTCCCATGGTAACAGGTTAGAGCTTACACACTGCCTGCGTGACACGCACGTCTCAGGCGTGCATGCTAGAAATAGGACCAACGCCTATTTTTAGGAAAAGATGTTTATATGTCATTTTGACACAAATACATATTCATAAATGACATTTTGATGTTTGAAAGTCTCTAGGTTTTGACACAAATGCAGATATAAATGTCATTTAAAAAAATAATAATAAATATTTTTTTGATTTTCAAATATTGCACCTGTCAATACAGAACAAAATATTCTGTAGGCTATTTTGCCGTCAATACTGTCGACATTGTCTTTGCTGTAATCAGATCAGTATATATTTATGTTTAATATGAAGTATACTACTGATTGAGTGCATTTTATCAATGGGAAACATCCATGTGTACAGACAAGGCTAGCAGCAGCAGCGCTACAGTACTCAAAAACAGTTCTGTCAACTAAGTGTTTAATTGGCTAATCATGTCGTTTTTCATCATTGTAGGCCTGTATATTGTTGGGTGGTTTAATTTATAATAAAACATCATATTATATAAACTACATGTGTTTTGTGTGCAGAAATCTGAATGTGTAAAATAACTAGTAACTAAAGCTGTAACAGATGAATGTAGTGGAGTAAAAAGTACAATATTTCTCTCTGAAATGTAGCGGAGTAGAAGTAGAAAGTGGCATGAAAAGAAAAGACTCAAGTTAAAGTACAAGTACATTTGGACTCAAGTACAGTCCTCCAAAGCATTGTTTATGCTTGAATGAAGCAGTGACTCCCTAGGAAACACTAATGGGCCCATTTGATCCCCTTCCAACAATCCTGGCTCAAACACTGGACATACAGTATCTGCTGTTTTACATTCAGGGTCTTTGTATATTGTTATGCAAGGTAGAATAAAATGCATACCTTTCAGAACTGAATAACATCTGAAAATAGCCAATTAGGAGACCACTTTTAAAACATCTAAGAGTAGGAAGCAATATTTAACCGTATTTAAGATTCTGCAACATGGCAATCCTGCGCAAATCTCCAGTCCCCCAAACACTGCAGATTATAAATCAGCCTGCAGTCCATGTTTTTAAGGAGGGCCTCGTTTTTTAAAGGCATGACTCAAGCGGTCGTGAAATTGAGCGTAGTCTTGCTGCATGTTTTCCTAAAGATCGCTTTTGGTGTGAAAGCAATTAGCGTGAACAGTTGTTGACATGCTCTTCTGCTACCAACACTCTCTACCAACAGCAGCTCTGAGGGGAATAGTCTTTATAGGCCAAGTGATGCTGACAATAATTGCTCAGCACTCAGCTCCCCGTCTGAAATAAGATACAGTGATATGTTAGTCTGCAATTTATTACAGCTCATTGTTTGTTGGTATGTTTATTGTATTCACAGCATTTAGCTGTTTCTGTGTCTGTGTGGGTGCAGGCAAAGCCAAAAAATTTCATTTTTTTTTTTTTTTTTTTTTTTTTTGATAGCTTTGGCAGCCATGTAACAAGCCGTGGCCAAGATAATAGAGCTTAGATAAGAGGGCGGTTATGCAATGTGGAAATTCTCTCTTTCACATCGCCACTTCTGTTCCATTCACTGTCTGGGTGACATTTGCCTGACAACTCTGCGCTGAGCTGCCACACTCAGTTTTCTTGTCGAAATGAAGCACCTTGTCGGCCAGCCACACTTTGCTCCTGGTATCTGAGTGGCTTTGTTTGGCAGGTTGGAGTATAGGATTTGTCTTTGCTGACATACTGGACGTATAAGGAATTTGTTTTCAACTGTATCAGGCTGATTATATATACTTTTACTCAAATGTGGAATCAGCTGGTCATTGTTATGCACTCCTGATAGGATGGCTGTGGTGTAGTTTGCCTGATCCATTGTCAAATCAGTGCTTCACAGGCAGTTCATTGTTATGAGACATTGTAACTAGAATCTACATACTTATACAAAGTGTATTCTTGTTTTGTTTTTAGGGTGGACGGAGACATTTGGGCTCATTCTCTTATTCTGACTGTTCCAAGGTGATGAACTTTGTGCCTCTTTGTCTGCAAAAATGCTTTCCATATGACCTGGTAAACAAATGTAATGTTTTTACCAGAAAGTGTATTCATTTCCCCCCCATAGACAATGTTAGGTGACTGTTGGAGCACTTTGGGGCAAGAAACTCTCTCTCTGGTTGAATCATCAATATGCAAGATTCAGCAACTGTATTAGAAAATATTTGATAAAATGTTGAAGGTACACACTTTTGTACATAAAAAAAACGTAAGGAGAGAAGGTGACTAGGACTCCAAAAATGCATTTCATCCAAAAAGCTTAATGTTGTTTTTCTGATTCTGACCTATTCTCCATAGCCCATGGGTATTGTAGTATACAGAGCCATCCAGCATGCTAAAACGACAGACAAAATAAGGTTTCCCTGAAATGAAGTTGAAATAATTTAAATTTGTGGCCATAACGTAAACATATATGATCGTAACATTATTCAGGAGAGTCCCATGTTCCTCTGTTCATTGAGGATATCATTAAAATAAACATTTGGACACAGAACAGAAAACAAGGGCTCCTCTTACTTTGCAACTCCAACTACATTTGAGTATTATATCAACATATGCTATTGTTTTATTAATACTATAATTTTTTATAGTAGAAATAGAAGTGGAGACAGTTGATGCCCTGGGTTTCTGTTGAGAGTGCCTTGTGGTCCACATTAGAGGCTGACACAGGAATCAATTGTCGCTCCCATCCCATCCCGAGCCCACGAAAATACTCCCGTCACATTCCAATCACAGGACTGCCCTCCCCAAAAAAGTCCTGTCCTGCAAAATCCTGAGAGAAAGACTCCCAAATCCCGTCCCGCTCCCATTTCGTTCCCTATGTTGTCTAAAGTTATCCAACTCTGTCGTGGACACGCGCTTCACACCGCGAGCAGGCTCGCGCGCCACCCGGCGGAAAAGAGAGAAAGAAAAAGAGACCTTGTCTGTTGCTGTCTGAGGATAACTAGCCAGTTGATATTGCGTGTGTGTGTTTGGTTAATCGCAGTCAAATCACTGAGGTTGCCTCGGAAATTTAGGCTCCACTATACATGCATTACCTGCAGTCCTAGGTAACATGCATTACCTACAGGCCTAGGTAACATGTATTACCTACAGGCCTAGGTAACATGCATTACCTGCAGGCCTAGGTAACATGTATTACCTACAGGCCTAGGTAACATGCATTACCTGCAGGCCTAGGTAACATGCATTACCTACAGGCCTAGGTAACATGTATTACCTACAGGCCTAGGTAACATGCATTACCTACAGGCCTAGGTAACATGTATTACCTACAGGCCTAGGTAACATGCATTACCTGCAGGCCTAGGTAACATGCATTACCTACAGGCCTAGGTAACATGTATTACCTACAGGCCTAGGTAACATGCATTACCTGCAGGCCTAGGTAACATGCCATTTCATTAGGTAATTCCTAACGGAGCTCTTCTCACAGTCATAACACACATTTCTCCGTCCCGCTCCCGTTGATTTCTATGCTCTATTCCATCCCTATCACGTTACCAACAGTGAAATTGACTCCCGTACCACGGGACTCCCGCGGGAATCCCATGACCCGCGGGAGTCCCGAAAAATTGTCACCCTTTAGTCCACATGCTGTTCTGTTTGAGGCTTTTTGACCCTGCCAATATTAAATTAAAGGGAAAACCCTAAGCCCTCCTGGAGTCGTGTTCACTCCGCATAAAAACACCAGTAAGTAGTGTATGTATTGTAACCCATATTGGTCATTGTACGCTTCTGTATAAGATATTACCAACGTGCCGGACCTGTTTCCAAGTCAGACAATCCTCGGAGCGTCTGTGAAAGTCAACGTTGCGGCTGTGTGCTTAGCAGAGTGGAGACGGAGAATCATGCGTTTGAAATATAATGCAATATTTAATAAGGCATATATAACATAGTCAGTGCAGTAAAGCCTGCGAGGGCAAGACTAGCTCTGTGTCAGCCACACTGAATGACTGATCTGCCAAAGAATAGTATCGTCAGGGCACGTCTCCTCCTCGCTCCGTCCCTGTCCATCTCTTCACTCCGACTGCTTCCCTCTTCCCTTATATACTGTTACAGAGAGCACATACACCCACTGACCACTTCTCCTCTTCTTTTCCTCGCAGTCTGCAGCTCGTCTTACCCATATAGCAAAGGCAGTAAAATGCATCTGCTCCCCTTATGCAAACAGGCCACACAGCTCATTTCAGAGAGGCCACTTCGTCAGTGCGTATGAGGCGAGGACAGGCACCTTAGAATCAGCAGGGCTTACCCAAGGCTTGGAATGAGGTCATAATTACACACACACACACACACACGGTGTCTGAGCACACGGCCAGTTGTTGAGTCAATAAAGAAAAAAAAAGGGAGCGTGTGAGCGAAAGAACATAAACAGAACTCTGGCAAGCTACTATTTGCATTCCACATCTCTCAGCTTCATAGCACGGCAGCTGCTTTGGCCGTGTGCAGTTTAAATACCACGCTATTCATAGCCACACTATTAGTCATTAAAAAGTGGATACAAGCCAATCACTGTCATGATGCAACTTGTTTTATTGCCTATTGTGTTGTCGATTAAAACTACCAATTGGATACCCTCTAACTGAATTTATTGATGAGAGCTTTAATGAAAGTATGGATAGGGTTGTGTTAATAACAGTAGTAGTGGACATAAAGGAATATTTGTGACTTTTGGAATCTCAGAAGATTACAGAAAATTGGTAATCAGCAGTTCAAATCACACTGTTTTTTTATTTATTTTTTTATTTTTTACCACAAAAGCTTGAGCATCTATTTTGTTTCACTTGGATGAGCACTGCAGCGTATACTGCAAATGTAAGAATGTAAACAATGGCAAGGCAAACAGATTTTTATTGATGGTGGCACTTGAATGATTGCTTTTCTGTGTGGGTGTCTGCAGTAAATGAAAGCCCATTTCTGTGGCATATTAAAACCTATTTTGTGGTTTTGTGACTAAGGAGAGACCACACTTAACTTAATTTCCATTGTATAATTTATCATTATTTAACTGGAAGGATCTGGCTCAGGGATACATCAGCAGATGCACGCCTGGACTGAGCTTAGACCCAACCCCCAGGTTCAGAGGGAGGGCATTCTGTACTTGACCCTAATGTCTAACCATTATTAAAGGCCTATGTTCAATTTCTGGGTGTTTGGCACATGCATCAGTTTACCAAACATCTGAAAGGATTGGCATAAAAAATCGTCCCTGGTCTCTGATGGAGTTTTGTGACCATTGTGTGTGTTACTCATAATCATCAGGCCATAGCATATCGTCTGCAAACAAAATATCAGACTTCATCGTTAGTGAAAACCGCGAGAATACCACACAAACCCTTTAACTGGCAGGCTAACAGTGGCGATTTCTTTAAGACTGCAAGGGAAGCTCAGCTTCCCCTAAAATGTCTAAAATTGAAATGGTCTAATATGTACTATTTTGTTAACATTTTATTGACTAAAATGCGTTAGAATACGTTAATCTCGAAGACGAGTTGGTTCAGAATTGGCAGACTCGATTTCCTTCTCATACTTTCCCGTAGCGTCTCAGTGCATTTCCCCGTTGAAGCCTAGCGTCCGGTGACTTCAACGGGACTGCTTTGAGCAGTTTTTTTCAGCGCTTCGAAACTAGAAGGTCATTGGATAAACGCTGCGATTATGTCCCGCCCACAGACGCTCAGCGTCTCTGGGGGTCAATGGAGCAGTGGGCTGGCCTGGACGCTGGGCTTCTGCGTGATGATTGGAGGACTGTATCTCCTTTTGATTGACAGCGATTTTGTACTTTAAAAAGTCGCCGAAGCTGTTCAACTTCAAGCAGAGCTCAGCTCAGTCCCATCGCGGATTTTATAAGTCTAGTTGAAAGACGAACTGCTGCAACCTGTTTCTTGTTATTTGCTTGGCAAAATTGCTAGCCAATTTTCATTATACATTTCATACAATTATACACCACATTCCTTGTTTCAGTTTAACCTAATTCCTACATTTCCTCTTTCAAGTTTAATATTGTTTTGTTAGATCGTTTGTTCATTCATTCATACAGTAGGCTAGGCTAGTGTTGTAGGGGTGAACCAGCCAGCTAGCAAACTGCACCTGATGGCAGACAATGCTAATATTGTCGACCTGATTTTGGCGAAGCCATTTGAAAGTATTCCTTATGAGGAGAAACTTAGAATTAAACAGCAGGGTTAGATCAACACTTAAGATTGATTTAGTGCAAAAGACAGGGCAAAGTAACAGGTCTGTTCAGCTCTCCTGGTATGAAAAAGTTAGCTGGCTGTGCTGTGACAAAGAATATTTACTGCTGGCCATTCCTCTTGATGAAACCTTCCCATGGATATTAGAAATTCTTATAATAATTACATTATTATTTATTATTATTATATAATTAAATTATTGCATTACTATTATATATATATATATATATATATATATATATATATATATATATATATATATATATATATATATATATATATATATATATATATAGGGTGTCCCCAACTAAAGATTTACACATTCAAATCAGAATTGACAAATCTTTCTATAGTCGACTGATAGTTGAATCATCTGTGTGTGTGTGTGTGTGTGTGTGTGTGTGTGTGTGTGTGTGTGTGTGTGTGTGTGTGTGTGTGTGTGTGTGTGTTTGAATGGGTTGGGAGGGGCACAACACTAGTCAGCAGGAGGGTAACATGTAAACCACAGTCGCGTATGGACGCGTATTTCGCATCCGCCGCATGCATAACCGTCTCTATTTTGGGAACTGTGTATCCTGGCTCAAGTGTGCGCATTAATTCTTTATAACCTTCACCGTTCACAACATTCACTGGCCTCATTGTGAAGCGAAATAAACTCTGCAATTTTGTCCGGGATTTCTCTTTTCCTTTTCTCGGGCAATGGCGGTCTCAAATCTAGCTTTCTTTGAGTTAGTTTTGGCGCAGCTCCGGTACTACTACTACTACTACTACTACTACTACTACTACTACTAGATGAACTGCTGTCGTCAGTCTGATACTGTGGGTGGATCTAGAAAAAAGACTAACATATTTTAAGTCCCAACATATGATATTGCTATTCGTAAATTAAAAGCGCCATTATATATGAAAAAGTGAAACGTCTTTATTGGTAATAAACTTACCCGTTTTAAGTGGAAAGCCATGTTTGTTGTTGACGAGTGGTAGGACATGAGCTGTTGGCACAACTTGCATTTTACTTTTTTTGGATCATCTTTTACCATTTGAAAGTGCATCCACACTTTAGATTTTCTTTTTCCAGACGTTGTTAAGTAACGTTAATCTCCTCGTCTGATGCTCCTCTCCTCGTCTGTCGCGGATCAGGGAAAGTAAAACTTAAATCTTTCACAGGGGTGGTTAACTACACAGGCTAACTATGTTCATTTCTTGAATCACTGAGTACTTTTACATGCACACCAATATTCCACTATTATTCTGAATATGACAATATTCAGAATTTGATACAGGTCATGTAAACAGCATATTTGGTTGGATATTCTGAATAAGGTCTTTTTCCAAATATAGCATTTTCCAATTAAGACGTGGGATATCCCGGTATTATTCGGGTTTTAGAAGCCTTCTTTGGACATGTATACAGCCCATTCGGAATATGTGTCTAAATCAGGTTTTTACTGCAGTTTACGGCTTATGGTCAGCTCTGTGCGTTGCTATGGTTACTGTACACAAACCAACCAGCCAACAGTTTTCAGGGCTGCAGACCCAATAAGAAGGAGAAACACAGCCACTTCTAAACATTATCAAAGACTTGGATATCAACAGTTTTTGGGATATGCGCACACATCGCTACGGCGACCTTTTCAAGAAGCTGGTTGAAGGAATGAAAGAGGGACGCTGTGTTCACACGCTCCAAATAGTCCGCCACCGCTGGTAAACACGGCTACATGTAAACGGGAATATTAGTGGAATATTCACTTATACTCATTAGCCATGTAAACAGCTTAGTCGGAATATCGTCTTTTCGGAATAAGGGCAAAAACCGGAATATTATGTGCATGTCAGTGTAGTCAGTGATTTAAAGTGCTCATATTAGGCTTTTTGGCTTTTCCACTTTCCTTTATTGTGTTATTTATTTTTTTTGTGCATGTTTACAAAGTGAAAAAGCCCCAAGTCCCCCCCCAGGGACTTACCATCTCCAACAGAAAACACTGTTCATAAACTGCTCCAAACAGCTCTACTGTAGTCCAGCCTTTACTTCAGAGACCAACGTGGTCACTTTGTAACACACGTTATAATGCTCACCTAGCTGCTAGCGTGGCACAATCTCATACTCTGCTTCTGACTGGCTAGTAGTCCTTACCTAGGTACTGTCAGGGCACTCCCTCATACTCTGCTTCTGACTGGCTAGTAGTCCTTACCGAGGTACTGAGCATGTACGACTCCCAACAAAGATGGAACAGAAGTGAGATGTCTCACTCTGTAGCTAAAACAGAGAGCTCAACACACAGGGTGAAGAGAGGAGCTGCAGCAATGTGCAATACAACAAAATGATGGTGTTTTTTGAAAATTAAACCATGTAAACCTATTCTGATATAACCTCTAAATACAATTATGAACCTGAAAATGAGCATAATATGAGCACTTTAAGTTACTGTAGTTTCCCATCTGCTGTTTCAAATGCTCAGCCACTGAAAGTGCATTTGTGTTGTTCTGTCCCACATAGCCTGACATGTTGAGTCATTATTATTAATTAACCGTTCAGCCTCAGGTTGGTACCAGTCTTTATTGCCTCAGAATGATGTTAGTTGTTTACACTGATACTACACCCTGCACGTATGTAAGCTCCACACAGAGCTACTAGAGTGTTACGACCCCTCCCTTTTCCAACTGCTCTTATAGGCTGACACCTGGGTAGGCCTCAATCTAGGCCTAAAACAAGGCTATATCTACATGCCATGTCTCGTTGTGTTGGTCTCTCTCCTAGGCTCCACATCTCCTGGTTTTGGGTTTGTTTTGCCACTTTTGTTGCAGTTACTATACATCCATACATTCCTCACTTATTCATACACACCACTGATACTATTTACTCACCACACCATGTTTTTTGTTAATAGTTATGTTTATTCATCAATAAACCTTTCATTGCCTCTTTAACCCATCTGGACTCCATCTCTTTGTCACATGCTTTGAGCCGGTTTGTGACAAGAGACACTGAGATGAGTTTAGTGGCATTTGAAGAAGTTCTACAAAAGAAAAAAGTCCCTTGGAAGCTGATTCATGATGACTATTGCTGTGTAGTGATACTCAATATTAGTTCCTCCTTACCGTACAAGGGTTTGCTGTGGTTGCAGAATGCAGAACTATTGAGAAGCAATAATGTAATCAAACATGGTAGATTGTCATCTTGCACAGATGAGCCTGAGAGACAAATACTGTACTGTATGTGGTGAACTTTTTATGGATCTACTCTGTACAGACCCTGCCACACTTTGCTTTCACTATACGTGTGATTAATGGAATCCTGATGCTGTTGTATCAAAATCGAGACCGTCAACTGTGCACATAGTTTTCATGTATACTCATCTTGACATTGTGATTGGTCTTCCACTTGCTTGTCAATGCCCTGCTGTGAACAAAAAGGTGCATGAATTGTTTTGCAAGAATTAAATCAAATATTATACAGAAAATACAAAGCAAGATATTTTAGCTTACCATTACGGGTCTTTTGGCCTTAGAACTGATATCAAAGTACGTATGATACAGACAAGACTGAACCACACATCACTCTCATGATTCAAATTTTCATTTGTCAGAGGTCACAGCAGGTAGGCAGGACAAGCCGCGTTGCCTATATCTATGGATGCAGGAGGCGCGCATCCATCGCTCCCCCCCCGACACGGAGTCAAATGATATCCCAACACTTCTCAGACACTTTGTTATCAGCCGTTAATGAGGCACTTTGTGGGAATGAATACCTTCCCTCTCTTCCAGTCAGCGTTCCCCCAAGGCTCGCTATCAGTTCTCCAAATATGCCACTGGTGTGAAGCAAGCACTGAGCGCAGACACACAGAGAGAGACGCACACAATAAGATAGTTGGAAAGCAATGGAAAGAAAGAGAGAGTACAGGGGGTAGTATTCTAGCTTCCTGTTTAATTGCTTCCTGGCAGCAGAGGTAAGCTTGTTCTCAGTACATAAATCCTCCTATTTTCATTTATCTGCTCCAGGTGCTGATGAAACAATTCCCCCACTGGATAATCATATTTCCCCTTCCCGCCTGCCAAGACGCTGAGAGGGACCCATCACACACACACACACACACACACACACACACACACACACACACACACACACACACATGTGTCTGAGCACACGTCCAGTTGTTGGGTCAATAAAGAAAAGAAAAGAAATAAGAGTGTGAGCAAAAGAACATAAACAGAACTCTGCCAAGCTACTATTGTGTGTGTGTGTGTGTGTGTGTGTGTGTGTTTGAATTGCTCTCCCTGGCGTTTCAATTTGCACAATAATACAAGAGGTGGGAACCAGTTCCACACACTGCCAGGCTCCACCGATGGGCTGGTGGGTGTAGATGTGTGGTAAGGGTGGTGCTGTCCAGAACAGAGCAACCGGTCAGTTTTTGTCAGTGATACATTTAATCAGCCTGTCAATCAGTCAGTCAGTCAGACGCCATTCGGCCCATCTGCCAGCTAGTTAGTAAATCAGTCAGTCAGTTAACGAGTCTGCCAGTCAGTCATTGAGCAACGTCAACATACTCTCTCTGTCGAAGAAAAAGTATTATACATTCAAAACCTCTTCTAATTATACTGTTGTCATAGTAGAAGCTTTTTATTCAACAAACGAGACAAATGCAAAAACAGAAATATGAATGAGCATAAAGGCTGTTAGTTGTTACTGTTCTAATTCTTATTCGCTGTTTGCTGTATTCTATAGTTTTTATATTTACTACTTTTGCAAAGAGTACTAACTTGCAAAAAAGATATAAAGTTTAATAGTAGGCAGTGTTTTGGTACTAGACCATCTTCAGGCATTAGGAGATGAAGATGCTCTATGACACAAACGTTTTTTTTGACCTGGTTGTCCTCCGACGCACCTGTCTCACCTTGTAGATGTGAGAAGTATTTTTCTGTACTGATATTTTCTACTTTTAAAATTTCCCAATTGCTCTCCGTAAAAATGTCAACCGTTGTGTAGCATACATAGCATTAGCTGTGCACCTGCACACATAGTGAAGGCAAAAGTTCGGTTGAATGCTAACAAAATAAGAATGCAGTACAGTATTAGATAGACCTGCAGCATAGAATATCCCAGTATCATGTCTTAGCATTTTGTTTTCAATATTTTTTATTGAAAGCATTAGTGCGTAAGTCTTGACATTTATAGGCAATATGGAACTGCTTCAATTTTTTTACAAATATTTGACAAGCAATGTGCAGATTAAAGAAGAAGCAGCGAGAATTTGAAACATGAAACTCTTGATTTGTGCGTTAGCCCTGCCTCTCCCTTTTATTTTCTCCTTTTGTCTCTCCACTGATGTGGCATAAAGCTGTGTTTTATGACTGGCAGAACAAGTCTTTATGTCTATTAGCTGCCAGTCATTGTGGTAGCCTGTGGCATTGCCTTTATCAGTTCTGAAGCCTCTAAATGTAACTGAGGGTCACATGCCTCTGGAGGCCTCTCGGAGCCTCTGTAGCTGCAGGCAGGAATGTTAAAACCAAGGGCAGACTCGGCTCTGTCTGTGCCGTCGTAGAATAGACATAAACCGCTGTGGATCCATGTAATAGTACAGCATGCCTCCCTGAAGTGCTTTATTTATGATAAAGGGCGTCCCCATACATTGCTTAGGAACATATTGCTGCACTGTATTGCGTTACGATTTAACAACCCCATGTTTATCTGTTGACCTTTCAGGAAGGTTTATCATTCGCCCCCTGCCTCAGATTGTTGACAGGAAGATCAAGGTGCAGGCCAACACCTCCAAAGCTGGAAGGGATTCAGGTTCTTCTTGCCCACGAGCACTTCAGCAGTGCACCACCCACTTGACATTTTGACATGCCTGTAACTGTAAATAACTAGTCCAGTCTTACTTTTTTGGCCTTGGGACCAGATCCATGACAGGAATCTCCAGCAGACAAAAGGAGCAAAGTGAGCTAACGTGTGTTTTTTTGGGGGGCCCTTCGGCAAAACAGCATGCATTGTTTGCGGTAGAAGGCACAATGGTGTTTCTGTTCAAAACCAGCACAAGTGAAAGCTTGTCAGAGCTGAGGGAAGTGAGGGTGAAAAGACAGAGGGGGGAGAGAGAGAAGCATGTGCTCACAAAAGCAACCTGTTAAGAGTGCTGCTTCTGGTTATCTAACCTGCTGTCAAGTAAACAGTGTGGAGTCTGGGCAGTCTTTCAATGCTAGAGTTTTCTGTAACTCCCTAGTTCCCTCTCTTTGTATTTACCTTTTCTTACTCTGAATCTATCATCAATTCTCTTGATAGAAAATCCATAGTTTGTGCTAATAAGATAGTTGGACTTGTGTTGACCTCTAACTAAAAACCGCATCTGCTATGCCACTCAATAGACCAGCTGGCTGTGGGAAGCCCTTACTCTAATTGAATCCTTATGTGGCATTTGATTCCCCACGGCTCTGCATGAAGCGAGCCACATTCGTTCTGTCCACTGTGCTCTTCACATTTAGAAGGCCAAGTACTGACGGAGCATAGACCCTGTTACTGTTTGCCTTTTACAGCCCAAATAACACACTGGTCAATTATTTTTGAAAAGCTGGCACATGAGTATTGGTCAGTCCAAGAAATTCCGGAAACGTAACTGTTATCCTTCAACCATTTCATGTATCAACTAATGAACCTGGTTAAGTCCAAAAATGATTACAAATCAAATGATATTACTTACTTACCCATATGTTATTAATGCTGTAGTATCTATAGTATACAACACGTCATGGACTAAGTTGAAGGCATATTGGAAAAAAGGAAATCCCACATGAAACAAAGATCAAAGCGTGTGACCTCATATGTTGGTGGATTAGAATCTGATTCCACAATGAAGATTGAGTGTTGCAGCCGCTGTGCATTACTAGATAATTCTAGATTTTTACATTTCAAAACAAGACATTAAAGCTCAAAGATGCACAGAAAAGATTTCACTAAGTTAAAGTATTTTGTCATTGCAAATCAAAGAGGGGAGCACCCCATCCCCATTAGTCTCGGTAGAATGACTAAAGGGTCTTTATTACTTATTATTTCTGCTCTAATGTAGCATACTATAATACAAACATCAGCAGGGGTTGCTGACTGTTAGTAAGTGAAACATGATAAACAACTTGCAGTGCTCTGTCTCTGGAGATTTCTGCAAAGCACAGCAGCTGTTTTAGCTGTTTATTTGAAGGCTCTTTTACCATTCATACTGTACATACGTGGCTTAAAGTCGCAGTGCTCCATCAACAGTATACTTTACCCGACATCTGCCAATAGCCAGATAAGTAACACTAGCTAGATGACTGATGAGGAGTCCTATGAAAATGTTGGACAAACAGTAACAGCTTAATGCGTAATCCACCCTAAGACTTAATCATTCTTGGATTCCACAATACTTACCTCTGAGAGAGCAAGTACTCCGTGCGAGAGCTTTTTGTCTCTTTCTCTTTGGTGTAAAGGTTCTCAGACTGGCTCAGTTGGTAAACCTAAAGCCACATTAAATGATTTCTGCTGTAACAGTTCCCAATTTTGGCCACCCGTTAGCATGCAAAGCTGCCTCATTCAGGTTCAGTTCCAGTTGGTATGAGAAATACAAACAGTTTAATGATTAATCGGGCAGGAATTTAGCATGGCATTTTTCTGGAAGCTACGTAAAAACAAGGAAGTCCCGATTCAAGCAGTTTGGCAGTTGTAGTGGTGACTATAGTGATCGTAGTTTAGTTTTAGTGGATTCATTGTTAGATTAACCAAAATCTAGTCAGGAATCAGCCAGTACTGCATGGGCACACTGTCCTGTGGTGGGAATGCTGCCTGGTTTCTTTACTACTTGTGTCTGTGGTGGGTCTGAGAGGCAGCCTGTCAAAGTTAATCAGCCCACAACCAGCGGCTAAAAACAGACATCCTGACTGCAGTGGGGTTCACACACACAAAGGCAGCCAGGCAGGCAAACGCGCTGATGTTAATGCTTGTGTACTGCATGTTTAAAGGAGAAAAAAAAAAGTGTTGTGAACAGGTTTTTCTTCCACTGGCAAGTCATTAAGGGAGCCTTGGTTAATGGTGACTCTGACTGAACGTGCAAGGATACAATGCTGCACTACAGTCCTTTAGCTAGAGCTTCAATGGGATTGGCTACCTCAAGACATTTATTCAAAAAAGATGAACTGAAGCTCCCTCCTCGCTTCCCCACAGTTCCTCTCTCTAATGCAGTGTTGATAGTAAAGGAGGGGAAAAAAGAGAAGCATTTTTTCCCCTGATTGGCTGTTATTACTTCCAGTACCTGCCAGGATGTACAATATTTGATTCTAGTGCAAATTACAATAGACCTTCATAGTAAGTCTGGATGGTGAAAGGAGGGACATGCCAATGAATAAATCACTTCTAACAAATCTATCATCTTCAGCAAAGTCAAGCAATGGGGTTTGTGGGAAATGTGGTCTATGACTAACAATACCACTGGCATGATATTGACATTGGATATTTTAGCAAGTGAATTAAGCTTACTCTTCTCCTGTAACGCTGTTTTTAGCTCTGTTGTCGGCCCACTATATTGGTCCGGACTGATATCTAGTGGACGGATTGCCGTGAGGTTTTGGACAGACATTCATGGTTCCCAGAAGATGAATCTAAATGATTTGGGCGATCCCCTGACTTTACCTCTAGCACCAACTGCAGGTGTTTTGGTTTTGAGTGACATTTCTCGGCAACTATTTGATTAAATTCAATTTTCAATTCAATTTTATTTAGCCCAAAGCGCTGCTGTGCCTTAGTACAGCTTCACAGAGCTGCTAGCAAGGCCAAAGACTCTTGTTGCTTTAAAAGGTAACTACACCCTCAAATAGCCCTGCTGTGTATCCTGGGTAACGTTACTGTTCGTCAGTCCCAACTATCTTGTTAAGCTCTGAATACAGCACAGTTATTACCCCTCAGAGTCTTGGGAGCGGCAAGAGAATTGAACCAAACTTTAAAATCCAAGCAGACACATTAATAATTTGCTATAATTTTGAGCAACAGTTGTGAAAATCTCCTGTATTAACATTATATGCTAACCAAACTCTATGGGACTATGTGTACAGTACAAACAGTACTACTTTAGTGTGGAGTTCTCAGGATAGTGCAGCATATTGATTCATGGCCGTCATTAATCACACATTAACCTGGAATTGCCAAAGCGGCAAACATTGAATGGTTTTAAATCAGTTGTGGCCACATTATGCCCCCATCAGCTCCACACTGAACACTGCACTGGGTGCTGAAGGGCAAATCTGCTGATAGTTCCCCTGCTTGTACATACATGTCGCTGTGAAATGGCTGAGGAGCGCAAACAATAAATAGCTCTAACCTCAGGCCAAGTGTGTGTTCATATGTGTGTATGTTTGTGTTCGTAATGGAACCTCTCCGTCAGGTCTCCCTTAGTCTGTATTGACGACGTTTAGTTTCCGGGACTGTTCAGATGCTGCCGGAAATTCCGCCAGATGTCTCTTAATTTTCAGCCGCGTGTCCGTCCCCTTCCTCTTTCTTTGTGTTGGCGTTCTAACCTCCGGTGGATTTGTGAGGACTATGGTTAACTGCTCCTCAGATCTCTGCAGGGTAAATCCAGACAGCTAGCTAGACTATCTGTCCAATTGGATTTTTCTGTTGCACGACTAAAACAACCTTTGAACGTACCCGTGTTCCAACAAAACAAGTTCCTTCCTGAGACTATTTAGCAGAGGCACCGCGGCTCCAGCACTTAGCAACCGCCCAAGACGATTGTGATTGGTTTAAAGAAACGCCAATAAACCAGAGCACATTTTTCTCCTATCCCGGAATGCTGTGTGGACTAGCCAGACCCTCCTCCGCAGCGTTGGAGGAAGCTTTGGCAATGTGAGACTAGGTCACCCTCAGCTCCAGAGAAACAACCATCCCCCACCTCCCTTCTGAAACGTCTTCTTGCGTTGCTGTTAATTAGCCTCTAATTGGTATGCAGGCCAGGCGAGGGACACACTGGCAACAGCTCACACTCATAGGGCCATAACAGTGGATTACACCCATATTATAATAATAATAATAATAATAATAATACCAGCAGAGGAGATACGGGGAGCCAATGGAATATGCAGATCTAGAGCCAGTAAAAATGAAAACAATAATGAGAAGCATCATAATAATACCTAGGAGTTACTGTGAGGACAACCAAACCTCTGCCAGGGTAGAATAATTATAGTGTGTTTGTTTATAATTTGTCATCTGGTTGGATTTTCCAATAAAATATAAACATGAAGCTAAAAGCTCAAAGAACAATGAACAGTGTAATGGTAAAAATCTCAGTTATGTATTGTCGGCAAACAGGATTTTGGGCCAAGGGCGGTCTGCAACAAATGGCATCAAGATGTAATGTGAAAGGTGACGCTGCCTCCTTCCAGCTTTCATGGTGCAGCTGATTACAGTTTACAGACGTATTGTGCAGACATTGGGTTTCGATTATCCTGCTTACAGCTGGTTCAAATAATAGCTACCTGGTAGAAGGCAGAGGTTGTTGGCTGATGGTTTCAAGTCAAGTCCCTTAATGGTTGATAAAGGTGTCCTCCTGCTATTGACGCTATACGTAAATAACATGCATTTTCTACTGCAAGCCATTCCTTCTCTAGGTTACAGTCTGCTTCTTTTTTATTCATTTAAAGCCTGTTCTTTAGTCCAAAAAGAAATAAGTGCATGCATATGACAAGAGCACAGAGGTTTGAACTTCCCGCTCTAAACTCATGTTGAACAAGTTGCTCAAAAAATAGAAAATTCAAATTGGATTTTTCAACCCGAACAGAGCCTGTTTTGCCTTTTTAATAACAGAAAGGTATCATCCTCTGGGTACCACAGATGTCCACACCAAATTTACACCACAGCAATCTACACCGGAGTGAGATATTTTACATCTCACTCACACCGGCCAAAGTGTTGGTCAGCAGATGCTACCAGCGTGTAAGGACGCCTCGTCAGTGTCCTTTACCTGTGATCGATTTGATCCGTCTTGTTTGATTGCGTGAATGAAATGAATGAAATCTCCATTGATCCCCAATATATGATATCATAATCCACTCAGGGCGGTGAGCTGTTTCAATTTCCAAAGTCTTTGATACATCTCATTGCTGTTTCAAAGAGACAGGAACAGAATCCTTTGTCGGAAACAACGATGCGCTTGTCATGTCAATTGTCTCATTTGAAGATGAGAAATAATACCCGCTTTAATCCGACACCAATGCTGCGTGTATCAACGTGTGAAATCTCATTTCGATTGAGGCCCCCAATTATCATAACAATAACAATTTGTGTAGCGCTTTTCCAAACTGTGGCGTAGGGATTTACAGAGACTGAGATGATAAAAATAAAAGTCCATTACTGTAGATTAGATGAAACTTTAATGATCCTTGTAGGGAAATTGGGTCATCACAGCCGCAGAGAAAAGGATACAGATGAGGACAAGGAAAATATGGAGCACTAAAGTTATGAGTAGTAATTTAACAAATCATGCATGTTGAGATTAACACCCCATTAAAAAGTCAACAGACATCGTTGGACAAGACAAAAAAAAAAAAAAAACGAAAACTAAATGCCTGCGTGTAAAGAATGGAAAAGATGACTCTTGAGTGTTCTGAGACCAAGCCTTGTTGCTCCTGAAGGCTTTCTGTGGACTGTTAGCTGCTGTCTGCGACGTGCTAGAAGGGTCATAGTGTTTTATGCTCTTAACCGTGATCACCCCCTCAGATATGTGGGAGATGAAGAGCAGCGCTGATAGCACAGAACAGCCCCGTGTAAATCTTTATTATCACTGAAGGGCAATTTTGCTTTACAGCAACCGGTCATTACCACACAGCCGACATTACACCTCAACACATAAACCCAGTGTGTGTTGCTTTAAATGTGGGGACAAGCGTCACAGTCGCCATCTGTTGTGCTGTGGGAATATAACATCAGAACGGGATGGTGGTGTAATTATAGACACGTCATATTCATACAGTACACTACAGGTTAATTGTATAGAACTGAGGATGTGATCTGATGATTTTGATGCACGTTTTCTTTATAAAGAAAGTGATTTTCTTCTTAGAGTTCCCGTTGTTAAAAGATTTAGTTTAATGATGACCTTGTTAATATTCCCCACTGGTCTTCATACTTTTATATATATATTCTGTATTGCCATGTTCCAACTTATTTATTGAAGCTTTAAGATGTTTACACCGAGTAGAAATACATTTAAACTGAGGGCTCCATGGTTCCTATGGCTGCGGCATTCTATCGATTAATAATCTAGATGTCTTTTGCATCATTTTATACACATTCTCCAAGGATTTCCCTGACATATTTGGAATATTTGAAAACTGTGGGATCACCACTTGAATATAGAATAAAGCCCAGTTCAGACCAAAGATTCGAAAAGTTGAAACATGCAACTACTTGCAACGTGTCGGTCTGCAGCGTTCTAAAACCTGGCAGCCAATGAGACAAGACAGTGTATTATCTCCATAGCAACGACTCTTTGTACTTGCATCCTAACTTCCGACTTCCAGGCTTTTTGTAGCTAAAGATATCATTTGTTGCGTCTAAATATGAATGTGGATAACATTAGGGATATATATAATAGTGAGATGCTTGCTACACCTTTTATTTCTCTGACTCAGGGCTCTCTCTCTTCAGTCCCTCTCTAGCTCGCTCCACCGTACGTGCTTGCGGGCGCACGTCGAGCGTTAACAGTTTGTAACAGAAATAAAATGGATTATGGATCATTTTATTGTAGCTGACTTTACAAGATGACTTCTCTATTGGCTGTAGAAACAGGAGACGTCCCTTACATTCTATGAAACCAGCCTCTGGAGACTGGACCAGCTGACTTCCCGTCGACCATGCAACTTTTTGTTGTCCCAACATTTTGGACGTCTTTTTTGACACTTTGTTGCTTTTCCCAATGTTTTTGTCACTTCTTTTTGAAATTTGTGTCACTTTTCCCAATGTTTTGGAAGCTTTTAAGACGTTTTTGGCACTTTTTTCAATGTTTTTGTTGATTTTCTTTTTCTGCGCTTTTTTTTTGTTTTCTCCCCACATTTTTAAAGCTTTTCCCAATATTTTGGTCACTTTTTTCAACGTTCTTGTATCAGTTCTTTTTTTTAGATGCTATATAATTGAATAAAACACCCAAATTCAATGAAAGTAGTGAACTGATGATTTATTTTACCTGAGAGGAGTGTTGTATGGAACCATCCACGTTATTATTATTATTTTTTTTGACAATTTGGTTGAAAGAACACCCAAATTTCAGATATAAAAACTTTTTGAAAATGGGTCAAATTTGACCTGAGGACAGGGCACCTGGAAAGCTCACCTGGTTGAGCGTGCGCCCCATGTACTAAGGCTCAGTCCTTGACACAGCAGCTACGGGTTCGATTCCAACCTGCGTCCCTTTGCTGCATGTCGTTTCCCCTGTCTTTCCCCTTTCACATCTTCAGCTGTCCTGTATAATAAAGGCCTAAAATGCCCCCCAAACTCTTTTAAAATATATATATATATTTGACCCGAGGACAACACGAGGGTTAGGGTGTAAATGGGACAGGAAGCTTTTCATGTTTGTCAGTCTGCTGTTCCTGAATGATCCCAACATTACACGAGTATTCTTCACAGCAGTGGTGGTTCTCTGTAATCTAAAGCTTCGGCTCTATGTTCAGTTGTGGCTTTAGTGCACTTTTTCATTAAAATATCTTATGGTAATTGTATGATCTAATTATTTCATTTCTGTTTTGTGCTGGTGAGAAACTTTAATGTTTGCTATTGTCACTGCTGTTGCCTTTGTTTCCCACGGTCTGAAGCACTGTCTGGAGTTAGCGGGGGCTATTTTGGAGGCAGAGCTCATCTGGCTGGGGATCAGTTTCCAGACCCATGCTGGTAATGTGGGTTTAAGGTTTTAGTGGTTGGACTGGTGACCGGCTTGTGTCTGTCTGGTCGACTGACAACACTGTAAAAATGCTTTGTTGCATTTTAAATCACAAGGCGCCAAAGACATCTCTCTAGTTTCTGCACTGCAGACTGGAGCCAGGTGTCAGAAATGCTTTGCTGGCTCAGTATGTTTGAAACACAAATAAAAAGTAACAAAAATACCAGCAGAAATGAAATGTGCTGGGCCAGCACATATTTTGTACTGTACTTTCCTAAAGACTCTTCACATCTTTCATCATCGCTCGCACTTGACAAGTAGCAGATGATCTCCCAATCGATCACTGCTGTGTATGTCTGACCCACTTTTCCCAGCCTTTGTTGTCATTCCTTCCTCATTCGTTTGCAGGTTATGGACCAACGTGAAGATGGATGGTTGAATAGCAGAATCTAGAGTTTGACTCTCAACATCTATCATTATCAATTTCTTTTCATGTCAGCAGTTAAGAAACGTGAAGAGTTTGTGATGCGGCACTCAGAACCTCGATACTCTTTTAGTCCTGACTGAAATGTGTCTGGAGAACTGTCAAACGCCAACAGATTCCAAGGCTTTGTTTACTCATCCTTTTATCAAATATTTCTCATGGAACTAGGGCTGGGCAATATATCGATATTATATCGATATCGTCATATGAGACTAGATGTTGTCCTAGATTTTGGATATCCTAATATTATGATATGGTAAGTGTGGTCTTTTCCTGGTGTTAAAGGCTGCATACCAGTAAAGTGATGTCATTTTCTGAACTCACCAGACTGTTCTAGCTGTTCTATTATTTGCCTTTCCCCACTTAGTCATTATATCCGCATTGTTGATGATTATTTATCTAAAATCTAAGTGTGAAGATATTTTGTTAAAGCACCAACCCTAGAATATTGCCGCAATATCGATATCGAGGTATTTGGTCAAGAATATCGTGATATCTGATTTTCTCCCTATTGCCCAGCCCTACATGGAACTCATACTGTTTCCATTTTAAGACTGTATTTTATTTAGGCAAAGTTTCTGAATAGATGCTTGTGTTTGGACAATGTTTAAATTTACAAATGTTATGTATACAATAGGCATGGGCCGCTATGAGATTCTGATGGTATGATAATCTTCAGCAAAAATATCACGGTTTCACGTCAGCTTTAAAATGTATTATTTTGAAATGCCTGGGTAAAAAAAACAATGTTTTTTTTCTATTGAATACAATGTATTTTATTTTTAAACACACTGGCAGGGGGAGGGATTTCTAAACTGCACTTTCTGTCCATAAAAAAAAATGAAGGAACGGTATGATGGCTAATTTTTAGTGGTTTTGAACCGTGACGCCCCATGTAGGCTGAGTCCTTGGCAGCATCTCAGTTGGAAATCTTGTTTCCCCCCCCCCCCTGTCACTTTGTACAGTATTCCCCCCCCCCGTCTCCCTTCTTTATAAATAATGTGACTCAGAGGCCCACAGAATGAGCTTGGATGGCAGCAGCAGTGATAAAATGCCTCGAATATTTTCTTAACCACCACCACCACCCCCCCCCTCCCAGCTTGACTTGTTTAATCTAGGTGACAAAAATCTGTGTGACCTTGCTGCTGTGTTTCTTTTCTCCTCGTTGTTGTTTAGGGGAGTTTTTCTCCTTCTTTTCCTGCGTCACTGCTGGCATTTTAGCTGAGCAAGGAAGTGTTTTCTTGTCAAAGAGCCATGTAATCGCATTACCCTCCACATGTGTTTTTGCTAGAGAAAGTCAAAAGTGTGTGTGTGAGAATGTGCTGTGTGGGCCGCTGTGGGAATTTCAATGCAGGGCGTTCACGAGCAGGCACAGCTTTACATTTTGTGCGTTTGAAGCAGTTAGGGTGGGTACGTGAAGTGCGTGTGTGCTCATGCGGACGCGTTGACTTTTTGTGCATACACGCATGAACATGTCTGTAAGTGTTTGTGTTTACCGATGCCACGGGGTGCACACGCTCCGTTGGGATTGAGTGTTACAGTCCACTGCTAGCTGCTGCAGCCAGGGCCCAGGAGAGTTCTGCTGTGCTGTAACTGAGCAGCTCAGAGGAGGGGAATGGTGGGCGGGGGGTGGAGGAGATTTCCTGTGTTGCCCAAGCTGCTCGGGGTGAACACCAGTGTCAAGCGTTGGGTTACAGCTCACTGCGGTGCTTGTGAACGCAGCGCTGCACATTCACCAGCAGCAATGATTCTGCCTTTGCATTCATCTCAAGAGCTTATACAGTTACAAATAGTTATGCAAACATGCATACATTCAGTAATTAATGCACCTGTGCACACATCACGTATGCAAGGCTCCAGCAAGCAATAATCTGGAAATAATTTTACCTCTAAATGTCCCAATCTGACCCTATGGATCTGTATTGGGGCCAGTCAGGGCAGATTCTAATGGATTTTAGAGTAGTCTGAAATGAAGCTGATCAGAATCTGATACTTTCTTTAAAAAAGAAAACAAATATTTGGGCACACTGGTGAGGGAGTTTAGAAAGAGAGGCTGGCAAACACACACAGTTTGGCTAAACTCTGAGGCTAAGGAATACTTTTTCTCTTTCTTAGAGCAGCGTTCAAAACATTCAGTTAGAAAGTTCTCATTTTAGCTGCCGCTGTCCGTCACTTTCATCGGTGAAATGACAATCGTAGCCGGAGGCAGATCGCTAATTAAGATTAATCCCGAGAGTAGCTTGATGGCACACCGAAATTAAAGGTGTCGGGTTTGTGTGCTCTCTGCAAGCCGCTGTCTGTGCTCTGCCAAAGATTATTTTTGAGAGAAGAACTTCCACTCTGTAACGACTCTGTAGTTCCTAACAAATCCAACAGACTGATACGTCTTCTCTCTGATGGCTGATCTCGTCATAGCTGCTATTGTTGCATTCTTCCACCTTAATATACTGTCATTTATAACATATGAATAATTTAGCAGATATTACTTCAGTATTTTATTGGAGGCCCTGAGAGGCAAGGTGAAGGCAATGTTGGCTAAAACCTAAAATGTACGGGGTAGGAGATAATGTCTCCTACTTAGGAAATAAACGTAGGTTTTCCACCTCGCCTCTCAGGGCATCTGCGGTATTTGGATCAAATAGTTCGAAAAATAAGATGTGCTATATCCCGTAGTCTGCAGCTGTTATTTTAATATGTCAAGTACAGATATAATCATCGTTCAACAGATACCCAATGTTAAAGGAAATTAAAAATAACCGCCCTGAAGAAAATAGTCCAAAGAATTTGCATTATTTCTTTCCAGTGCCCAAGGAGAATTTTGTCCGACCAAAAATCCAAATATATCAATAATGATAAAAAAAAGCAGCAAATCGTCACATTTGAGAAGTTTAAACCAGACAATGTTTGGAGTAGAAGCATTATTAATGAAACGATGCAGTTGCAGATTTTTTTTGTGTGCTTAATTTATTGATCAACAACTGGTTTCACCGTTAAAATGCATGCGTCGCCGGCAGATTTAGATACCTACTGCTGTAAATGCAAATTTAACATGTAATATACTGTATAAATGCAAAAATGTGTTCACGTTCAAAGACCTATGAATACACAAACACAAGAAGCTTTAAGCACACCGGAACGAATGAATAAATGTGCAAATGCATTTACACATGTGCATACACACTGTTCAAATTCAATCATTGTCACCAATGGGGAAAGGGCTTCAGTCTGATTCAGCAGCCGTTCTGTTAGGCCTATCATCACGTTCAGCCTCTGAACACCATCTCAGGGAAAGCTGCTTTTCTCTGAGGGAAGAGCTCCCAGAGCCGAGTGTGGTGTCTGATTGAACGTTCTTTTTTCCCTCCCTCCCTCCCTCCCTCCCTCCCCTCCCTCCCTCTCTCTCTCTCTCTCTCCCTCCCTCTCTCTCTCTCTCTCTCTCTCTCTCTCTCTCTCTCTCTCTCATTTTAGTTCCTGGGTTTGAAATGTCACTCCAGCTCCAAATTGACTCTTCAGGGTTCCTCCGCTTTTCCTATCTGTCATTCAGCATTAGGCTGAAGGGAGAAATTCGGGAGCCACGCTCACTGCCTGGCCCCTGGAAAATAGAACTTGCTTTAGTGGAGCAAGTTCTTGTTTGTCTGTGTCATTTTAATCTATTCAAATGTAACTTAATAAATTCTTTATTTTTTAAGTAACATAGTGGGTAATGTGATGTCAGTGTTCAGCGGTGGGAGTAGTAGCCTCTCTTGCCTTCTGAGCTTACAGGAGCAACCTCAGCTAATCGTAACCTTTGCTACAGTATGAATTACCGTTATGGTAATATATTTCATGCTTGTAACTGCTGGCTCCTGCTCTGGTTGCGCAGTGTGTATCACGTTGCACGGTTCACACAGCGCCTCATTTGATTACAGGCGCCAGAGAAGGGGGTCAGAGGCAGATCTGATGACCATGCAGTTCAGGAGCCTCTGTGGTGGTTTCCAGGTCAGCCTCTGTTTATGGCTCCAAGCATAATGAATGGTCCAAAGTGTGATTTAAATGGGCTAGCCCTGATCCGTCTAATTGCTCCCCACTCAGTGTAATTACAACTTTGTGTGCACTTTGCTTGGGACTTCGTACTGCCAGCGGCTCTCGGGACTGCCGTTTTAGCATTGTGCTGTGCCTGTTTGGGTTCTCTGTGCTCGGGGAGCAGTCGGACTAACATGTTTTCTTATACAGTAATTAGACTGTTTTCTGTGAAGAGACATATTCCAACATCTGCTTAGTTTGTTGATGTTGCTTGTTCATAGCATTCGTGAATGGGCTTCGTGTGCTGTTGTGTTTAAGATCTTTTATGTTCTTCTTTCCTGTGGTGAAGACAACGGGGAGCATGCAAGAACATTTTTTTATATTCTTATCCAAAACCTCTCTTGGTTCTTCTGTGAGGGTTGCTTGTACTAGTGTTCCTGGTTAAATTTACCAAACTCCCCTACCAAATTGGTCTTTTCAACTTGACGAATGCCACCTGTTCCTGTTTGACCATTAGAATATGCCCCACTATCATTACATAAGGGTAAATGTTCTGCTCCGCGTGTGGGAAAATTCTATTAGAAACAAAAAAAAGTGGAATCTTATACCACAGAGCTTCAAGTCCTGCTGTCAAAAAAAAAATAATTCTATTGTGGGGCCTAAAACAATGAATATAGCTGATAATGATGTTTCCTCAGAGCACTGCTGTACTGTAACAGGACTAAAGAGGGAATAGTGCAACATGTAGTTACAGTAGGTGCTAAAAAACATCTCGCTGTGACTTAAATGGGAGGAAGTCAAAGGGGAGGTGAGTCATGGAGATGGCCAAGAGAAAATGACACAGCCGGTGACGTGACAGTGTCGGGCTCAGCGAAGGATTTTCTCAGTGGCCGGGTTGGCTCAGTGGTAGAGCAGGCGCACGTACACTGAGAGGTTTATGCCTCAATGCAGAGGTCCAGGGTTCAAATCTGATCTCTAACGATTTCCTGCATGTTTTCCCCCTCTTTGTCACCTAGCTGTCCTGTCATAATTAAAGGCGGAAAAGCCCCAAAGGATTTTCTCCTGCATACTTCAAATGGATTTGTTTTGTCTGGCCGACAATCCAAAACTCAAAGATATTTATTTTACAAATATTTCTAAACACAAGAGCAGCTGGAAACATATACAACATATTTTTGTTGTTTTTTGCTTGATAAGTTAAAAGCTTAACTGATAATCAAAAATGTTTGCCAATGAAATGCCTGCTGTTCAAAACATTTCAGCACTACTATTTTATTCTGTAATGATCAGTGTATGAGTTGTATACGCCTCTCCCTGCACCCTACTGTATATTTATAAGCATATGGTTCTTGTGTGTAGAGCTCAGTGACTTTGTGACTATGCTGTGGTGTGTATATATGTTTACCCAGCTACGGATAAATGCTCCAGCAGGCAGGCTGAGTGTGTATTGTCAGCAGAGTCCCAGGAGACTTGCTCCAGGCAGGCGCAGTGTTAGTAATAGACTGATTTACCTACATACTGCTGCCCTAACTTCTCTGCTGCTCCAGGGAGCTACTACTGGCTCGGCTGACTGACACACACGCATGTCACCCTGTGGAAACTGTAAGACAGGAGACAAGCGTTTAGCATTTTCAAAGCAGTGGAGGTGGTGTCAGCTTTGCAAATGAGTTATAAGAAGAAACAAAATCATAATTAGGATTCATTCCTTTACAGCACCACCTGTTCATAGAGCAGTTACAGCATCTCAGCCAAATGGCAGCCTGTTGGCTTTCGTCACGCAATAAGCGTACAGTATACGTGTTCAAATGGGGCTTTGAGTAGCTCACTATTCCCCCATTCCTCTCTCTCTGGCAGAGCTGCTTTGCTACATTTGAAG